>NC_092756.1:85381048-85698548 GCF_047496795.1 Chiloscyllium punctatum | reverse complement strand
TGAGGGTTAGAGTTAAGGTTAGTGTTAGGGTTAGGGATAGCAATAGGGTTAGGGTGAGGGTTAGAGTTAGGATTAGGGATAGGGTTAGGGTTAGGGTTAAGGATAGAGTTAGAGTTAGATTTAGGGATAAGGTTAGGGATACGGATAGGGTTAGGGATAGGGTTAGGGTTAGGAATAGGGTTAGGATCAGGATCAGGGTCAAAGTTAGGGTCAGGGTTATGGTTAGGCTCAGGGTTAGAGTTAGGGTTAGGGTTAGGATTAGGTTTTGGTTTAGGGTTAGGGTTAGGGTTAGGATTAGTGTTAGGTTTAGGGTCAGTGTTAGGGTTAGTGCCAGGTGAAGATTTAGGATTCGGGATAGGGTTAGGGTTAGTGCCAGGTCTAGGTTTAGGATTAGGGATAGGAATAGGGTTGGTGTAAGGATTAGAGTTAGGGTCAGAGTTTCGGTTAGTGTCAGGGTCAGGGTTAGAGTTTGGGTTAAGGCCTGGGTCTGGGTTAGTGTCAGGGTTAGTTTAGGGTTAAGGTTCAGGTTAGGGTTAGGTTTAGGGTTAGGGTTAGGATTAGGGTTACGGTCTGGGTCAGGGCTGGGGTTAATGTTAGGATCTGGGTCACGGTCAGGGTGAGGGTTAATACTGGGATTAGGGTATTAGGGTCAAGGTTAGGGTCCAGGTTAGGGTCAGGTTCTACATCAGGGTGAGAGTGTGGGTGATGGTGAGGGTTAGGATTAGGTTTAGGGTTAGAATCAGGGTCAGGGTTAGTGTTTGGGTTAAAGTCAGGTTCCGGGTTAGGGTTAGGGTTAGGATTAGAGTGGGTGTGAGGGTGAGTATTAGGGTTAGGGTTAGGGTTATGGCTAGGGTTTAGTAGGGTTAGGATTAGGGTTAGGGTTGGGTTAGGGTTATGGCTAGGGTTTAGTAGGGTTAGGTTTAGGGTTAGTGTTAGGGTTTGGGTTAGGGTTAGGAGTAGAGTGAGTATGAGGGTGAGTATTAGAATTAGGGTTAGGGTTATGGCTACAGTTTAGTAGGGTTAAGATTAGGGTTAGGGTTGGGTTAGGGTTATGGCTAGGGTTTAGTAGGGTTAGGGTTAGTGTTAGGGTTTGGGTTAGGGTTATGGCTAAGGTTTAGTAGGATTAGGGTTAGGGTTAGGGTTGGGTTAGGGTTATGGCTAGGGTTTAGTAGGGTTAGGGTTAGTGTTAGGGTTTGGGTTAGGGTTATGGCTAAGGTTTAGTAGGGTTAGGATTAGGGTTAGGGTTATGGCTAGGGTTTAGTAGGGTTAGGATTAGGGTTAGGGTTGGGTTAGGGTTATGGCTAGGGTTTAGTAGGGTTAGGTTTAGGGTTAGTGTTAGGGTTTGGGTTAGGGTTAGGAGTAGAGTGAGTATGAGGGTGAGTATTAGAATTAGGGTTAGGGTTATGGCTACAGTTTAGTAGGGTTAAGATTAGGGTTAGGGTTGGGTTAGGGTTATGGCTAGGGTTTAGTAGGGTTAGGGTTAGTGTTAGGGTTTGGGTTAGGGTTATGGCTAAGGTTTAGTAGGGTTAGGATTAGGGTTAGGGTTGGGTTAGGGTTATGGCTAGGGTTTAGTAGGGTTAGGGTTAGTGTTAGGGTTTGGGTTAGGGTTATGGCTAAGGTTTAGTAGGGTTAGGATTAGGGTTAGGGTTGGGTTAGGGTTATGGCTAATGTTTAGTAGGGTTAGTGTTGGGGTTAGGGTTAGAGTTAGGGTCATGTCTAAGGTTTAGTATTGTTAGGATTAGTGTTAGGGTTTGGGTTAGGGTTATGGCTAAGGTTTAGTATTGTTAGGATTAGGGTTAGGGCTGGGGTTAGGGTTATGGCTAGGGTTTAGTAGGGTACCCTGATCTCAATGATCCTGAGGATCCCTCTTTGCACTTCAGACTCTGGTGGTTTAGCCAACTCCTTCCAAGTCAGACCAGCCTTTCCATTAGGTGTTCCAAATTATATTCCGTACAATTGGCAGTGAAGCAACAGGCCATTCAGCCTATCTAATCCATTCCAACATTTGCACTCCAACTGAGCCTTCTCCAGTCTACCCTGGTGATGACCATTCATTCCCCTCAGCCCCAATGAAGATTGAGCCTCACTTAAATGTGTCTACCCTTGCTCCATCCTCCCCCTAAGGCAGGGTGATTTCCATCCTCACCACAGGTTGAAGAGTCTGCTTTTGAATATCCTGTTTGATCTTTCTCAGTGACTATCCTGTACTGCCAGCCACCAGCTTTGCTGTTCCCCACTCCCCTTAAGTGGAAATATTCTTTCTGTATATTTGCCCTATCAAAACCTTTCTCCAATCCAAAGACTTCTACTGGGTCACCCTTAGCCTTTTCTGAAGAGAATTGAGCATCAGCCTGTTCACCCTTTCCCGATATCCATGCATTATGTTTTCTTATTTCATGAGTAACAGAGTCATACAGATGTACAGAATCGGACCCTTCAGTCCAACTGTTCCGTGCCAGTCAGATATCCTAAATTAATCTAGTCCTATTTACTATCACTTGGCTCATTTATCCATCTAACCCTTCCTATTCATATACCCATCCCGATAACTTTTAAATGTTGTAATTGTACGTCCTCTGGCAGTTCATTCCCCACACGCACCACCTTCTGTGAGAAAAAGTTGCTCCTTAGGTCCCTTTTACAGCTCTCACCCTTAACCTATGCCCTCTAGTTCTGGACTCCCCAACACCAGGGAAAAGAGCTTGGCTGTTCACCCTATCCATGCCCTTCAGAATTTTATAAACCTCTATAAGGTCACCAGGGAAAACAGCCCCAGTCTGTTCAGCCTCTCGCTATAGCTCAAACCCTCCAACATCCTGGTAAATCTTGTCTGAACCTTTTTGAGTTTACCAACATCCTTCCTATAGCAGGGAGACCAGTGGTGTTCCAGAAATGGCCTAACCAATGTCCTGTACAGCAGCAACACCTGTACTCAATACACTGACCAATTAAAGCAAGCATACCAAACACCTTCTTCATTATCCTATCTACCTGTGATTCCATTATCAAAGAGCAATCAACCTGCACACCCAGGTTTACAGCATGGAAACAGGCCCTTCAGCCCAACTTGCCTATGCCATCCAGTTTTCACAATTCATCTCGTCCTATTTGCTTGCATTTGTTCCCTATCCCTCCATAGGGAGGGATTGAATTCAAGAGTCGTGAGGTGATGTTGCAGCTGTACAGGACTTTGGTTAGGCCACATTTGGAGTACTGTGTGCAGTTCTGGTCGCCTCACTTTAGGAAAGATGTGGAAGCTTTGGAGAGGGTGCAGAGAAGATTTACCAGGATGTTGCCTGGAATGGAGAGTAGGTCGTACGAGGATAGGTTGAGAGTTCTCGGCCTTTCCTCGTTGGAACGGCGAAGGATGAGGGGTGACTTGATAGAGGTTTATAAGATGATCAGAGGAATAGATAGAGTAGACAGTCAGAAACTTTTTCCCCGGGTACAACAGAGTGTTACAAGGGGACATAAATTTAAGGTGAAGGGTGGAAGGTATAGGGGAGATGTCAGGGGTGGGTTCTTCACCCAGAGAGTGGTGGGGGCATGGAATGCGCTGCCCGTGGGAGTGGTAGAGTCAGATTCATTGGCGACCTTTAAGCGGCATTTGGATAGGTACATGGATGGGTGCTTAATCTAGGATAGAAGTTCGGCACAACATCGTGGGCCGAAGGGCCTGTTCTGTGCTGTATTGTTCTATGTTCTATGTTCTATATACCTATATCATCCATGGATCTATCTAAGTGTGTCTTAATTGACATAATTGTATTCGCCTCCACCACTACCCTTGGCAGCTCGTTCCAGGCACTCCCCACCCTCTGGGTGAAAACTTGCCCCTCTGGACCCTTCTGTATCTCTCCCCTCTCAACTTAAACCTATACCCTTTAGTTTTAGCCTCCCTTACTATGAGGAAAAGCTGCTGGCTGTCTACCTATGCCCCTCATGATTTTTTAGACCTCTATAAAAAAAAATCCCAGCCTATCCCACACTTCTTATAATCCAACCTTCCAGTCCAGGTAGCATCCCAGTAAATCTTTTCTGCACTCTTTCTAATTTACTTCTATCTTTTCTATAATAGAGCAACCAGAACTTCAACCACAGGCATCAGTAGCCAAGCCTATTCTGAATTGCTTTTGCATCAAATGGGTGGCATTTTAAAATCACGAGCTCATGGTATTTGTGTATCAGGCCAGTCCAGCAGTTTACCGCCCATCCCTAATTGTCCTTAAGATAGGCAAGGTGAGTATCTTATTGAACAGTTTGCATTTAAAGGAGAGAAATCCAGGATTTTGACCCAACAGCAGCAAGGGAATGGTGACATGGTGGCTCAGCAGTTAGCATTGCTGCCTCACAGCGCCAGGGACACAGGTTCGATTCCAGCCTTGGGCAACTGTCTGTGTGGAGTTTGAACATTCTCCCTGTGTCTGTGTGGGTTTCCTCTGGATGCTCCAGTTTCCTCCCACAGTCCAAAGATGTGCAGGTCAGGTGAATTGGCCGTGTGAAATTGTCCATAAAGTTCAGGGATGTGTAGGCTAGGTGCATTAGTCAGGGGTAAGTGTAGGGGAATGGGTCTGGATGGGATACTCTTCGGAGGATTGGTATGGACTTGTTGGGCTGAAGGGCCTGTTTCCACACTGTAAGGATTCTTATATGAATCTGTTTCTCTCTCCACTGATGCTGTCAGGTCCACTGAGTTTCTCCAGCACTTTCTGTTTTTATTTCAGTTTCCCAACATTTGCAGTGTGTTGACCATTCAAGTAACATATGAGGTTTTACAAGATGTTGCTGAGGCCTCTTCTGGACTATTATGTGCAGTTCATAGAATCATAGAATCCCTACAGTGTGGAATCAGGCCTTTTGGCCCAACAAGTCCACACCAACCCTCTGAACAGCAACCCACCCATTCCCCAACCCTATTACTCTGCATTTACCCCTGACTAATGCACCTAACCTTCACCTCCCTGGACACCGTGGGCAATTTCTGCGCACCCTGTTTCTTCCATTCATTCTGTGGACACCAACCTCGCTAGTAAAGCAGATATTTATTGTATACCCTGAAATTCCCTCAAATAGGGCAGAAGGGTCTCTGCTGTCAATGTGTTAAAAGCACCACTACAACTCAGTCAGGTTGAGTATTCCATGACTTTGGCTCAGCACTGAAAGAATTACAGAGTCATTCAGCATGGAAACAAATCCTTTGGTCCAACCAGTCCATGCCGTCCATAATCCCAGTCTAATATCGTTCCACCTCCTGCACTTGGCACATATCCCTCCAAACATTTCTTATTCACGTACTTATTCAAATATCTTTTCAACATTGTAACTGTACCTGCATCCACCACTTCCTCAGGCAGTTCATTCCACACACACACCACTCTCTGCGTAAAAGAATTGACCCTCATGTCTTTTTTAAATGTTTCCCCTCTCACCTTAAAAATATTTCCCCCAGCCTTGAAATCCCTGATTATAGGAAACCAGTCATTCACGTTATCTATGTCCCTCATGATTTCATAAACATCTATAAGGTCACTTCTCAACCTCCTTCACTCCAGTGAAAAGCCCCAGCCTATCCTTATAACTCAAATCCTTCATTCCCAGCAACATCCTGGTGAAGCTTTGCTGAACCCTCTCCAGTTTAATAATATCCTTCCTATAACAGGGCGACCAGTACTGGACACGGTACTCCAGAAGAGGCCTCACCAATGTCCTGTACAACCTCATATGATAATGGAACAGCCAATATCTGACCAAGGTATTTGAACTCATGCCTCGTGGGGTGGCTGGGTGGCTCAGTGGTTAGCATTGCTGCCTCCCAGTGCTAGAGACCCCAGTTTGGTTCTTGCCTTGGGTGACTGTCTGTGTGGAGTTTGCACATTCTCCCCGCGTCTGTGTGGGTTTCCTCCGCGTGCTCCAGTTTCCTCCCACAATCCAAAGATGTGCAGGTTAGGTGGATTGGCCATGCTAAATTGCCTATAGCCTTCAGGGATGTGTAGGTTAGGTGCATTAGTCAGGGGTAAGTGTAGGGGAATGGGTCTGGGTGGGTTACTCTTCGTAGGTTTGGTATGGACTTGTTGGGCCGAAGGGCCTGTTTCCACGCTGTAGGCCTTCTTCTATGAGTTATATCAGACTCAAAACGATTGTTCTGTTTCTCTCTCCACTGATGCTATCAGGTCTGCTGAGTTTCTCCAGCACTTTCTGTTTTTATTTTGATTAACTGCCCCAGTCAAGGAGCCCACTCTGTGAGGCCCACTTGGCTGATTTCATTTCAATGGGGAAATGATGGTCTTGTGGTATTATTGCTGAACTGTCAGTACTGGGACCCAGATAATGTCTGGGGACTTAGATTTGAGTCCCATCATGGCAGAGGGTGGCAATTGAATTCAATAAAAATATCCGGAATTCGCAGTCTAATGCTAAAACACATCTGGGTCACTTAGGTCCTCTCGGGAAGGAAATTTGCCATCCTTATCTGGGTCTGGCTCCAAGT
Source organism: Chiloscyllium punctatum (assembly GCF_047496795.1). NCBI lineage: Eukaryota > Metazoa > Chordata > Chondrichthyes > Orectolobiformes > Hemiscylliidae > Chiloscyllium > Chiloscyllium punctatum. The sequence continues at coordinate 85,692,061 of NC_092756.1, read as the reverse complement.
GACTCCAGACCCACAGCAATGTGATTGACTCTTAACTGCCCTCTGGGCAATAAATGTTGCCTAGAGAGCGGCGCCCTCCCCTGTGAATGAATAAAAAACATCACTGCCCATCATGCAGCCAGTAATACACCCAGCAAGCTCACACAAGCAGCAATGTGGACAGCTCATAATGTTAATTGAGGGATTGAATATTGACCAGGACATAGGGAAGAACTCTTGTTCAAAAAATGTGTTGGAAGACCATTTACATCCACAAATGAACATAGGCAGGACTTCATCTAAATACTCACCCCTGTCCCCCCCCTCATTTCCCAAGAGTGTCACCTAGCTCTGAACTCACCCACAAGGGTAGACACCCTTTCCACATTCCTCTGCCAAGGGCATGGATAAATTGATAAACTTCAATCAGTTCAGAGAACATTCAACTCGATTGACTCAGAAGCAGCACTCCCTGAAATTTGTATTGGAATCTCAACCTTGATTTTTGTGTTCCAGTCCTGGAATACATGCTTATGATTTCCTAAATGTCCTGCTTTTACCCCCTGAACAATGGGTCCTACACTTTTTTTTAGATTAGATTGCTTACAGTGTGGAAACAGGCCCTTCGGCCCAACAAGTCCACACCGACCCTCCGAACAGCAACCCACCCAGACCCATTCCCCCTACATTTACCCCTTCACCTAACACTACAGTCAATTTAGCACGGCCAATTCACCCTAACAAGGAATGATAAACTAACTAGCCTACGTGTTTCTGCCTTTTGTCTCTCTCCTTTTTTGAATAGCAGCGTAACACTTGTATTTTCCAATCCTCTGGGACATTTCCAGAATCAAGAGAATTTTGTAAGATACGCCCAGTGCAACTACTTTCTCTGCATCTACTGTTACTTCCTTTAGCTACTCGCTTCCTTTTTTATAATTGTAGAAGCTTTTACTCTCAGATTTTTGCATTCCTTTCTAATTTGCTGTCATTCATGCATATTTAAGGAAGAGGTTTGTGATGTAGTAATATTATTGGACTTGCAATCCAGAGACCCAGGTTATTATACTAGGGTCATGGATTCAAATTTAACCATGGAGGCTAGTGGAATTTAAACCTAACAAGCAAACGTGGAACATAAGATTTCTTCTTTGTGATAGTGACAATGAGACATTCATCAGTTGTAGTAAAAACCCATCTGGTTCACTAATGTCCTTTAGGGAAGGAAATCTGTTGTCATTGACAAGTCTGACCTATAGCAATGTGATTGACTCTTACATGCCCTCTGAAGCAGCCTAGCAAGCAGCACAGTTCAAGGGTAATTAGGAATGGACACAGTGGCTCAGTGGTTAGCCCAGCTGCCTCACAGCACCAGGGTCCCAGGTTCAATTCCAGCCTTGGGCAACTGTCTGTGTGGAGTTTGCGCATTCTCCCCGTGTCTGTGTGGGTTTCCTCCCACAGTCCAAAGGTGTGTAGGTCAGGTGAATTGGCCCATGCTAAATTGCCTGTAGTGTTAGGTGCATTAGTCAGAGGGAAGTGGATCTGGGTGGTTTGCCCTTCAGAGGGTCGGATTGGGCTGAAAGGCCTGTTTCCACACTGTAAGGAATCTAATGTCAATGCTGAATTAGAGTGGTGCTGGAAAAGCACAGCAGGTCAGGCAGCATCCAAGGAGCAGGAAAATCAACGTTTCGGGGCAAAAGCCCTTCTTCAGGAATGTATTCGTTTCTGATGAATGGCTTTTTCCTGCTCCTCGGATGCTGCCTGACCTGCTGTGCTTCTCCAGCGCCACTCTAATCCAGACTCTAATCTCCAGCACCCGCAGTCCTCACTTTCACTGACTAAATGCTGAATTGGCCGGTAACGTCCAATCCCACAAAAGAATAAGAAAAAAGATAGGTTTGTACGACAGTTATGAATAGTTTCATGCTAAGACCAGGTATCAAGTCCAGATTTATTAATTAAATTTAAATTCCATTAGCTGCTGTAGTGGGATTTGAACCTGTGTCCCCACTGCATCAGTCTGAACAGCTGGAAAACGAATTCAGCAATCTGCCCAGATGCTCACCTAATAAAAACTTTTTTAAATCCCTCCAATTCTGGAGGCTGAGAAACTGCATTTCCAATATTACGACAGTGAGAATACACTTTAAACGTCTTTTGTTGGCTGTAAGGAACTTGGAGTCTATTCCAAAGTCGTTATGCATTACAAATCTTTCTATATCTAGATACCTCATCTCCTCTCATTTTGTACAGCCATGACAAGAACTCACAAAAGATGTTATCCTACCATCAAGTCAATTAAGAAATGCAAATATCTTTACAAAGTGAGAATTTTGTGGTAAAATGTGAATGATTGGCTAATTGGAATTAAGTAACGTTGAATTAAGAGCACATAGTGTTCTGTATCTCTGTAAGGACTGCTCAGCCAGCATTACCTCATCCATCTAGGACAAAAAGCTAATAAACACTTGTCACAATGGTTGGCTGCATCTGTGTATGAGTCTAATTATTGCTTTTGTCTGAAGTGCTTAAAGCTACTAATTTAATTGAGAATCAGCGCAGGAGCAGCTTTCACATGGCCACACTGTAAATCTTACATCAATCTTACATTGGTGCAAAGAGATTGTCATACAGATCAAAACCCTTCTAATCCTTGCTACTGAGTGATTCTGATTGCCTTCTGTTCAGAAGCCAGGAAGGAGGAAAGGGTGGAGACCCTATTGGGGCAGGTCGACAATAAATGTACTGAATTTTAGTCAGATGACACTTGGGAGTGCTGTGTACAATTCTGCTCACCTTGTTAAAACAATATACAGAACGTAGAGACGCACGGGAGAGATTTACAAGTTTAATTAGATAAAAAAGAAATAGTTCACATTTAAAACGCAGGAAGCTCAGGGCCAGTTCTTGGAGGTGGTGGTATAGTGGGAACACCACTACATAAGTAACCCAGACGGTCAGATTAATTCTTTGGGGATTTGGGTTGATACCATGGCAGTACATCAGATGTGAACAGCTTTCATAAGTATGGAACAGGAGAGCTGGTCTATGTCATGGCAACCAGTACCAATTATTGTAAAAATCCATCTGGTTTCCCAATGGCCATCCCAACAGTGACAAGTAACTAAAGACACACAGGAAGTTGTCATGTCTTAACCAGCCTCTGACATGATCATGGTCTGCTATCATCCAGAAGGCCAAAGTGTAACAGATGCATTGGAACACCTAAAGCTGATAGCTTCCCTCTAAGAACATGAAAGAAAGGAGCAGGAATAGGCTGTTTGGCCCCTTGAGCCTGTACTGCCATCCAATAGGAGCACGACTGATCCAACATCCATCACATCCACCTTCCTGCCCTTTCTCTGTGACACTCGATTCCACGACTGGTCAAGAATCGATTTATCTCGCCCTTAGAGATAAAGATTGACTCTGCCCCCTCAGCTCACAGTGGCAAGGAGCTCCAAAGAGCCTGAGAGAGGACATTCGTCCTCACAGTGATCTGAAATTGACACCCTTTCATTCTGAAGCAACGCAATGTGCTCTGAGACTCCCTCATGAGGGGAAACATCCCCTCAGCATTGATCCTGTCAAGCCCTCTAAAAGTTTCAATGAGATCACTAAGTAACATACCCTCCTGATCTGTAAATGTCATAGAATCCCCACATTGTGGAAACAGGCCCTTTGGCCCAACAAGTCCACACTGACCCTCCGCAGAATAACCCACCCAGACCCATTCCTCTACTCTATATTTACCCCTGAGTAATGCTCCTAACCTACACCTCCCTGAACATTATGGACAATTTACCATGGCCAATTTACCTGACTTGATCTTTGGACTGTGGGAGGAAACCCATGCAGAGGATGGGGGGGATGTGCAAATTCCACACAGTCAGTCCCCCGAGGTTGGAATCGAACCCGGGTCCCTGACACTGTGAAGCAGCAGTGCTAACCACTCAACCACCGTGCTGCCTTGATTGTTTGGGTGACACGGTGGCTCAGTGGTTAGCACTGCTGCCTCACAGCGCCAGGGGCCCGGGTTCGATTCCATTATTGGATGACTATCTTGGAAAGGAACCTTCCAGATCAGCGAGCAAACTGACATCCAGAGCTACAAATCTTCTCAAAACTCATAAACAGGAGTGTCAGAGGTTCTGCTCACTCTGAGAGTTGCCTTTGTGAAAGGAAGGCCAGTGTCAAGGACTATGCACGTGTAAATAAAGGGGGACTTGGTGATGGGATACCGGCCTCTGTACAGTTATTTGAGTCCCCAGGTGGGAGGTGAGATACTGTTTATCCAGTTTGTGCTGAGCTTCACTGGAACACTACAACAAGCCTGAGACAGAGATGTTGACCAGGGAACGGGATGGTACGTTAAAGTGACCAGGGTCATTTGTGAGCAGTGACTGCAGTAAATTAGATTGAGTGAAGTGCAGATAAATCACTGCTTTACCTGGAAGTTGTATCTGGGACCTTGGATGGTGAGGAAGGAGGAAGTACATGGACAGGTGAAGGGGAAGGTGCCATGGGGTTATGGGGAGGCAGTGGGAATGGAGGAGGAATGGACCAGGGTGTCCCAGAGGAGAACCCTGTGGAATGTTGACACGGGATGGGAGAGGAATAGGAGTCTGGCGGTGACATCCCAGTGGTAAGACATTTCTTTATTTCCAATTCTTTCTCTACAGCTCTCCGTGACGTTGGGCCTGAACGTCAGTTTGAAACACTGCATGAGGAAAGAAGGCAAGGGGTGCTATGGTGGCTCAGTGGTTAGCACTGCTGCCTCACAGCACCAGGGACCCAGGTTCAATTCCTGCCTCCGGCAACTGTCTGTGTGGAATTTGCATGTTCTCCCCATGTCTCCCACAGTCCAAATATGTGCAGGTTAGGGTGAATTGGCCATGTTAAATTGCCCACAGTGTTAGTTGCATTAGTCAGGGGTAAATAGGTCTGAGTGAGTTACTCTTCAGAGGGTTGGTGTGGACGTGTTGGGCCGAAGGGCCTGTTTCCACACTGTAGGGGAGTCGAGTCAAATAGGAAATTGCAGAGCAAAGATAAATAAATACAAGCAGATCGCTTTAATTGACCCTGGTGTTTCATGACAGAAAATATTGGATGTAGTCACCTTAACAGGATGTAACTCAACTTTATTGCACATATCTGTCTCACTCAATCTGGCCGTAAATATCTTTCATTTAGCTGCATATTCCTCATTTTGCTCAGAGTGTGATGTGTGACAAGAAATGCTCAAAGGGAACAGAACTCTATCCCTTTAAGCTGAGGGACAATTGTTTTTTCTGTGACTCATCAACAACAACAACTGAGATTCATATAGTGCCTTGAATAATATTTTTGTGTGGATTCTTCTTACAGGCTCAGGTCAGATTTAGAGATTTCTATTCAGCAATGTTATTCACGATAGTAAAATCACAGGATCTCTGTCGTGAGGAAAGAGGCTATTTGGCCCACTGAGTCTGGACCAATCCTGCAAAGAACTTCTATCCCAGACCCAGCCTACTATCTGCAATTCATGGCTAACTCACATAGCCTGCACATCCCTGGGCACTATGGCCAGTCTACTTAGGTTGGACATCGTTGGACTGTGGGAGGAAACCCACGCAGACACAGGGAGAATGTACAAACTCCACACAGACAGTCACCTGATGCTGGGATTGAACCCAGGTCCCTGGTGCTGTGAGGCAGCAGTGCTAAAAACTGAGCCACCATGCTCCCTGCTCTAAGTTGCATTTGCTCCAATCTTACAGCAGAGTTCGATCACATGATTACAACGATCACAGTTATATCGCAGCATTGCCTTGAGTCTCGTCTACCTATTAAGTAAGCCTTATCTTTACACTAATCACCTTTGAAAAAGGCCTGGTCAGATTGCTGGGTTGCCCATTCAGACAACATTGTGAGCAGCAAATGCAGTAAATTAGATCGAGTGAAATGCAGGTAAATCACTGCTTCACCTGGAAGTTGTGTTGCTTCAGGGTGCCCAATGAATCAGTGATGACCCAGTCTGTAGTTCCTCCTGCAGCTTGTGAGTTCAAACCCTACTCTGGAAGCTTGAGACATTGATTTGTTCTGACATCTCAGTGCAACACTGAGGCAGTGCTGCGTGGTTGGAGGCACTGATTTTCGGGTGAGACGTTAAATAGAAGCCCAATCTGATTTCGCGTTTGGGTGTGAAAGATGCTGAATCAAAAACATAACGCAGAAGACTTGGCCCCACTGCCCTAGCCCCAAAGAAATATCAGGAAATCAGCTTAAATTATCCCTTGCGTTTGAGAGAAATCGGTGTGTACAAATCATAGAATCCTTACAGTGTGGAAACAGACCATTCCACCCAACAGGTCGACACTGACCCTCTGAAGAGGAACCTATTCAAACTTATTCCCTGACCCATTTACCCCTGACTAATGGGAGGAAACCCATGCAGACACGGGGAGAATGCACAAGCTCCACACAGACAGACTGGATAGGTGGAAAAGGAGATAGGCAGGTAGGACAAGTCCAGACAAGTCATGGGGACAGTTACTGAGCTGGAAGTTTGGAACTAGGGTGAGGTGGGGGAAGGGGAAATGAGGAAACTGTTGAAGTCCACATTGATGCCCTGGGGTTGAAGTGTTCCGAGGTGGAAGACGAGGCGTTCTTCCCCCAGGTGTCTGGTGGTGAGGGAGCGGCGGTGAAGGAGGCCGAGGACCTTAAGGTATTTTAAATTCCTTTTTTTTTGTTCAGGTTTCAACTATAACGGTTAATAAATTCTGTTTTGCTTAAAGCCGAGTGGTTGGCCAGCTGCGTCACACCAGGGATATCCACTTCGCATCTTAAAATAAGAAAAAAAGTTCGGGTCTAGACTACCTTCTTGAAATATTTTGAGGTGGGATCTTGTCTGGTCCATAATATCAGCTGAAGAAATGTAATTTCTGGAATGAAATAACAGAATGTTAACAAAGGTGTTAGAAACTGTTGAATTGGGCGAAAAAGCCCATCTGATTCATTAATGTCCTTAGAATCATAAGGTTCCCCCCAGCGTGGAAACAGGCCATTTGGCCCATTAAGCATATACCGACCGTCCAAAGGGCATCCCACCCAGACCCAGGTCTCTACCCTATCTCAGTAACACTGCATTGCCTAAGGATAATCCACCTAACCTGCACATTATGGGGCAATTTTGTGCGGCCTATCACCTAACCTACACATCCCTGGACACTGTCGGCAATTCAACATGGCCAATCCACTTTAATCTGCTCATCTTTTGGACTGTGGAAGGAAACCGGAGCATCCAGATGAAACCCACACAGACACAGGGAGAATGTGCAAACTCCGCACAGACAGTCGCCCGAGGGTGGAATCGCAGTGTGCAGGCTGGGTGGATTAGTCCCAGGTATAGGGTGGGATACTCTTCAAAAGGTCAATGTGGATTTGATGGGTCAAATGGCCTGCTTCTATACTGTAGAGGTTCTATGAAGGGAGGGAGGGCCTCCATTGAACAGCAATTGGCTATGATTAAAAGACTCCTTTTTTGGAAATACCAGGGAGAACAGTCAAAGTATGTTATTAGGATTCAGCACCTCTAGTCAAGGATTTATATGATTCTCAATTAATCTTTACAGAGTCATGGAGTCATAGAGATGTACAGCATGGAAACAGACTCTTCGGCACAACTCGTCCATGCCGATCAGATATCCCAACCCAAGCTATCCCACTTACCAGCATCCGGCCCATATCCCTCCAAACCCTTCCTGTTCACATACCCATCCAGATGCCTTTTAAATGTTGCAATTGTACCAGCCTCCACCACTTCCTCTGGCAGCTCATTCCATACACGCACCACCCTCTGTGTGAAAAAGTTGCCCCTCTTGTTTCCCCTCTCACCCTAAACCTATGCCCTCTAGCTCTGGACTCCCCCACCCCAGGCAAAAGACCTTGTCTATTTACCCTACCTATGCCCCTCATGATTTTGTAAACCTCTAAGGTCACCCTCAGCCTCCGATGCTCCAGGGAAAACTGCCCCAGCTTATTCAGCCTGTCCCTGTCGCTCAAACACTCCAACCCTGGCAACATCCTTGTAAATCCTGTCTGAACCCTTTCAAGTTTCACAACATCCTTCTGATAGGAGGGAGACCAGAATTGCACGCAATATTCCAACAGTGGCCTAACCAATGTCTCTGGAAAGCTTAGCCGAAAGGACCATGTTGTACGATATGCAATGAGTCTAGTGATCATACCAACAGCAAAGAATCCAGGTGGCTGCAGGTGACTGTGCATCAATGGGTGGTGAACATTTTACTCAGTTATTTCCTCTTTGTTTAAGCCCCTCACTTTCCATGATGCAAGTCCCCTCTCTAAAGGATTCTGCAAATATCTTCCACTAATGGGGTGGCACGGTGGCTCAGTAGTTAGCACTGCTGTCTCACAGCACTAGGGTCCCAGGTTCGGTTCCAGCCTCGGGTGACTGTCTGTATGGAGTTTGCACATTCTCCCTGTGTCTGCTTGGGTTTCGTCCAAAGGTGTGCAGGTCAGGTGAGTGGGCCATGCTAAATTGCCCGTCGTGTTAGGTGCATGAGTCAGAGGACAATGGGTCTGGCTGTGCTACTCTTTGGAGGGTCGGTGTGGACTTGTTGGGCTGAAGGGCCTGTTTCCACACTGTAGGGAATCTAATCTAAACTAACAGCCCTCAACATAACAAGCAGATGAAGGCTGTGGTTAAGGGTTCTGAACACTTTTGCTTGTTTGATTTATTGTCGTCACATGTATTGAGATACAGAGAAACGTGTTAGTTTTTGTGCTACACGGGCAGATTGTACTATACAAAGTGCACCAGGGTAGCAGAACAGAATGTAGAATGCAGTGTTACAGCGCAGTGAAAGTGCGGAGAGACAGAGAGAGAGAGAGACCAACATTCACATTTGAGAGATCCATATAAAAGGCTGATAACAGCAGTGAAGAAGCTGTTCTTGAATCTGTTCATACCGTTTATAACCAATATGCAGGTACAATGGGTAATAAGGAAGGCAAATGGAATTTTGGCATTTATTCCTAAAAAAGTAAGGTGTTGCTTTATCAGGTAATGCCCATAGTGTTAGGTGCGTTAGTCAGAGGACAATGGGTAGCGAGACCATACCTGGAGTACTACATACAGTTTTGCGCCCATTATTTGAGGAGGGATGTTGCTACAGTGGAGGCAGTTCAGAGGAGGTTCACTAGATTGATTTCAGAGATGACGGATTTGTTGAGCAGTTGAGCAGTTTAGGTCTGTTTTCTCCAGAAGAATGAGAGATCTAATTGAGATACATGTGACGCTAAGGGGGAATTGACAAAGTCAAGGCAGAGAGGATGTTTCCTCATAAAAACCGAAAGAAATGCGAATGCAATTAGCAAAAATCAGAAACAAAAAGAAACAAAAAAAAAAGGTCTCTTCACAGATGCTGCCAGATCTGCGGAGCTTTTCCAGCAACTTCTGGCTTGGTTGTGGATGTTTCCTCATGTTGAGGTGATCTGGAATGAAAGGTTGTTAATTTTAGCAGAAGGGGTAGCAGATTTAAAGCAATGCTAAGGTAAAGTCATTGAGAGACATAGTCCAAGAGTCACAGAATCATACAGCACAGAAATGTCCAACCAACCCATCCATGATACCAAAGTAAACTAGTCCCACCTGCCTTTACTTGGCCCAAATCCCTCTAAACCTTTCCTAAACATTTTATTATCCAAATATCTTTTAAATGTCATAACTGTACCTGCATCCACCACGTCCTCTCTGGAAGTTCATTCCACACACTGTTAAAAAAAATTTCTCTTCATGACTTTTTAAAATCTTGCGCCCCTCATCTTGAAAAGATGCCGCCTAATCTTGAAATCTCCCACCCGAAGGGAAAAGGCACCTTCCATTCAGCTTATCTGTTCCCCTATTGAGTTTACAAACCGGAGCAAGGTTTGAGAAGATTTGTCGCACAGGTTGAGGTTCTGGATGTAAGTTTGCTCGCTGAGCTGGAAGGTTCATTTTCAAATGGTTTCGTCACCGTGCTATGACAAAACCCCTGAAAATGAACCTTCCAGCTCAGCGAGCAAACTTACATCCACTTTGTAAACCTCTGAATGGTTGCCCCTTAACCTCCCATGCTGCAGTGCAAAGGCTCTCCTTATGAATCAAACCCTCCGTTCCCAGCAACGCCGTGGTAAATCTTTTCTGAACTCTTTCCAGCTCAATAATATCCTTCCTATAACAGAGCGACCAGAACTGTACACAGTGCTCCAAGAAAGAGGCTTCAGCAAAGGTGCCCTTTTCTCTCCAAGAGTTGTGTATTCTTTGGGATTCACAATCCCAGAGTATTGCAGATATCAGGAAATTGAGTAACTTCAAGGAGATTGACTTTAAAATAGTAGTGGGTTGACGCATTATGAACGGCCGGAAGGGAAGTGGAGTTGAGACTGAGGTGAGATCAGCCACGATCTCGAGGGGCAGAATGGCCTATGCCTGCTCCTATTTCCTCTGTTGTCATTAACACTTAAAACTTTGTTCTGTCAGTTTATTCAAACCTGTCTATCTGGCTGATGACCTTACAAGGATATCCTCCATCAATTAGCAATAGCACTTTAGCATTCAGTTGAGAAACAGTCCCATTGTCGGATTCTCTGGCTGTGAGATTTCTGAGCTTGTAACACAAGGATAAATCTGCCAGGGTAAGATCTGCTGTGACAGTTGTGATTGATGGGCCTGTCACTCAGCCCAATGATGGCTATAAGCAGTTGTTGCTAACAATGAAAGGATTTAGTGGGATGTAATTTACTTCAGAGGGGGGACAGACCCATTAATCATCTGGCTCAGAGAGGCAATTCATTCTGTTAAAAAAAAACGGATTCCTCCATCTGCCAAATGACCTGTTGTTGAAATAGCCAGCCATTATTTCAAGTTTAATGTGAGATTTCTGTTTAAAGCTGGAAACCTCTGGGTGTAATTCAAAAAATCGCCAGGTAGTGCAGCACTGAATGCAGGATGGTACTGATGTCGGAGTGATAATCATATATATCGATTGCCTTTTCTCCCGTATTGAATCGTAGTGCAAGGTAAAGTCTTGGACCATTGTAGTCTCAACATTGTGTGCCATGAGGAGGTTGGTTAAGAATCTAAAATGTTCCATCTTGTTTTCAAACACCTTATAGATCCTCTTCCCCCCCCCATCTCTGCAACTTTCTGCAGAATGCTAACTCGTAGAGTTATAGAGTCATAGAGGAGAGAGTGAGGACTGCAGATGCTGGAGATCAGAGTCGAATAGTGTGGTGCTGGAAAAGCACAGCAGGTCAGGCAGCATCCGAGGAGCAGGAGAGTTGAACATTCCCGATGAAGGGCGTATGCCTGAAACGTTGATTCTCCTGCTCCTCGGATGCTGCCTGAACTGCTGTGCTTTTCCAGCACCACACTTACAGAGTCGTTGAATCATACAGCAAGGAAACAGCCTGCGATCTAACCAGTCTATGCCGAACATAATCCCAAACTAAACTAGTCCTACCTGCCTGCAATTGGTCCATACCCCTCCAAACCTTTCCTCTTCAGGCACTTATCCAAATGTCTTTTAAATGTTGTAATTGTGCCCACATTCACCACTTCCTCAAGAACTTTAATCCACACCACAAACTGTCCTTTGTATAGAAAATTTGCCTCTCCTGTCTTCTTTAAATCTCTCTCCTCTGACCTTAAAAATGTACCCCCAGTCTTGAAATCCCCCACCTGAGAGAAAAGACACCTACCATTAACTCTATCTATACCCCTCATGACTTTATAAACCTCTATAAGGTCGCCTCTCAACCTCCTATGCTCCATTGAAAAAAGTCCAAGTCTATCCAGTCTTTCATTATAACTTAAACCTTCCATTTCGGCAGCACCCTAGCAAATCTCCCCTGAACCTTCTCCAGTTTAGTCAAACCCTTCCTCTACTTGGACAACCAGAACTGGACATAGTGCTCCAGAAGAGGCCTCACCCACATCCTGTACAACCCCAAATGAACATCTCAACTCCTATACTCGAAGGTCTAAGCAAAGAGCACAAACGGGCTAAATGTTTTCTTAATCACCCTGTTGACATGTGATGCAAACTTCAAAGAGTTACGTACCTGAACCCGACATGTCACACAATCTTGGATCCAGCTCAATCTCTGGAATTTCTTTCTAAACTTCTCTGCCTCTCTCGGTCTCTCCACCCCCCCCACCCCCACCCCCCTTGAGATGCTCATTTAAAACCCTCCTCTTTGAACAACATTTTGACCTACTGTATTAATTTGCGAGGTGCAAAACTAAAAATGTCCTGTTGAATTATGAGTTTGTGATGGACTTTGTGACATGTCACTCTGTTAGCGTTGCTATATAAATAATAAAATATATTAATAAAGTTGCTATAATGCATTCTGAAGTTCCTTTCAGTATTGATCTCAATTTATAAAAGATGGAATGTGATTGCATGTACTCATAGAGATGCTGCTAGATTTTCAATGGCTAAAACTTTGCGTTGAATTTATTTAGAATTAAAAGAGCACACCAAGCAAAGCTTTGTTGTAATTACTCATGGGACATGGGCATTGTTGGCTGGCGCATTTATTGCCCGTCACTAGTTGCCCCTTGAGAAGGTGAAGGTGAGCTGCCATCTTGAACCGCTGCACTCCATGTGCTGTGGGTTGACCCACAATGCTCTTAGGGAGGGAATTCCAGGATTTTACCTCAGGTCAGGATTGCAATTAGCTGGGCGGGGAACTTGAAGATGGTGTTCCCAAGTATCTGCTGCCCTTGTCCTCCGAGATTGAAGTGGATGGAAAGTGCTGTCTAAGAAACCTTGGTGAATTTCTGTAGATAGTACACACTGCTGCTACTGAGCGTCAGTGGTGGTGGAATTGGATGTGTGGCTGTGATGGCAGTCAAATTGGCTGCTTTGTCCTGGATGGTATCAAGCTTCTTGAGTGCTGCTGTACCCATCCAGGCAAGGGGGAAGTATTCCATCACACTCTTGACTTGTGCCTGGTGGATGGTGGATAGGCTTTGAGGAGTCAGGAGGTGAGTTGCTCGCTGCGGCATTCCTAGCCTCTGACCTGTTCCTGTATCTATTGTCTTTCCATGGCAAGTCCGGTTGAGTTTCTGGGGGGCCACAACCACTTGATGAAGGAGCAGCACTCGGAAAGCCAGGGTTTCCAAATAAACCTGTGGGACTGTAACCTGTTCCCAGTCCAACACCGGCATCTCCAAATCATTCTTGAAAGGATTGAGGCCCCCGCGTTCTTGTGTGGTCTATGGCCCCATTACTTCTAACTTCCAGCTGTGTGGACAGGGAGGTGCTGCACTCCTGAAGGTAATCATTTCTTCAGTCACACTGTTAAACCACAGAGATACCTCCTCCCTCCACCTCCCCCTCTGGCTACTGACCTCCTCCCCACTCCCCAGTTACCTGTGAATGATGAGGTGACACACTACCAGCTAACTAAGCTGGCATCACCTGCTGCGCTGTATTGATGTGTCACACTGACAACTCTTCCCATCATCAATAATCTTTCTTTCTGCTTATATCTTTCGGTGTCATTGGATGGTATTATAACCGTAACTTTGTAGCTGGTGACACAAACAACACAGAAATACTCAGCGTATTACATGATATAAAGTCAATCTTTCATTTTTTGGCAGGCAAAATCAATTTCTTTCCACTTGGCATGGTTATTGGAAACCTCACTGAACCTGGGAGAATTTGAGAGCTGTGTAATCGTTTGACTGACAGTTCATCAATTGGAAGCATCGAGTGATGGATAGCTAATGTGAACTATCAGTGGGACAGCGGCAGAGGGATTAAGCTTTGAATCTGTAGCTTCTCTCTAACACCAACAGCTTGGATTTTCCTGGCACCTCCCATGCAATGAAAGATCTCAAGGAGAGTGAAGAAAAATATTTGATTTGATTTATTATTGTTGCATGTACCGAAATACAGTGAAAAGTATTGTTTTGCATGCTATCCGGACACATCATACCTGACGTATGTATATCACCGTAATGGAACAGAATGCAGAATATAGTATTACAGCAACAGAGAAGGTGCAGAGAAAGATAAACTCTAATTTTTGTGAGGTCTATTTATAAGTCTGATAACTGCAGGGAAGAAGCTGTTCTTGAATCTGTTGGCATGTGTTTTCAAACTTTTGTATATACTGCCTGATAGAAGAGGGTGGAAGAGATTATAATGGGGGTGGGAGGGGTCTTTGATTATTTTGGTTGCTCTCCCAAGGCAGTGGGAAGTGTAGGTGGAGTCAATGGAAGGGAGGTTGGTTTTCATCCAGAACTAGAGGGCACAGGTTTAGGGTGAGAGGGGAAAGATAGAGGGTGATGTGTGTATGGAAACAGCTGCCAGAGGACACGGTGGAGGCTGGTACAATTCCAACATTTAAAAGGCATTTGGATGGGTATGTCAAAAGGAAAGGTTTGGAGGGATATGGGCCGGGTGCTGGCAAGTGGGATAGATTAGGTTAGGATAGCTGGTTGGCATGGACGAGTTGGACCGAAGGGCCTGTTTCCGTGCTGTACATCTCTATGACTCAATGATTGGGCTGTGTTCACAACTGTCTGTAGTTTCTTGGGATCTTGGGCAGAGCGATTGCCGTACCAAACGTGTGATGCATCCAGATAGAATGCTTTCTATGGTGCAGCTATAAAAATTGAAAAGAGTAACTGTGGAATCTTTAGCCTCTGGAAGCAGTAAAGGCATTGGTGTGCTTTCTTGACTGTAGCATTGACATAGATGGACCAGAAAAGATTATTGGCGATATTTACTCCCAGAGGCTTGATGCTCTTGACCATCTCCACCACAGCATCTTTGATATGGAATGGAGCATGTCCGCCACTCTGCTTCCTGAAGTCGATGACCAGCTCCTTCATTCTGCTGATTTAAAGGGAGAGACTGTTGTCTTTTTCCCACACCCCTAAGCTCTTTTTTTTCCTACATTTCATCTTGTCATTGGTTAAGATACAAACCACTACCGTGGTGTCATCAGCAAACCTGTAAACAGAGTTAGAGCAGAATGTGTCCACACGGTCATAGAGTCATAGAGTCATAGAGAGGTACAACATGGAAACAGACCCTTTGATCCATCTCATCTATGCCAACCAGATATCCCAACTCAATCTAGTCCCAACTGCCAGTACTTGGCCTATATCCTATATCCTTCTTATCCATATACCCATCCAGATGCCTTTTAAATGTTGCAATTGTACCAGCCTCCACCACTTCCTCTGGCAGCTCATTCCATACACGTACCACCCTCTGCGTGAACATGTTGGCCCTCAGGTCTCTTTTGTATCTTTCCCGTCTCACCCTAAACCTATGCCCTCTAGTTTTGGACTCACCCATCTCAGGAAAGGCTTTGCCTGTTTACCCAATTCATGTCCCTCATCATTTTATAAACCTCTATAAGGTCACTTGTCCGCCTCCAATGCTCCAGGGAAACCAACCCCAGCCTGTTCAGCCTCTCCCTATAGCTCAAATCCTCCAACCCTGAGAACATCCTTGTAAATCTTTTTTAAACCCTTTCAAGTTTCACAACATCCTTCCAAAAGGAGGGAGACCAGAATTGCATGCAATATTCCAAAAATGGCCTAACTAATATCCTGTATAGCTGCAACATGATCGCCCAGCTCCTGCACTCAATACTCTGACCAATAAAGGAAAGCATACCAAACGTCTTCTTCACGATCCTATCTACCTGCGACTCTACTTTCAAGGAGCTATGAACCTGCACTCCAAGGTCCCTTTGTTCAGCAACACTCCCTAGGAGCTTACTAAGTATATATGTCCTGCTAAGACTTGCTTTCCCAAAACGCAGTACGTCGCATTTATCTAAATTAAACTGCATCTGCCACATTTCAGCATCATGTGTGTATAAGGAATATCGTAAGGGGTTGATTACACAGCCTTGCGGTGTTGAGGATCATCGTGGAGGAGGTGTAGTAGCCGATCCTTACTGATTGCAGTCTGTGGGTCAGGGAAGTCAAGGATCCAGTTGCAGAGGGAAGAGCAGAATCCTGGGCCTCAGAGTTTGAAGCTGAGTTTGGCTGGAATTATGGGAGTGTAGGCGGAGCTAAAGTCAATGAATAGGAGTCTGATGTCGAAGTTTGACACTGAGTCACATGATAAATGACAGCTTGATCAAGGAGGTATGTCCCACTGGAAACTAAACTGGGATTCAAAGCTGATCCTATACTGGGTTCCGATCAATGGATGTCAGATTTTTAAAATTCTCATGTTTGATATCAAATCCTTCCACACCCTCACTACTTTCTCTGCGAATCTCCTCCACCCTCAAAACTCTGCGATCTACCTGCACTCCTCTCATTCTGGTATTCTCAATTTTAACTGCTTCACTGTAGGCAGCCATGTCTTCTGTTGCCTGGGCCCCAGGTTCCAGGATTCCCTCTCTCCCTACACTTCTCTACCTCCTTTTCCCTCCTTTAGCCCACACCCTAACACCAGCCATCTGACCAAAGGGGAATTGGCTAAATGGTTGTCACACAGATTGAAGACAAGTTGGGAATGCTATATTGCAGAAGGCAATTGTGGGTCCAACTTTATTCTCAACATGTGAGGTTTATAAAATCACGAGGGGCATAGATAAGGTGAATGGTAAGGGGTCTTCTCCCTGTGACGGGGGAGTTCAAAATTAGGGGGCATATTTTTAAGGTGAGGGGAGAAAATTTTTAAAAAGACATAAAGGGCAACATTTTTGCACAGAGTGGTCCGAGTTTAGAATGAGCTGCCAAAGGAAGTGTTGGATGGGGCTACAGTTACAACATTTAAAAGACATTTGGATAAGTACGTGAACAGGAAAGGTTTGGGGGGATATGGGCCAATTGCAGGCAGGTGGGAATAGTTTAGTTTGGGATTATGATCAGCATGGACTGGTTGGACCGAAGAGTCTGTTTCTGTGCTGTATGACTCTATGACTCTGTTTGGACTTCCACATAGTGAGCGACTGACATAAAAGTAGAGATCAAGGGAAGGAAATCTGGCATCCTTACTAGTCTGGTCTACAAGGGAATCTAGATCCATCGGAATGTGGTTGACTCTTAACTGCCCTCAGATGTGATGTGGCAAGGGACTCAGTGCGGGGGCAATCATGGCTAGACAACACACATTGGCCTGGTCAGATATACCCACAACCCACAAAACAGTGTGGAAACAGACCCTTCAGCCCAACAAGTCCACACTGACCCCCCAAAGCGCAACCCACCCAGGCCCATTCCCCTACATTTACCCCTGCCCCTAACACTACAGGCAATTTAGCACGGCCAATTCACCTGACCTGCACATTTTTGGACTGCGGGAGGAAACTGGAACACCCGGAGGAAACCCACGCAGACATGAGTAGAATGTGCAACCTCCACACAGTCAGTCACCTAAGGTGGGAATTGAACCTGGGTCTCTAGGGGTGTGAGGCAGTAGTGCTAACCACTGTGCCGCCCAAAAAGTGCAGAGGCACGTTTCCCAAGACAAGAAACATTCAGGTTTTCCTCCTTTCAACATGACAGCTATGCATCAGAAAAAATTAGGAGCAGGTCATTCAGTCCCTCATGCCTGACCTTCCATTCTATCAGATCGTGATGGGATCTGTAACAGATCAGTGTCAGGACTGACCCGAAATGCCCCAAACTGTTCATGGTCACCAAACTCGCTGACAAAAATGGCAGAGTCGAGTTCCCTCGCCCTCAGCGAGCTCTGAAAGATAGTTAATAGGCTCCCCCATCCCACTGCCAGGAGACCTGGGGATCCAGAGGCAGTGTGAGGGCTTGTAAGTTCTAAGTCGCACCCGTAATCCATTCCCCCACCTCTGCCAATCCAATCCAGCATTGCATGTCCTCTACGCTGTCCTCCTGACCTCCTCAGTATATTACATATCCCTTTCAGAGTTTCAACATGTTGTTGTTACAATGCCAGGTTATAATCCAACAGCTTTATTTGGCAACACTTAACTTTCAGAGCACTGCTCCTTGGTCAGGTGGCTGTGGAACAGGGCCATACAACACAGAATTTATAGCAAAATATTTGTGAGTGACGGTGATGCCCTCCCTGGTGAAACCTGTTGCTCAAAAAATAACTCTGTGAAACAATATTGAAAGATCAGTCATTTTCGAGGCATGGATCAGTTTGGGCCAAAGGGCCTATCTCTGTAGGATGCTAAGACTCTAAATAACCAGCACAATCTAATAACCATCTGAATCTGCAGAAATGCTGCTGCGCCCTAAACCATGTGTTAATGTGCCCTGATGCGGCTGTAAGTTGTGGGTTTTTGTATCTAATACAAAGCATCTGCTCAGTCCCTTAATGGACCACATTGTCCTCTAGGAGCTGAAGTGCATCTTTATATCTCCCACTATCTATGTAAATGTGAGAAAATCGCTGAAGGTTATAATTTACAATATCCAAGGGCCACTCGAATCTCACGCCACCATCTCGTGAAATCTTCTGGCTGTGTCGATATGGGATCTGAAAAGTAAGGCAGCCACCTGCCGCACTTTGCATAAAATACATGAATGAGTCTCGACTGTGGGGATCTGTCAATTTCCACCTACTTCTCATTCAAGGAAGGGAACAAAACGCCAATTACACTGACTTTTTGGGCGAGAAAAAAGTCCTTTTCAAGTCAGACACAGCTAGCAGAGAGTCTGTCTTTTCCTATTACAGCCTGTGTGTTGACTTCATCATTCTCTTGTGCCTGAGAGAGAAACTGGAGAGCTTCTTAATTCTCCCCCCCTTTAACTCCGTGAGCTGGAGGAATTGGCGATGCCTCGGCTGTCAGTCAAGATGGACAAGTTCAATGAAATGCATCTCCTTTGATTTTGGGGCCCAAGGCATCTAAGTAATTGCTTAACTAAACTCCCTACTGAATGCACTGATTAAAAACCAGTGTTAGTCATTTAGATGTTGTAAAGAAACTCCAGGATTATATGAAATGTTTAATATTATGCACAGAGGTTCCTACTCCTGGCAAACTAACGTTGTAAATTGCCATAAGTTCTCCATTTTCTGGCTTTGCCAATCGCCCATTGTGAGCCAGGTCTGCTGGGATGTCATTACGATTAGGGTTCCAAAACGGAAGTTGCTGGAGAAATCTCTGGCAGCATCTATGGAGAGAGAAAGCAGAGTTAATGTTTCAGATTCCGTGACCCACCTTCAGAACAGTTTGTGTCCCGAGGAAGGGTTATTGGACCCGAACCATCCATTCTGCTTTCCCTCTCCACAGATGCTGCCAGAGTCCAGCAGTTTCTGTCTTTGGTTCTGATTTCTAAGCGTCTGCAGTTCTTTGGTTTTTCCCCTCATACTTTTAAGGTTCTCACAGCACATGTAGTTCACCCTTAATGTAGTTCACCCTTAATGTAGTTCACCCTTAATGTAGTTCACCCTTACATTCTTCAACAACATTTTCAGTTGGTTGGCCCGGGGAGGTCCAGTAATGCTACTGGTCCGGCAACCTCAGCTAATCCTCTGGGAATGTGTGTTCACATCCGGATTGCAGAATTAATTCAGTGAATAACTCTGAAACTACAAGCTCTAGTCTCAATTGTAGTAATTCTAAAAGCCTAGATCAGAAGTAGGTGCATGACCTAATGGGTAAGGTGTCTGTGTTTGTTTTGAATTGTGGTGTGATCACAAGGTGGTAGGTTCGAGTCCTGCTGCGATGGCTTTTTGCTTTGCATGGCTCAGTGGTTGGCACTGCTACCTGACAGCGCCAGGGACCCGGTTCGATTCCAGCCTCGAATGACTGTGTGGGGTTTGCACATTCTCCCCGTGTCGGTGTGGGTTTCCTCTGGGTGGTCTGGTTTCCTCCCACAGTGACGAAGACCTGCAGGTTAGGGTGCATTGCCTATAGTGTTCAGGGGTGTGCAGGCCAGCCATGAGAAATGCAAGGTTATGGGGATGTGAGGGTGGGTTTGGGTGTGGGATGCTCTTTGGAGGGTCAGTGTGGACTCGATTGGCCGAATGGCCTGCTTCCACACTGTAGTGATTCTGTGATAGTTGTGAAAACCTATCTGGGTCACTGAGATCCTTCAAGGAGAAAAACCATTTGGACCTTCGAGCCTCTTCTGTCACTTAATAAGATTGTGGCTGGTCAGATTTTAACCTCAATTTCCTAAGGAAGGGCTTTTTCCCGAAAGGTCGATCTTCCTGTTCCTCGGATGCTGCCTGACCTGCTGTGCTTTTCCAGCACCACTCTAATCTCCAGCATCTGCAGTCCCCACTTCTGCCTCGATTTTAACCTAAAGTCCACATTTCAGCATATTCCTGATTAAATTTTGCACCCTTCATCTTCAAGAATCTATCTAACTCTTGAAACTATTTGAAAGTTTTACATCCATTGCCTTTTGAGGAAGGGAATTCCAAATACTCACAGCTGTCTGAGAGAAAAGGATTTTCCTTATCCCTGTCTTAAATGGCACCTCCTTATTTTAAAAGTATGATCCCCAATTCTAGTTTCCCTCACAAGAGGGAATTTCCTTTCAGACTGTCAAATCTCCTGAGGATCTTATGTTTCAATTAAATCATTTCTGATCCATGAACACCTACAGTGTGGAAACAGGTCATTTAGATTTTTCTAAGGTTCAGTGGCCCTTACTGACAGGGAATATGCTCATTCCAAACTTACCCGACCTGGCCTGGCCTGCATATGCCTGTGATTCCAGATCCAAAGCAATGTGGTTGAAATAAAAACAGAAGTAGATGGGAAAATTCAGCAGGTCTTGCACCATCCATGGAGAGAGAAACAGAGTTAACATTATTCATAGAATCCCCACAGAGTGGAAACAGGCCCATTGGCCCAAAACGTCCACACTGACCCGCTGAAGAGTAACCCACCCAGACCCATTTCCCCTACCCTATTGCTCTTCAGTTACCTCTGACTAATGCACCTAACCTCCCTGAACACCATGGGCAATATAGCATGGCCAATTCACCGAAACATGCGTATCGTTGGACTGTGGGAGGAAACCCACGCAGACACGGGGAGAATGTGCAAAATCTGTGCAGACAGTTGCCGGAGGCAGGATCCGAACCCTGGGTCTCCTGGTGCAGTGAGGCAGCAGCGTTAACCACTGAGCCACCATGAGTTTGTTTTAGCGACCCTTCTTCGGAACTAATTGTCGTGAGGAAAGAGTCGGTATATATGTTGAAAAGTGAGGGAGTGGGGGGCAGTGAACGATAGGTGGAGATGGAGCCCAGAGAGAGGGAACAACAGTAAATCAGGCAAAGGAATGGGTAAAGATCAAGCTGGGGGGGTCAGCAGCTGCTGTTGGAGGCCATTAGTCCCCCACGGCACAATGGCTAACAATGGACCGGTTGGGGTAGCTATCCACTTTCCCCCATTAACAGCTACTGATTCTGTGGGACAGGGTGCTTTGAAGCAATTGCAATGCATGGAGAATTGGACTATAACTCAGGGCACCAGTCAACAATTTCTATCATAAGGTCAACAACGTGAAACGTTGGCCCCAGTGCTCAGGGGTAGGCGTTGACTGGATAACAGCTTCCCTCATTAATTATGACTGCCTTTCCACAAATGTTGCTTCATGATTTTGAGTTTTTTTTGTTCAAATCTAGTTTTTCTTTTGGATCTGGGTACAGGATATTTGATGGTGTGTGGTTATGATTCATACAGCCACGGAAAGTACACAGTTGAAAGTACTGAGAAGATTCCATCCATTTTAAATATGCCTCATTCATGTTTGTTGGCGTAAAGCACTTTGAGGTAACTGGCAACAGTGTAACTGGTACAAAAATACAAGTCTTTCATTTTTGTTTCAGATGTCCAGGATCTGAAGGATCACAATTTCACAGCAGGAAGGGATTAACCGGTTAATGTGTTCATCAACTCCTTTTCAGAAGCTGGGCTAGCTCTCTGTTTGAGGGGAAGTTCTCTTTGAGAGTGTGTGGAGCAAAGGAAGAGATTCAGACCTTTTGAAGAGGAATCCATCTGAACCAGTAGTCCAGAGTCAATCTCCAACTTTTCGGGATCAATCTCTTGTGCAAACAGAAAACAAAGGGAAAAACTATTAGGATGTCATTAAAAATGCACAGTTCTGCTCACAACTCTCAAATGTGCTTGTCAGTGGTCTTAAGCACATTGTTTCAGGAAGCATATCGAATCGTAGGCACAGGGCGTCAAATCTGTACATTTGAGTTAAAGCACCGTAAAATTAACACAACATCTTCACATCGAATCAGTGAACAGATGAAAATTACCATTTTCATTTCATGCAGCCAATCTTACCAACCACCTTCTGAGCAAATCTTCCATCAGACTGACTGGATCTTCCTGTGGAAGCTTAGGAGAAAGCAGACAACGAAGATAAAGAGTTGCCAACTCTTTGTGGTCTTCCAGAACTGAAAGGTATGCTCCTGCCACACTAGAGAGATACACAACGTTTTCACTGAGCATTCCAAATTGGACATTTTCATCACCTTCCTGGCACAGTGCTCTTCTATTTATTCGTTGATTTGTGTGCGTCGCTGGCTAGGTTAATTATTTAATATTTCGAATCACCGGGGAGAAGGTGGTGCTTAGAATTCGGGGAAAATATTGGATATCACCGAAGGGAGGATGTTTGATTAGCAGGTAATGATCGGCCAATCCAGTAAGGGGGAGAATGTTCTTTTTGCTTCATGATTTTGTGAGGATTGGTAAAGCTGAGGGGAATGTGAGGCGAGAGTGTTTGGAGATAGGAGGTCAGCAGTGCTCCACAGCACTGAAGATGTCACCAGGAAAGGGGACAAAGCATCTGCCAACCAACTTCCCAGCTCAGCATGCGTACCCACAACAACTGCAGGTGGGATTGTCATGATAACGATGAACATGTACCTTAAGGGCGCATCTACTAAGGTGCTATCCATGAAACAAGATGTGAAGGCTGATGTCATGGAATCCCTACAATGCGGAAGCAGGCCATTCAGCCCATAGCCACCCTCCAAAGAACATCCCTCCCAGACTTATTCCCCACCCCTGTCCTATAACTCTACATTTCCCCCTGACTAATCCACCTAGCCAACACATCCCTGGGCACTCTGGGGCTTTTTAGCACAGCCAATCCACCCCAACCTGCACATCGTTGGAATGTGGGACCGGAGCACCTGGAGGAAGCCCACACAGACACAGGGAGAAAGTGCCAACTCCAGACAGTCGCCCAAGGGTGGAATCGAACCCAGGTCCCTGGTGCTGTAAGGCAGCAGTGCTAACCACTGAGCCACCGTGCTGCACTCAAAGGATGCTGGGAGTTAGGGCTGGTGTAGGCATTGAAGCGCGGGCACAAACTGAGTGACTGCCAAGAGATGGCATGAGGCGCACTCCTGGTCCAATCCGTAGGATGGGTCTACCCCAGTGCTCAAAATGTCCTGGCAGCAACATTCCAATGGGCAGTGCCAGTGAGCTCCAACGTGCAAGCATTGACAGGCAGAGGCCTATGGTAGAGATGTGTCAGGAATGTATGGAGAGGCTGGTATATGTTAGATGCCAAGAGGGTGAAGACCAGAGGGTGGATGTAGACACTGCCAATGGAGTGTGCCCTGAGGTGTTGGTGCCTGGTATCCAGGACAAAGGGCAGGAGGAGCAAGTGGCAGACTGGAGTCAGTCACCACCCAGTATCCATCTGGCAGGTGAGAGAAAGGAGATCTACCTCTCAATGAGGAGAGGTCAGATAGTAACAAGATGCTAATACATGTAAACCTATGCAAATATATGCAAATAGACCTCTTGCCACTCAATTGCGAGAATCCATTCTCTTTGGAAAATGGAACATCTTCGATCTCAACATTGGGAAGTTCCTCACTGGCCATCTCCTGAGATTTTCCCAACTTTCTCACCATGGCCCATCACTCTCCTTTAGACTTTCCTCTATTTGCCACTCAGAATCATTGGTGCATTTGTCGTCGTTTCCTGAGCTTTAGTTAAAGTAGTTCTACAAGGTCCTTTGTTCGTTCCTCACCGATAAATCCAAAAGAAGGGTGGCAACCTTGAGGCAAAACTTGAGGCTTTGTGACCAGGAAATAAATGTGTTGCTGTGTGTTCAGGTGGGAAGTGCAAGTCTGTTCATTAATCAACTAGGAGAAAGTGAGGACTGCAGATGCTGGAGATCAGAGCTGAAAAATGTGTTGCTGGAAAAGCGCAGCAGGTCAGGCAGCATCCAAGGAGCAGGAGAATCGACGTTCCTGAAGAAGAGCTTATGTCCGAACCGTCAATTCTCCTGCTCCTTGGATGCTGCCTGACCTGCTGCGCTTTTCCAGCAACACATTTTTCAGCTGTTTATTAATCAAGGTCTGTTGACAGAGTGGTCCTGGGGGAGCTGAATGAGTTACCAACTCTAGTTGGACATATTCCTGGAGGACACGATTATATAGTGCTATTTGCCACAAATCGCACAGCAAGGATTGTTTACACATTAATACAGATTCTGTATTTGAAGATATGGCTAACACTTGGTTAGCTCAGTTGGCTGGATGACTGTTTTGTGACATCAACAGGGTGGGTTCAGTTCTTGCACTGGCTGTGGTTATCATAAAGGACTCTCTTTCTCAATCCCTCTCCCCACTAGAGGTACGGTGACTCCGATGTTAACCTAGCACCAGTCATTTCTCTCACTAATGAGACAGCTGCCCTGTGGTCAAGTGGCTTTGTGGTGACCAGACCATTTAGTTTCAGACAGAAAAGTGTTAACTGTGCATGTCTGACCTGGAGAACTGCTCTTGTGTTCCATTTACAGAGTCACTGGAGTCAAAATACTGGGATGCAGAGAGGATAACAAGGCTGGAGTGGAGAGCACCTCAATGTGTACATTGGCTGGGAGGGAGGGGGGGGTGGAATAATAGATCATAGCAGGAAAGCAACAATGTGGGAGGGCAACAGTCAGCAATACCTTAGCTTCAATGGGCTACAGCTGGCACATTGAGTCAACTCAGTGAGGGGTGGTGAGGGGAGGAGGTCTAATGTTCAAAGCTGATACCAGTCAGAGAATGTCTACGTTTGGGAGTTCACTGAGGGTCAGAGGTTAAGACTGAGACTCACCATCTGAGGAGCGACCATTGCTTCCTGTCACCACGGTGTAAATAATAAGAGGGCACTGGGATTGAAAATGGCTGCCCCACCCAACTCTGAGGGGGCAGGGTAACTATTTCCTTCTGTGATGGAGGGGGATTCATCTTTGGGCAATGTAGCACCCTTCAAAGGGTGACAGACCCACACAGACACCCCCACAGGAAGGGGGACAGAGACCCACACAGACACCCCACAGAAAGGGGGACAGAGACCCACACAGACACCCCCACAGGAAGGGGGACAGATTCCCACACAGACACCCCTACAGGAAGGGGAACAGAAACCCACACAGACACCCCACAGGAAGGGGGACAGATTCCCACACAGACACCCCCACAGGAAGGGGAACAGAAACCCACACAGACACCCCACAGGAAGGGGGACAGATTCCCACACAGACACCCCCACAGGAAGGGGGACAGATTCCCACACAGACACCCCAACATGAAGGGGAACAGAAACCCACACAGACATCCCACAGGAAGGGGGACAGATTCCCACACAGACACCCCCATAGGAAGGGGGACACATTCCCACACAGACACCCCTACAGGAAGGGGGACAGATTCCCACACAGACACCCCCATAGGAAGGGGGACAGATTCCCACACAGACACCCCTACAGGAAGGGGGAAAGGGCCCCACACAGACACCCCCAAATGAAGGGGGAGAGACACACACAGACACCCCACAGGAAGGGGGACAGATTCCCACACAGACACCACCAAATGAAGGGGGACAGAGACACACACTGACACCCCCACTGTGAGTGTGACTCAGACCCACACTGCCATCCCTACTGTGAGTGTGACACAGACACACACTGACACCCCCACAGTAAGTGTGACACAGACCCACACTCACACCCCTGCTGTGAGTGTGACACAGATCCACACTGACACCCCCACTGTGAGTGTGACAGAGACCCACACTGACACCCCCACTGTGAGTGTGACAGAGACACACACTGACACCCCCACTGTGAGTGTGACAGAGACACACACTGACACCCCCACTGTGAGTGTGACAGAGACCCACACTGACGCCCCCACTGTGAATGTGACACAGATACACACTGACACCCCCACAGTGAGTGTGACACAGACCCACACTGACACCCCCACTGTGAGTGTGACACAGATCCACACTGACACCCCCCACTGTGAGTGTGCCGCAGACCGACACTGACACCCCCACTGAGAGTGTGACAGAGACACACACTGACACCCCCACAGTGAGTGTGACAGAGACACACACTGACACCCCCACTGTGAGTGTGACACAGACCCACACTGACACCCCCACTGTGAGTGTGACAGAGACCCACACTGTCATCTCCACTCTGAGTGTGACACACGCACACTGACACCCCCACTGTGAGTGTGACACAGACCCACACTGACACCCCCACTGTGAGTGTGACAGAGACCCACACTGACACCCCCACTGTGAGTGTGAAAGAGACACACACTGACACCCCCACTGTGAGTGTGACACAGACCCACACTGACACCCCCACTGTGAGTGTGAAAGAGACACAAACTGACACCCCCACTGTGAGTGTGACACAGACCCACACTGACACCCCCACTGTGAGTGTGAAAGAGACACATACTGACACCCCCACTGTGAGTGTGACACAGACCCACACTGACACCCCCACTGTGAGTGTGACAGAGACACACACTGACACCCCCACTGTGTGTGTGACACAGACCAACACCGACACCTCCACTGTGAGTGTGACACAGACTCACACTGACACCCCCACTGTGAGTGTGACACAGACCCACAATGAGACCCCCACTGTGAGTGTGACACAGACCCACACCGACACCCCCACTGTGAGTGTGACACAGACTCACACTGACACCCCCACTGTGATTGTGACACAGACACACACTGACATCCCTACTGTGAGTGTGACATAGACACACACTGACACGCCCACTGTGAGGGTGACAGAGACCCAAACTGACACCCCCACTGTGAGTGTGACACAGACCCACACTGACACCCCCACTGTGAGTGTGATGCAGACTCACACTGACACCCCCACTGTGAGTGTGACACAGACACACACTGACACCCCCACTGTGAGTGTGATACAGACTCACACTGACACCCCCACTGTGAGTGTGACACAGACCCACACCGACACCCCCACTGTGAGTGTGACGCAGACCCACACTGACACTCCCACAGTGAGTGTGACAGAGACCCACACTGACACCCCAACTGTGAGTGTGAGACAGATCGACACTGACACCCCCACTGTGAGTGTGACAGAGACCCACACTGACACCCCACTGTCAGTGTGACAGAGACCCACACTGATCCCCCCACTGTGAGTGTGACAGTGACACACACTGACACTCCCACTGTGAGTGTGACACAGACCCACACTGACACCCCCACAATGAGTGTGACAGAGACCCACACTGTCATCTCCACTCTGAGTGTGACACAAGCACACAGACACCCCCACTGTGAGTCTGACACAGACACACACTGACACCCCCACTGTGAGTGTGACAGAGACACATACTGACACCCCCTACTGTGAGTGTGACAGAGACACATACTGACACCCCCACTGTGAGTGTGACACAGACCCACAGTGACACCCCCACTGTGAATTTGACACAGACCCACACTGACACCCCTACTGTGTGTGTGACAGAGACTCACACTGACACCCCCACTGTGAGTGTGACAGAGACCCACACTGACACCCCCACTGTGAGTGTGACAGTGACCCACACTGACACCCCCACTGTGAGTGTGACAGAGACACACACCGACACCTCCACTGTGAGTGTGACACAGACCCACACTGACACCTCCACTGTGAGTGTGACACAGACCCACACTGACACCCCCACTGTGAGTGTGACACAGACCCACACTGACACCCCCACTGTGAGTGTGACAGAGACCCACACTGACACCCCCACTGTGAGTGTGACAGAGACCCACACCGACACCTCCACTGTGAGTGTGACAGAGACCCACACTGACACGCCCACAGTGAGTGTGACAGAGACCCACACTGACATCTACACTCTGAGTGTGACACACGCACACTGACACCCCCACTGTGAGTGTGACAGAGACCCACACTGACACCCCCACTTTGAGTGTGACACAGACCCACTCTGACACCCCCACTGTGAGTGTGACAGGGACCCACACTGATACCCCCACTGTGAGTGTGACAGTGACACACACTGACACTCCCACTGCGAGTGTGACACAGACCCACACTGAAACCCCCACAATGAGTGTGACGCAGACCCACACTGACACTCCCACAGTGAGTGTGACAGAGACCCACACTGACACCCCAACTGTGAGTGTGAGACAGATCGACACTGACACCCCCACTGTGAGTGTGAAAGAGATACATACTGACACCCCCACTGTGAGTGTGACACAGACCCACACTGACACCCCCACTGTGAGTGTGACAGAGACACACACTGACACCCCCACTGTGTGTGTGACACAGACCAACACCGACACCTCCACTGTGAGTGTGACACAGACTCACACTGACACCCCCACTGTGAGTGTGACACAGACCCACACTGAGACCCCCACTGTGAGTGTGACACAGACCCACACCGACACCCCCACTGTCAGTGTGACACAGACTCACACTGACACCCCCACTGTGATTGTGACACAGACACACACTGACATCCCTACTGTGAGTGTGACATAGACACACACTGACACTCCCACTGCGAGTGTGACACAGACCCACACTGAAACCCCCACAATGAGTGTGACAGAGACCCACACTGACACCCCCTACTGTGAGTGTGACAGAGACACATACTGACACCCCCACTCTGAGTATGACACACGCACACTGACACCCCCACTGTGAGTGTGACACGGACCCACACTGACACCCCCACTGTGAGTGTGACAGAGACCCACAGTGACACCCCCACTGTGAGTGTGACACAGACCCACACTGACACCCCCACTGTGAGTGTGACACAGACCCACACTGACACCCCCACTGTGAGTGTGACAGAGACACACCCTGACACCCCCACTGTGAGTGTGACACAGACCCACACTGACACCCCCACTGTGAGTGTGACAGAAACACACCCTGACACCCCCACTGTGAGTGTGACACAGACCCGCACTGACACCCCCACTGTGAGTGTGACACAGACCCACACTGACACCCCCACTGTGAGTGTGACAGAGATACACACTGACACCCCCACTGTGAGTGTGACAGAGACATACACTGACACCCCCACTGTGAGTGTGACACAGATCCACACTGACACCCCCACACTGAGTGTGACACAGACCCACACTGACACCCCCACTGTGAGTGTGACACAGACCCACACTGACACCCCCACTGTGAGTGTGACGCAGACCCACACTGACACCCCCACTGTGAGTGTGACACAGACCCACACTGACACCCCCACTGTGAGTGTGACAGAGACGCACACTGTCATCTCCACTCTGAGTGTGACACACGCACACTGACACCCCCACTGTGAGTGTGACACAGACCCACACTGACACCCCCACTGTGAGTGTGACAGAGACCCACACTGACACCCCCACTGTGAGTGTGACAGAGACCCACACTGACACCCTCACTGTGAATGTGACACAGATACACACTGACACCCCCACAGTGAGTGTGAGACAGATCCACACTGACACCCCCCACTGTGAGTATGCCGCAGACCGACACTGACACCCCCACTGTGAGTGTGACAGAGACACACACTGACACCACCACAGTGAGTGTGACAGAGACACACACTGACACCCCCACTGTGAGTGTGACAGAGACCCACACTGACACCCCCACTGTGAGTGTGACAGAGACCCACACTGACACCCCCACTGTGAATGTGACACAGATACACACTGACACCCCCACAGTGAGTGTGACACAGACCCACACTGACACCCCCTACTGTGAGTGTGACAGAGACACACACTGACACCCCCTACTGTGAGTGTGACAGAGACACATACTGACACCCCCACTGTGAGTGTGACAGAGACACACACTGACACCCCCACTGTGAGTGTGACAGAGACCCACACTGACACCCCCACTGTGAGTGTGACAGAGACACACACTGACACCCCCACTGTGAGTGTGACACAGACCCACACTGACACCCCGACTGTGAATGTGATAGAGACACACCCTGACACCCCCACTGTGTGTGTGACAGAGACTCACACTGACACCCCCACTGTGAGTGTGACAGAGACCCACACTGACACCCCCACTGTGAGTGTGACAGAGACCCACACTGACACCCCCACTGTGAGTGTGACAGAGACCCACACTGACACCCCCACTGTGAGTGTGACAGTGACACACACTGACACTCCCACTGTGAGTGTGACACAGACCCACACTGACACCCCCACAATGAGTGTGACAGAGACCCACAATGTCATCTCCACTCTGAGTGTGACACAAGCACACTGACACACCCATTGTGAGTCTGACACAGACCCACACTGACACCCCCACTGTGAGTGTGACAGAGACACATACTGACACCCCCTACTGTGAGTGTGACAGAGACACATACTGACACCCCCACTGTGAGTGTGACACAGACCCACACTGACACCCCCACTGTGAGTTTGACACAGACCCACACTGACACCCCTACTGTGTGTGTGACAGAGACTCACACTGACACCCCCACTGTGAGTGTGACAGAGAGCCACACTGATACCCCCACTGTGAGTGTGACAGAGACCCACACTGACACCCCCACTGTGAGTGTGACAGAGACACACACCGACACCTCCACTGTGAGTGTGACACAGACCCACACTGACACCCACACTGTGAGTGTGACACAGACCCACACTGAAACCCCCACTGTGAGTGTGACAGAGACCCGCACTGACACCCCCACTGTGAGTGTGACAGAGACCCACACCGACACCTCCACTGTGAGTGTGACAGAGACCCACACCGACACCTCCACTGTGAGTGTGACAGAGACACACACTGACACTCCCACAGTGAGTGTGACACAGACCCACACTGACACCCCCACTTTGAGTGTGACAGACACCCACACTGACATCTCCACTCTGAGTGTGACACACGCACACTGACACCCCCACTGTGAGTGTGACAGAGACCCACACTGACACCCCCACTTTGAGTGTGACAGGGACCCACACTGATACCCCCACTGTGAGTGTGACAGTGACACACACTGACACTCCCACTGCGAGTGTGACACAGACCCACACTGACACCTCCACTGTGAGTGTGACACAGACCCACACTGACACCCCCACTGTGAGTGTGACAGAGACCCACACTGACACCCCCACTGTGAGTGTGACACAGACCCACAATGACACCCCCACTGTGAGTGTGACACAGACCCACACTGACACCCCCACTGAGAGTGTGACAGAGACACACCCTGACACCCCCACTGTGAGTGTGACACAGACCACACTGACACCCCCACTGTGAGTGTGACAGAGACACACCCTGACACCCCCACTGTGAGTGTGACACAGACCCTCACTGACACCCCCACTGTGAGTGTGACACAGACCCACACTGACACCCCCACTGTGAGTGTGACAGAGATACACACTGACACCCCCACTGTGAGTGTGACAGAGACATACACTGTCACCCCCACTGTGAGTGTGACACAGACGCACACTGACACCCCCACACTGAGTGTGACACAGACCCACACTGACACCCCCTCTGTGAGTGTGACACAGACCCACACTGACACCCCCACTGTGAGTGTGACGCAGACCCACACTGACACCCCCACTGTGAGTGTGACACAGACCCACACCGACACCTCCACTGTGAGTGTGACACAGACCCACACTGACACTCCCACAGTGAGTGTGACAGAGACCCACACTGACACCCCCACTTTGAGTGTGACACAGACCCACACTGACACCCCAACTGTGAGTGTGAGA
Source organism: Chiloscyllium punctatum (assembly GCF_047496795.1). Taxonomy (NCBI): domain Eukaryota; kingdom Metazoa; phylum Chordata; class Chondrichthyes; order Orectolobiformes; family Hemiscylliidae; genus Chiloscyllium; species Chiloscyllium punctatum. The sequence goes on along the minus strand of NC_092756.1, from coordinate 85,659,994 downwards.
CAGATCCACACTGACACCCCCACTGTGAGTGTGACAGAGACCCACACTGACACCCCCACTGTGAGTGTGACAGAGACCCACACTGACACCCCCACTGTGAGTGTGACAGTGACACACACTGACACTCCCACTGTGAGTGTGACACAGACCCACACTGACACCCCCACAATGAGTGTGACAGAGACCCACACTGTCATCTCCACTCTGAGTGTGACACACGCACACTGACACCCCCACTGTGAGTGTGACACAGACCCACACTGACACCCCCTACTGTGAGTGTGACAGAGACACACACTGACACCCCCTACTGTGAGTGTGACAGAGACACATACTGACACCCCCACTGTGAGTGTGACAGAGACACACACTGACACCCCCACTGTGAGTGTGACACAGACCCACACTGACACCCCCACTGTGAGTGTGACAGAGACACACACTGACACCCCCTACTGTGAGTGTGACAGGGACACATACTGACACCCACACTGTGAGTGTGACACAGACCCACACTGACACCCCCACTGTGAATGTGATAGAGACACACCCTGACACCCCCACTGTGTGTGTGACAGAGACTCACACTGACACCCCCACTGTGAGTGTGACAGAGACCCACACTGACACCCCCACTGTGAGTGTGACAGAGACCCACACTGACACCCCCACTGTGAGTGTGACAGAGACCCACACTGACACCCCCACTGTGAGTGTGACAGTGACACACACTGACACTCCCACTGTGAGTGTGACACAGACCCACACTGACACCCCCACTTTGAGTGTGACAGAGACCCACACTGTCATCTCCACTCTGAGTGTGACACAAGCACACTGACACCCCCACTGTGAGTGTGACACAGACCCACACTGACACCCCCTACGGTGAGTGTGACAGAGACACATATTGACACCCCCACTGTGAGTGTGACACAGACCCACACTGACACCCCCATTGTGAGTCTGACACAGACCCACACTGACACCCCCACTGTGAGTGTGACAGAGACACATACTGACACCCCCTACGGTGAGTGTGACAGAGACACATATTGACACCCCCACTGTGAGTGTGACACAGACCCACACTGACACCCCCACTGTGAGTTTGACACAGACCCACACTGACACCCCTACTGTGTGTGTGACAGAGACTCACACTGACACCCCCACTGTGAGTGTGACAGAGACCCACACTGATACCCCCATTGTGAGTGTGACAGAGACCCACACTGACACCCCCACTGTGAGTGTGACAGAGACACACACCGACACCTCCACTGTGAGTGTGACACAGACCCACACTGACACCTCCACTGTGAGTGTGACACAGACCCACACTGACACCCACACTGTGAGTGTGACACAGACCCACACTGACACCCCCACTGTGAGTGTGACAGAGACCCACACTGACACCCCCACTGTGAGTGTGACAGAGACCCACACCGACACCTCCACTGTGAGTGTGACAGAGACCCACACCGACACCTCCACTGTGAGTGTGACAGAGACCCACACTGACACTCCCACAGTGAGTGTGACACAGACCCACACTGACACCCCCACTTTGAGTGTGACAGACACCCACACTGACATCTCCACTCTGAGTGTGACACACGCACACTGACACCCCCACTGTGAGTGTGACAGAGACCCACACTGACACCCCCACTGTGAGTATGACAGAGACCCACACTGATACCCCCACTGTGAGTGTGACACAGACCCACACTGAAACTCCCACAATGAGTGTGACGCAGACCCACACTGACACTCCCACAGTGAGTGTGACAGAGACCCACACTGACACCCCAACTGTGAGTGTGAGACAGATCGACACTGACACCCCCACTGTGAGTGTGAAAGAGACACATACTGACACCCCCACTGTGAGTGTGACACAGACCCACACTGACACCCCCACTGTGAGTGTGACAGAGACACACACTGACACCCCCACTGTGTGTGTGACACAGACCAACACCGACACCTCCACTGTGAGTGTGACACAGACTCACACTGACACCCCCACTGTGAGTGTGACACAGACCCACACTGAGACCCCCACTGTGAGTGTGACACAGACCCACACCGACACCCCCACTGTGAGTGTGACACAGACTCACACTGACACCCCCACTGTGATTGTGACACAGACACATACTGACATCCCTACTGTGAGTGTGACATAGACACACACTGACACGCCAACTGTGTGACAGAGACCCAAACTGACACCCCCACTGTGAGTGTGACACAGACCCACACTGACACCCCCACTGTGAGTGTGATGCAGACTCACACTGACACCCCCACTGTGAGTGTGACACAGACACACACTGACACCCCCACTGTGAGTGTGATACAGACTCACACTGACACCCCCACTGTGAGTGTGACGCAGACCCACACTGACACTCCCACAGTGAGTGTGACAGAGACCAAACTGACACCCCAACTGTGAGTGTGAGACAGATTGACACTGACACCCCCACTGTGAGTGTGACAGAGACCCACACTGACACCCCACTGTGAGTGTGACAGAGACCCACACTGACACCCCCACTGTGAGTGTGACAGTGACACACACTGACACTCCCACTGTGAGTGTGACACAGACCCACTCTGACACCCCCACAATGAGTGTGACAGAGACCCACACTGTCATCTCCACTCTGAGTGTGACACAAGCACACTGACACCCCCACTGTGAGTCTGACACAGACGCACACTGACACCCCCACTGTGAGTGTGACAGAGACACATACTGACACCCCCTACTGTGAGTGTGACAGAGACACATACTGACACCCCCACTGTGAGTGTGACACAGACCCACAGTGACACCCCCACTGTGAGTTTGACACAGACCCACACTGACACCCCTACTGTGTGTGTGACAGAGACTCAAACTGACACCCCCACTGTGAGTGTGACAGAGACCCACACTGACACCCCCACTGTGAGTGTGACAGAGACCCACACTGACACCCCTACTGTGAGTGTGACAGAGACACACACCGACACCTCCACTGTGAGTGTGACACAGACCCACACTGACACCTCCACTGTGAGTGTGACACAGACCCACACTGACACCCCCACTGTGAGTGTGACACAGACCCACACTGACACCCCCACTGTGAGTGTGACAGAGACCCACACTGACACCCCCACTGTGAGTGTGACAGAGACCCACACCGACACCTCCACTGTGAGTGTGACAGAGACCCACACTGACACGCCCACAGTGAGTGTGACAGAGACCCACACTGACATCTACACTCTGAGTGTGACACACGCACACTGACACCCCCACTGTGAGTGTGACAGAGACCCACACTGACACCCCCACTGTGAGTGTGACAGAGACCCACACCGACACCTCCACTGTGAGTGTGACACAGACCCACACTGACACCCCCACTGTGAGTGTGACACAGACCCACACTGACACCCCCACTGTGAGTGTGACAGAGACCCACACTGACACCCCCACTGTGAGTGTGACACAGACCCACACTGACACCCCCACTGTGAGTGTGACAGAGACCCACACTGACACGCCCACAGTGAGTGTGACAGAGACCCACACTGACATCTACACTCTGAGTGTGACACACGCACACTGACACCCCCACTGTGAGTGTGACAGAGACCCACACTGACACCCCCACTTTGAGTGTGACACAGACCCACTCTGACACCCCCACTGTGAGTGTGACAGGGACCCACACTGATACCCCCACTGTGAGTGTGACAGTGACACACACTGACACTCCCACTGCGAGTGTGACACAGACCCACACTGAAACCCCCACAATGAGTGTGACAGAGACCCACACTGACACCTCCACTGTGAGTGTGACACACGCACACTGACACCCCCACTGTGAGTGTGACAGAGACCCACACTGACACCCCCTACTGTGAGTGTGACAGAGACACATACGGATACCCCCACTCTGAGTATGACACACGCACACTGACACCCCCACTGTGAGTGTGACACGGACCCACACTGACACCCCCACTGTGAGTGTGACAGAGACCCACACTGACACCCCCACTGTGAGTGTGACACAGACCCACACTGACACCCCCACTGTGAGTGTGACACAGACCCACACTGACACCCCCACTGTGAGTGTGACAGAGACACACACTGACACCCCCACTGTGAGTGTGACACAGACCCACGCTGACACCCCCACTGTGAGTGTGACAGAAACACACCCTGACACCCCTACTGTGAGTGTGACACAGACCCGCACTGACACCCCCACTGTGAGTGTGACACAGACCCACACTGACACCCCCACTGTGAGTGTGACAGAGATACACACTGACACCCCAACTGTGAGTGTGACAGAGACATACACTGACACCCCCACTGTGAGTGTGACACAGATCCACACTGACACCCCCACACTGAGTGTGACACAGACCCACACTGACACCCCCACTGTGAGTGTGACACAGACCCACACTGACACCCCCACTGTGAGTGTGACGCAGACCCACACTGACACCCCCACTGTGAGTGTGACACAGACCCACACTGACACCCCCACTGTGAGTGTGACAGAGACCCACACTGTCATCTCCACTCTGAGTGTGACACACGCACACTGACACCCCCACTGTGAGTGTGACACAGACCCACACTGACACCCCCACTGTGAGTGTGACAGAGACCCACACTGACACCCCCACTGTGAATGTGACACAGATACACACTGACACCCCCACAGTGAGTGTGAGACAGACCCACACTGACACCCCCACTGTGAGTGTGACACAGATCCACACTGACACCCCCCACTGTGAGTATGCCGCAGACCCACACTGACACCCCCACTGTGAGTGTGACAGAGACACACACTGACACCACCACAGTGAGTGTGACAGAGACACACACTGACACCCCCACTGTGAGTGTGACAGAGACCCACACTGACACCCCCACTGTGAGTGTGACAGAGACCCACACTGACACCCCCACTGTGAATGTGACACAGATACACACTGACACCCCCACAGTGAGTGTGACACAGACCCACACTGACATCCCCTACTGTGAGTGTGACAGAGACACGCACTGACACCCCCTACTGTGAGTGTGACAGAGACACATACTGACACCCCCACTGTGAGTGTGACAGAGACACACACTGACACCCCCACTCTGAGTGTGACAGAGACCCACACTGACTACCCCACTGTGAGTGTGACAGAGACACACACTGACACCCCCTACTGTGAGTGTGACAGAGACACATACTGACACCCCTACTGTGAGTGTGACACAGACCCACACTGACACCCCCACTGTGAATGTGATAGAGACACACCCTGACACCCCCACTGTGTGTGTGACAGAGACTCACACTGACACCCCCACTGTGAGTGTGACAGAGACCCACACTGACACCCCCACTGTGAGTGTGACAGAGACCCACACTGACACCCCCACTGTGAGTGTGACAGAGACCCACACTGACACCCCCACTGTGAGTGTGACAGTGACACACACTGACACTCCCACTGTGAGTGTGACACAGACCCACACTGACACCCCCACAATGAGTGTGACAGAGACCCACACTGTCATCTCCACTCTGAGTGTGACACAAGCACACTGACACCCCCATTGTGAGTCTGACACAGACCCACACTGACACCCCCACTGTGAGTGTGACAGAGACACATACTGACACCCCCTACTGTGAGTGTGACAGAGACAAATACTGACACCCCCACTGTGAGTGTGACACAGACCCACACTGACACCCCCACTGTGAGTTTGACACAGACCCACACTGACACCCCTACTGTGTGTGTGACAGAGACTCACACTGACACCCCCACTGTGAGTGTGACACAGACCCACACTGACACCTCCACTGTGAGTGTGACACAGACCCACACTGACACCCCCACTGTGAGTGTGACACAGACCCACACTGACACCCCCACTGTGAGTGTGACAGAGACCCACACTGTCATCTCCACTCTGAGTGTGACACACGCACACTGACACCCCCACTGTGAGTGTGACACAGACCCACACTGACACCCCCACTGTGAGTGTGACAGAGACCCACACTGACACCCCCACTGTGAATGTGACACAGATACACACTGACACCCCCACAGTGAGTGTGAGACAGACCCACACTGACACCCCCACTGTGAGTGTGACACAGATCCACACTGACACCCCCCACTGTGAGTATGCCGCAGACCCACACTGACACCCCCACTGTGAGTGTGACAGAGACACACACTGACACCACCACAGTGAGTGTGACAGAGACACACACTGACACCCCCACTGTGAGTGTGACAGAGACCCACACTGACACCCCCACTGTGAGTGTGACAGAGACCCACACTGACACCCCCACTGTGAGTGTGACAGAGACACACCCTGACACCCCCACTGTGAGTGTGACACAGACCCACACTGACACCCCCACTGTGAGTGTGACAGAGACACACCCTGACACCCCCACTGTGAGTGTGACAAAGACCCGCACTGACACCCCCACTGTGAGTGTGACACAGACCCACACTGACACCCCCACTGTGAGTGTGACAGAGATACACACTGACACCCCCACTGTGAGTGTGACAGAGACATACACTGTCACCCCCACTGTGAGTGTGACACAGACGCACACTGACACCCCCACACTGAGTGTGACACAGACCCACACTGACACCCCCTCTGTGAGTGTGACACAGACCCACACTGACACCCCCACTGTGAGTGTGACGCAGACCCACACTGACACCCCCACTGTGAGTGTGACACAGACCCACACCGACACCTCCACTGTGAGTGTGACACAGACCCACACTGACACTCCCACAGTGAGTGTGACAGAGACCCACACTGACACCCCCACTTTGAGTGTGACAGAGACCCACACTGACACCCCAACTGTGAGTGTGAGACAGATCCACACTGACACCCCCACTGTGAGTGTGACAGAGACCCACACTGACACCCCCACTGTGAGTGTGACAGAGACCCACACTGACACCCCCACTGTGAGTGTGACAGTGACACACACTGACACTCCCACTGTGAGTGTGACACAGACCCACACTGACACCCCCACAATGAGTGTGACAGAGACCCACACTGTCATCTCCACTCTGAGTGTGACACACGCACACTGACACCCCCACTGTGAGTGTGACACAGACCAACACTGACACCCCCACTGTGAGTGTGACAGAGACACACACTGACACCCCCTACTGTGAGTGTGACAGGGACACATACTGACACCCACACTGTGAGTGTGACACAGACCCACACTGACACCCCCACTGTGAATGTGATAGAGACACACCCTGACACCCCCACTGTGTGTGTGACAGAGACTCACACTGACACCCCCACTGTGAGTGTGACAGAGACCCACACTGACACCCCCACTGTGAGTGTGACAGAGACCCACACTGACACCCCCACTGTGAGTGTGACAGAGACCCACACTGACACCCCTACTGTGAGTGTGACAGAGACACACACCGACACCTCCACTGTGAGTGTGACACAGACCCACACTGACACCTCCACTGTGAGTGTGACACAGACCCACACTGACACCCCCACTGTGAGTGTGAGACAGACCCACACTGACACCCCCACTGTGAGTGTGACAGAGACCCACACTGACACCCCCACTGTGAGTGTGACAGAGACCCACACCGACACCTCCACTGTGAGTGTGACAGAGACCCACACTGACACGCCCACAGTGAGTGTGACAGAGACCCACACTGACATCTACACTCTGAGTGTGACACACGCACACTGACACCCCCACTGTGAGTGTGACAGAGACCCACACTGACACCCCCACTGTGAGTGTGACAGAGACCCACACCGACACCTCCACTGTGAGTGTGACACAGACCCACACTGACACCCCCACTGTGAGTGTGACACAGACCCACACTGACACCCCCACTGTGAGTGTGACAGAGACCCACACTGACACCCCCACTGTGAGTGTGACACAGACCCACACTGACACCCCCACTGTGAGTGTGACAGAGACCCACACTGACACGCCCACAGTGAGTGTGACAGAGACCCACACTGACATCTACACTCTGAGTGTGACACACGCACACTGACACCCCCACTGTGAGTGTGACAGAGACCCACACTGACACCCCCACTTTGAGTGTGACACAGACCCACTCTGACACCCCCACTGTGAGTGTGACAGGGACCCACACTGATACCCCCACTGTGAGTGTGACAGTGACACACACTGACACTCCCACTGCGAGTGTGACACAGACCCACACTGAAACCCCCACAATGAGTGTGACAGAGACCCACACTGACACCTCCACTGTGAGTGTGACACACGCACACTGACATCCCCACTGTGAGTGTGACAGAGACCCACACTGACACCCCCTACTGTGAGTGTGACAGAGACACATACGGATACCCCCACTCTGAGTATGACACACGCACACTGACACCCCCACTGTGAGTGTGACACGGACCCACACTGACACCCCCACTGTGAGTGTGACAGAGACCCACACTGACACCCCCACTGTGAGTGTGACACAGACCCACACTGACACCCCCACTGTGAGTGTGACACAGACCCACACTGACACCCCCACTGTGAGTGTGACAGAGACACACCCTGACACCCCCACTGTGAGTGTGACACAGACCCACGCTGACACCCCCACTGTGAGTGTGACAGAAACACACCCTGACACCCCTACTGTGAGTGTGACACAGACCCGCACTGACACCCCCACTGTGAGTGTGACACAGACCCACACTGACACCCCCACTGTGAGTGTGACAGAGATACACACTGACACCCCAACTGTGAGTGTGACAGAGACATACACTGACACCCCCACTGTGAGTGTGACACAGATCCACACTGACACCCCCACACTGAGTGTGACACAGACCCACACTGACACCCCCACTGTGAGTGTGACACAGACCCACACTGACACCCCCACTGTGAGTGTGACGCAGACCCACACTGACACCCCCACTGTGAGTGTGACACAGACCCACACTGACACCCCCACTGTGAGTGTGACAGAGACCCACACTGTCATCTCCACTCTGAGTGTGACACACGCACACTGACACCCCCACTGTGAGTGTGACACAGACCCACACTGACACCCCCACTGTGAGTGTGACAGAGACCCACACTGACACCCCCACTGTGAATGTGACACAGATACACACTGACACCCCCACAGTGAGTGTGAGACAGACCCACACTGACACCCCCACTGTGAGTGTGACCCAGATCCACACTGACACCCCCCACTGTGAGTATGCCGCAGACCCACACTGACACCCCCACTGTGAGTGTGACAGAGACACACACTGACACCACCACAGTGAGTGTGACAGAGACACACACTGACACCCCCACTGTGAGTGTGACAGAGACCCACACTGACACCCCCACTGTGAGTGTGACAGAGACCCACACTGACACCCCCACTGTGAATGTGACACAGATACACACTGACACCCCCACAGTGAGTGTGACACAGACCCACACTGACATCCCCTACTGTGAGTGTGACAGAGACACACACTGACACCCCCTACTGTGAGTGTGACAGAGACACACACTGACACCCCCACTCTGAGTGTGACAGAGACCCACACTGACACCCCCACTGTGAGTGTGACAGAGACACACACTGACACCCCCTACTGTGAGTGTGACAGAGACACATACTGACACCCCTACTGTGAGTGTGACACAGACCCACACTGACACCCCCACTGTGAATGTGATAGAGACACACCCTGACACCCCCACTGTGTGTGTGACAGAGACTCACACTGACACCCCCACTGTGAGTGTGACAGAGACCCACACTGACACCCCCACTGTGAGTGTGACAGAGACCCACACTGACACCCCCACTGTGAGTGTGACAGAGACCCACACTGACACCCCCACTGTGAGTGTGACAGTGACACACACTGACACTCCCACTGTGAGTGTGACACAGACCCACACTGACACCCCCACAATGAGTGTGACAGAGACCCACACTGTCATCTCCACTCTGAGTGTGACACAAGCACACTGACACCCCCATTGTGAGTCTGACACAGACCCACACTGACACCCCCACTGTGAGTGTGACAGAGACACATACTGACACCCCCTACTGTGAGTGTGACAGAGACACATACTGACACCCCCACTGTGAGTGTGACACAGACCCACACTGACACCCCCACTGTGAGTTTGACACAGACCCACACTGACACCCCTACTGTGTGTGTGACAGAGACTCACACTGACACCCCCACTGTGAGTGTGACACAGACCCACACTGACACCTCCACTGTGAGTGTGACACAGACCCACACTGACACCCACACTGTGAGTGTGACACAGACGCACACTGACACCCCCACTGTGAGTGTGACAGAGACCCGCACTGACACCCCCACTGTGAGTGTGACAGAGACCCACACCGACACCTCCACTGTGAGTGTGACAGAGACCCACACCGACACCTCCACTGTGAGTGTGACAGAGACACACACTGACACTCCCACAGTGAGTGTGACACAGACCCACACTGACACCCCAACTTTGAGTGTGACAGACACACACACTGACATCTCCACTCTGAGTGTGACACACGCACACTGACACCCCCACTGTGAGTGTGACAGAGACCCACACTGACACCCCCACTTTGAGTGTGACAGGGACCCACACTGATACCCCCACTGTGAGTGTGACAGTGACACACACTGACACCCCCACTGTGAGTGTGACAGAGACCCACACTGATACCCCCACTGTGAGTGTGACAGAGACCCACACTGACACCCCCACTGTGAGTGTGACAGAGACACACACCGACACCTCCACTGTGAGTGTGACACAGACCCACACTGACACCTCCACTGTGAGTGTGACACAGACCCACACTGACACCCACACTGTGAGTGTGACACAGACCCACACTGACACCCCCACTGTGAGTGTGACAGAGACCCACACTGACACCCCCACTGTGAGTGTGACAGAGACCCACACCGACACCTCCACTGTGAGTGTGACAGAGACCCACACCGACACCTCCACTGTGAGTGTGACAGAGACCCACACTGACACTCCCACAGTGAGTGTGACACAGACCCACACTGACACCCCCACTTTGAGTGTGACAGACACCCACGCTGACATCTCCACTCTGAGTGTGACACACGCACACTGACACTCCCACTGTGAGTTTGACACAGACCCACACTGACACCCCCACAATGAGTGTGACAGAGACCCACACTGTCATCTCCACTCTGAGTGTGACACAAGCACACTGACACCCCCATTGTGAGTCTGACACAGACCCACACTGACACCCCCACTGTGAGTGTGACAGAGACACATACTGACACCCCCAACTGTGAGTGTGACAGAGACAAATACTGACACCCCCATTGTGAGTGTGACACAGACCCACACTGACACCCCCACTGTGAGTTTGACACAGACCCACACTGACACCCCTACTGTGTGTGTGACAGAGACTCACACTGACACCCCCACTGTGAGTGTGACAGAGACCCACACTGATACCCCCACTGTGAGTGTGACAGAGACCCACACTGACACCCCCACTGTGAGTGTGACAGAGACACACGCCGACACCTCCACTGTGAGTGTGACACAGACCCACACTGACACCTCCACTGTGAGTGTGACACAGACCCACACTGACACCCACACTGTGAGTGTGACACAGACCCACACTGACACCCCCACTGTGAGTGTGACAGAGACCCACACTGACACCCCCACTGTGAGTGTGACAGAGACCCACACCGACACCTCCACTGTGAGTGTGACAGAGACCCACACCGACACCTCCACTGTGAGTGTGACAGAGACCCACACTGACACCCCCACTGTGAGTGTGACAGAGACACACACTGACACCACCACAGTGAGTGTGACAGAGACACACACTGACACCCCCACTGTGAGTGTGACAGAGACCCACACTGACACCCCCACTGTGAGTGTGACAGAGACCCACACTGACACCCCCACTGTGAATGTGACACAGATACACACTGACACCCCCACAGTGAGTGTGACACAGACCCACACTGACATCCCCTACTGTGAGTGTGACAGAGACACACACTGACACCCCCTACTGTGAGTGTGACAGAGACACACACTGACACCCCCACTCTGAGTGTGACAGAGACCCACACTGACACCCCCACTGTGAGTGTGACAGAGACACACACTGACACCCCCTACTGTGAGTGTGACAGAGACACATACTGACACCCCTACTGTGAGTGTGACACAGACCCACACTGACACCCCCACTGTGAATGTGTTGGAGACACACCCTGACACCCCCACTGTGTGTGTGACAGAGACTCACACTGACACCCCCACTGTGAGTGTGACAGAGACCCACACTGACACCCCCACTGTGAGTGTGACAGAGACCCACACTGACACCCCCACTGTGAGTGTGACAGAGACCCACACTGACACCCCCACTGTGAGTGTGACAGTGACACACACTGACACTCCCACTGTGAGTGTGACACAGACCCACACTGACACCCCCACAATGAGTGTGACAGAGACCCACACTGTCATCTCCACTCTGAGTGTGACACAAGCACACTGACACCCCCATTGTGAGTCTGACACAGACCCACACTGACACCCCCACTGTGAGTGTGACAGAGACACATACTGACACCCCCTACTGTGAGTGTGACAGAGACACATACTGACACCCCCACTGTGAGTGTGACACAGACCCACACTGACACCCCCACTGTGAGTTTGACACAGACCCACACTGACACCCCTACTGTGTGTGTGACAGAGACTCACACTGACACCCCCGCTGTGAGTGTGACACAGACCCACACTGACACCTCCACTGTGAGTGTGACACAGACCCACACTGACACCCACACTGTGAGTGTGACACAGACACACACTGACACCCCCACTGTGAGTGTGACAGAGACCCGCACTGACACCCCCACTGTGAGTGTGACAGAGACCCACACCGACACCTCCACTGTGAGTGTGACAGAGACCCACACCGACACCTCCACTGTGAGTGTGACAGAGACACACACTGACACTCCCACAGTGAGTGTGACACAGACCCACACTGACACCCCAACTTTGAGTGTGACAGACACACACACTGACATCTCCACTCTGAGTGTGACACACGCACACTGACACCCCCACTGTGAGTGTGACAGAGACCCACACTGACACCCCCACTTTGAGTGTGACAGGGACCCACACTGATACCCCCACTGTGAGTGTGACAGTGACACACACTGACACCCCCACTGTGAGTGTGACAGAGACCCACACTGATACCCCCACTGTGAGTGTGACAGAGACCCACACTGACACCCCCACTGTGAGTGTGACAGAGACACACACCGACACCTCCACTGTGAGTGTGACACAGACCCACACTGACACCTCCACTGTGAGTGTGACACAGACCCACACTGACACCCACACTGTGAGTGTGACACAGACCCACACTGACACCCCCACTGTGAGTGTGACAGAGACCCACACTGACACCCCCACTGTGAGTGTGACAGAGACCCACACCGACACCTCCACTGTGAGTGTGACAGAGACCCACACCGACACCTCCACTGTGAGTGTGACAGAGACCCACACTGACACTCCCACAGTGAGTGTGACACAGACCCACACTGACACCCCCACTTTGAGTGTGACAGACACCCACGCTGACATCTCCACTCTGAGTGTGACACACGCACACTGACACTCCCACTGTGAGTTTGACACAGACCCACACTGACACCCCCACAATGAGTGTGACAGAGACCCACACTGTCATCTCCACTCTGAGTGTGACACAAGCACACTGACACCCCCATTGTGAGTCTGACACAGACCCACACTGACACCCCCACTGTGAGTGTGACAGAGACACATACTGACACCCCCAACTGTGAGTGTGACAGAGACAAATACTGACACCCCCATTGTGAGTGTGACACAGACCCACACTGACACCCCCACTGTGAGTTTGACACAGACCCACACTGACACCCCCACTGTGAGTGTGACATAGACCCACACTGACACTCCCACAGTGAGTGTGACACAGACCCACACTGATTCCCCCACTTTGAGTGTGACAGACACCCACACTGACATCTCCACTCTGAGTGTGACACACGCACACTGACACCCCCACTGTGAGTGTGACAGAGACCCACACTGACACCCCCACTTTGAGTGTGACAGGGACCCACACTGATACCCCCACTGTGAGTGTGACAGTGACACACACTGACACTCCCACTGTGAGTGTGACACAGACCCACACTGACACCTCCACTGTGAGTGTGACACAGACACACACTGACACCCCCACTGTGAGTGTGACAGAGACCCACACTGACACCCCCACTGTGAGTGTGACAGAGACCCACACTGACACCCCCACTGTGAGTGTGACACAGACCCACACTGACACCCCCACTGTGAGTGTGACAGAGACACACCCTGACACCCCCACTGTGAGTGTGACACAGACCCACACTGACACCCCCACTGTGAGTGTGACAGAGATACACACTGACACCCCCACTGTGAGTGTGACAGAGACATACACTGACACCCCCACTGTGAGTGTGACACAGACGCACACTGACACCCCCACACTGAGTGTGACACTGACCCACACTGACACCCCCACTGTGAGTGTGACACAGACCCACACTGACACCCCCACTGTGAGTGTGACAGAGACCCACACTGACACCCCCACTGTGAGTGTGACAGAGACCCACACTGATACCCCCACTGTGAGTGTGACAGAGACCCACACTGACACCCCCACTGTGAGTGTGACAGAGACACACACCGACACCTCCACTGTGAGTGTGACACAGACCCACACTGACACCTCCACTGTGAGTGTGACACAGACCCACACTGACACCCACACTGTGAGTGTGACACAGACCCACACTGACACCCCCACTGTGAGTGTGACAGAGACCCACACTGACACCCCCACTGTGAGTGTGACAGAGACCCACACGGACACCTCCACTGTGAGTGTGACAGAGACCCACACCGACACCTCCACTGTGAGTGTGACAGAGACCCACACTGACACTCCCACAGTGAGTGTGACACAGACCCACACTGACACCCCCACTTTGAGTGTGACAGACACCCACGCTGACATCTCCACTCTGAGTGTGACACACGCACACTGACACTCCCACTGTGAGTTTGACACAGACCCACACTGACACCCCCACAATGAGTGTGACAGAGACCCACACTGTCATCTCCACTCTGAGTGTGACACAAGCACACTGACACCCCCATTGTGAGTCTGACACAGACCCACACTGACACCCCCACTGTGAGTGTGACAGAGACACATACTGACACCCCCAACTGTGAGTGTGACAGAGACAAATACTGACACCCCCATTGTGAGTGTGACACAGACCCACACTGACACCCCCACTGTGAGTTTGACACAGACCCACACTGACACCCCTACTGTGTGTGTGACAGAGACTCACACTGACACCCCCACTGTGAGTGTGACAGAGACCCACACTGATACCCCCACTGTGAGTGTGACAGAGACCCACACTGACACCCCCACTGTGAGTGTGACAGAGACACACGCCGACACCTCCACTGTGAGTGTGACACAGACCCACACTGACACCTCCACTGTGAGTGTGACACAGACCCACACTGACACCCACACTGTGAGTGTGACACAGACCCACACTGACACCCCCACTGTGAGTGTGACAGAGACCCACACTGACACCCCCACTGTGAGTGTGACAGAGACCCACACCGACACCTCCACTGTGAGTGTGACAGAGACCCACACCGACACCTCCACTGTGAGTGTGACAGAGACCCACACTGACACTCCCACAGTGAGTGTGACCCAGACCCACACTGATTCCCCCACTTTGAGTGTGACAGACACCCACACTGACATCTCCACTCTGAGTGTGACACACGCACACTGACACCCCCACTGTGAGTGTGACAGAGACCCACACTGACACCCCCACTTTGAGTGTGACAGGGACCCACACTGATACCCCCACTGTGAGTGTGACAGTGACACACACTGACACTCCCACTGTGAGTGTGACACAGACCCACACTGACACCTCCACTGTGAGTGTGACACAGACACACACTGACACCCCCACTGTGAGTGTGACAGAGACCCACACTGACACCCCCACTGTGAGTGTGACAGAGACCCACACTGACACCCCCACTGTGAGTGTGACACAGACCCACACTGACACCCCCACTGTGTGTGTGACAGAGACACACCCTGACACCCCCACTGTGAGTGTGACACAGACCCACACTGACACCCCCACTGTGAGTGTGACAGAGATACACACTGACATCTCCACTCTGAGTGTGACACACGCACACTGACACCCCCACTGTGAGTGTGACAGAGACGCACACTGACACCCCCACAATGAGTGTGACAGAGACCCACACTGTCATCTCCACTCTGAGTGTGACACAAGCACACTGACACCCCCATTGTGAGTCTGACACAGACCCACACTGACACCCCCACTGTGAGTGTGACAGAGACACATACTGACACCCCCAACTGTGAGTGTGACAGAGACAAATACTGACACCCCCATTGTGAGTGTGACACAGACCCACACTGACACCCCCACTGTGAGTTTGACACAGACCCACACTGACACCCCTACTGTGTGTGTGACAGAGACTCACACTGACACCCCCACTGTGAGTGTGACAGAGACCCACACTGATACCCCCACTGTGAGTGTGACAGAGACCCACACTGACACCCCCACTGTGAGTGTGACAGAGACACACGCCGACACCTCCACTGTGAGTGTGACACAGACCCACACTGACACCTCCACTGTGAGTGTGACACAGACCCACACTGACACCCACACTGTGAGTGTGACACAGACCCACACTGACACCCCCACTGTGAGTGTGACAGAGACCCACACTGACACCCCCACTGTGAGTGTGACAGAGACCCACACCGACACCTCCACTGTGAGTGTGACAGAGACCCACACCGACACCTCCACTGTGAGTGTGACAGAGACCCACACTGACACTCCCACAGTGAGTGTGACCCAGACCCACACTGATTCCCCCACTTTGAGTGTGACAGACACCCACACTGACATCTCCACTCTGAGTGTGACACACGCACACTGACACCCCCACTGTGAGTGTGACAGAGACCCACACTGACACCCCCACTTTGAGTGTGACAGGGACCCACACTGATACCCCCACTGTGAGTGTGACAGTGACACACACTGACACTCCCACTGTGAGTGTGACACAGACCCACACTGACACCTCCACTGTGAGTGTGACACAGACACACACTGACACCCCCACTGTGAGTGTGACAGAGACCCACACTGACACCCCCACTGTGAGTGTGACAGAGACCCACACTGACACCCCCACTGTGAGTGTGACACAGACCCACACTGACACCCCCACTGTGAGTGTGACAGAGACACACCCTGACACCCCCACTGTGAGTGTGACACAGACCCACACTGACACCCCCACTGTGAGTGTGACAGAGATACACACTGACACCCCCACTGTGAGTGTGACAGAGACATACACTGACACCCCCACTGTGAGTGTGACACAGACGCACACTGACACCCCCACACTGAGTGTGACACTGACCCACACTGACACCCCCACTGTGAGTGTGACACAGACCCACACTGACACCCCCACTGTGAGTGTGACGCAGACCCACACTGACACCCCCACTGTGAGTGTGACACAGACCCACACTGACACCCCCTACTGTGAGTGTGACAGAGACACATACTTACACCCCCACACTGAGTGTGACACATGCACACTAACATACCCACTGTGAGTGTGACAGAGACCCACACTGACACCCCCATTGTCAGTGTGACAGAGACCCACACTGACACCCCCACTGTGAGTGTTACAGAGACCCACACCGACACCTCCACTGTGAGTGTGATACCAACTCACACTGACACCCCCACTGTGTGTGACTGAGACACACACTGACATCTCCACTGTGAGTGTGACACAGACCCACACCGACACCCCCACTGTGAGTGTGACGCAGACCCACACTGACACTCCCACAGTGAGTGTGACAGAGACCCACACTGACACGCCCACTTTGAGTGTGACAGACACCCACACTGACATCTCCACTCTGAGTGTGACACACGCACACTGACACCCCCACTGTGAGTGTGACAGAGACCCACACTGACACCCCCACTTTGAGTGTGACACAGACCCACACTGACACCCCCACTGTGAGTGTGACAGGGACCCACACTGACACCCCCACTGTGAGTGTGACAGAGACCCACACTGACACCCCCACTTTGAGTGTGACACAGACCCACACTGACACCCCCACTGTGAGTGTGACACAGACCCACACTGACACCCCCACTGTGAGTGTGACGCAGACCCACACTGACACCCCCACTGTGAGTGTGACACAGACCCACACCGATACCTCCACTGTGAGTGTGACACAGACCCACACTGACACTCCCACAGTGAGTGTGAAGAGACCCACACTGACACCCCCACTTTGAGTGTGACAGAGACCCACACTGACACCCCAACTGTGAGTGTGAGACAGATCCACACTGACACCCCCACGGTGAGTGTGACAGAGACCAACACTGACACCCCCACTGTGAGTGTGACAGAGACCCACACTGACACCCCCGCTGTGAGTGTGACAGTGACACACACTGACACTCCCACTGTGAGTGTGACACAGACCCACACTGACACCCCCACAATGAGTGTGACAGAGACCCACACTGTCATCTCCACTCTGAGTGTGACACACGCACACTGACACCCCCACTGTGAGTGTGACACAGACCCACACTGACACCCCCTACTGTGAGTGTGACAGAGACACACACTGACACCCCCTACTGTGAGTGTGACAGAGACACATACTGACACCCCCACTGTGAGTGTGACAGAGACACACACTGACACCCCCACTGTGAGTGTGACAGAGACCCACACTGACACCCCCACTGTGAGTGTGACAGAGACACACACTGACACCCCCTACTGTGAGTGTGACAGAGACACATACTGACACCCCCACTGTGATTGTGACAGAGACCCGCACTGACACCCCCACTGTGAATGTGATAGAGACACACCCTGACACCCCCACTGTGTGTGTGACAGAGACTCACACTGACACCCCCACTGTGAGTGTGACAGAGACCCACACTGACACCCCCACTGTGAGTGTGACAGAGACCCACACTGACACCCCCACTGTGAGTGTGACAGAGACCCACACTGACACCCCCACTGTGAGTGTGACAGTGACACACACTGACACTCCCACTGTGAGTGTGACACAGACCCACACTGACACCCCCACAATGAGTGTGACAGAGACACACACTGTCATCTCCACTCTGAGTGTGACACAAGCACACTGACACCCCCATTGTGAGTCTGACACAGACCCACACTGACACCCCCACTGTGAGTGTGACAGAGACACATACTGACACCCCCACTGTGAGTTTGACACAGACCCACACTGAATCCCCTACTGTGTGTGTGACAGAGACTCACACTGACACCCCCACTGTGAGTGTGACAGAGACCCACACTGATACCCCCACTGTGAGTGTGACAGAGACCCACACTGACACCCCCACTGTGAGTGTGACAGAGACACACACCGACACCTCCACTGTGAGTGTGACACAGACCCACACTGACACCTCCACTGTGAGTGTGACACAGACCCACACTGACACCCACACTGTGAGTGTGACACAGACTCACACTGACACCCCCACTGTGAGTGTGACAGAGACCCACACTGACACCCCCACTGTGAGTGTGACAGAGACCCACACTGACACTCCCACAGTGAGTGTGACACAGACCCACACTGACACCCCCACTTTGAGTGTGACAGACACCCACACTGACATCTCCACTCTGAGTGTGACACACGCACACTGACACCCCCACTGTGAGTGTGACAGAGACCCACACTGACACCCCCACTTTGAGTGTGACAGGGACCCACACTGATACCCCCACTGTGAGTGTGACACAACCACACTGACACCCCCATTGTGAGTCTGACACAGACCCACACCGACACCTCCACTGTGAGTGTGACACAGACCCACACTGACACTCCCACAGTGAGTGTGACAGAGACCCACACTGACACCCCCACTTTGAGTGTGACACAGACCCACACTGACACCCCCACTGTGAGTGTGACAGGGACCCACACTGATACCCCCACTGTGAGTGTGACAGTGACACACACTGACACTCCCAATGCGAGTGTGACACAGACCCACACTGACACCCCCACAATGAGTGTGACAGAGACCCACACTGACACCTCCACTGTGAGTGTGACACACGCACACTGACACCCCCACTGTGAGTGTGACACAGACCCACACTGACACCCCCTACTGTGAGTGTGACAGAGACACATACAGACACCCCCACTCTGAGTGTGACACACGCACACTGACACCCCCACTGTGTGTGTGACACAGACCCACACTGACACGCCCACTGTGAGTGTGACAGAGACTCACACTGACACCCCCACTGTAAGTGTGACAGAGACCCACACTGACACCCCCACTGTGAGTGTGACACAGACCCACAATGACACCCCAACTGTGAGTGTGACAGAGACACACCCTGACACCCCTACTGTGAGTGTGACACAGACCCACACTGACACCCCCACTGTCAGTGTGACAGAGACACACCCTGACACCCCCACTGTGAGTGTGACACAGACCGACACTGACACCCCCACTGTGAGTGTGACACGGACCCACACTGACACCCCCACTGTGAGTGTGACAGAGATACACACTGACACCCCCACTGTGAGTGTGACAGAGACATACACTGACACCCCCACTGTGAGTGTGACACAGACCCACACTGACACCCCCACACTGAGTGTGACACAGACCCACACTGACACCCCCACTGTGAGTGTGACACAGACCCACACTGACACCCCCACTGTGAGTGTGACGCAGACACACACTGACACCCCCACTGTGAGTGTGACACAGACCAACACCGACACCTCCACTGTGAGTGTGACACAGACCCACACTGACACCCCCTACTGTGAGTGTGACAGAGACACATACTGACACCCCCACTGTGAGTGTGACACAGACCCACACTGACACCCCCACTGTGAATGTGACAGAGACACACCCTGACACCCCCACTGTGAGTGTGACAGAGACTCACACTGACACCCCCACTGTGAGTGTGACAGAGACCCACACTGACACCCCCACTGTGAGTGTGACAGAGACCCACACTGACACCCCCAATGTGAGTGTGACACAGACCCACACCGACACCTCCACTGTGAGTGTGACACAGACCCACACAGACACCCCCACTGTGAGTGTGACACAGACCCACACCGACACCTCCACTGTGAGTGTGACACAGACCCACACTGACACCCCCACTGTGAGTGTGACACAGACCCACACTGACACCCCCACTGTGAGTGTGACAGAGACCCACAGTGACACCCCCACTGAGGGTGTGACACAGACCCACACTGACACCCCCACTGTGAGTGTGACTGTGACACACACTGACACTCCCCCTGTGAGTGTGACACAGACCCACACTGACACCCCCACAATGAGTGTGACACAGACCCACACCGACACCTCCACTGTGAGTGTGACACAGACCCACACTGACACCCCCACTGTGAGTGTGACACAGACCCACACTGACACCCCCACTGTGAATGTGACAGAGACCCACAGTGACACCCCCACTGTGAGTGTGACACAGACCCACACTGTCATCTCCACTCTGAGTGTGACACAGGCCCACACTGACACCACCACTGTGAGTGTGACACAGACCTACACCGACACCCCCACTGTGAGTGTGACGCAGACCCAAACTGACACTCCCACAGTGAGTGTGACAGAGACCCACACTGACAACCCCACTTTGAGTGTGACAGAGACCCACACTGACACCCCTACTGTGAGTGTGAGACAGATCCACACTGACACCCCTACTGCGAGTGTGACAGAGACCCACACTGACACCCCCACTGTGAGTGTGACAGAGACACACCCTGACACCCCCACTGTGAGTGTGACACAGACCCACACTGACACCCCCACTGTGAGTGTGACAGAGACACACCCTGACACCCCCACTGTGTGTGTGACGCAGACCCGCACTGACACCCCCACTGTGAGTGTGACAGAGACCCACACCGACACCTCCACTGTGAGTGTGATACCGACTCACACTGACACCCCCACTGTGAGTGTGACACAGACTCACATCGACAACCCCACTGTGAGTGTGACGCAGACCCACACTGACACTCCCACAGTGAGTGTGACAGATACCCACACTGACACCCCCACGTTGAGTGTGACAGAGACCCACACTGACACCCCTACTGTGAGTGTGAGACAGATCCACACTGACACGCCCACTGTGAGTGTGACAGAGACCCACACTGACACCCCCACTGTGAGTGTGACAGAGACCCACACTGACACCCCCACTGTGAGTGTGACACAGACCCACACTGACACCCCCACGTTGAGTGTGACAGAGACCCACACTGACACCCCTACTGTGAGTGTGAGACAGATCCACACTGACACGCCCACTGTGAGTGTGACAGAGACCCACACTGACACCCCCACTGTGAGTGTGACACAGACCCACACTGACACCCCCACAATGAGTGTGACAGAGACCCACACTGTCATCTCCACTCTGAGTGTGACACAAGCACACTGACACCCCCACTGTGAGTGTGACACAGGCCCACACTGACACCCCCACTGTGAGTGTGACAGAGACACACACTGTCATCTCCACTCTGAATGTGACACAAGCACACTGACACCCCCACTGTGAGTGTGACACAGACCCACACTGACACCCCCACTGTGAGTGTGACAGAGACACACACTGACACCCCCTACTGTGAGTGTGACAGAGACACATACTGACACCCCCACTGTGAGTGTGACACAGACCCACACTGACACCCCCACTGTGAGTTTGACACAGACCCACACTGACACCACCACTGTGTGTGTGACAGAGACTCACACTGACACCCCCACTGTGAGTGTGACAGAGACCCACACTGACACCCCCACTGTGAGTGTGACAGAGACCCACACTGACACCCCCACTGTGAGTGTGACAAAGACACACACCGACACCTCCACTGTGAGTGTGACACAGACCCACACTGACACCTCCACTGTGAGTGTGACACAGACCCACACTGACACCCCCACTGTGAGTGTGACACAGACCCACACTGACACCCCCACTGTGAGTGTGACAGAGACCCACACTGACATCCCCACTGTGAGTGTGACAGAGACCCACACCGACACCTCCACTGTGAGTGTGACAGAGACCCACACCGACACCTCCACTGTGAGTGTGACACAGACCCACACTGACACTCCCACAGTGAGTGTGACAGAGACCCACACTGACACCCCCACTTTGAGTGTGACAGACACCCACACTGACACCTCCACTCTGAGTGTGACACACGCACACTGACACCCCCACTGTGAGTGTGACAGAGACCCACACTGACACCCTCACTTTGAATGTGACACAGACCCACACTGACACCCCCACTGTGAGTGTGACAGGGACCCACACTGATACCCCCACTGTGAGTGTGACAGTGACACACACTGACACTCCCACTGCGAGTGTGACACAGACCCACACTGACACCCCCACAATGAGTGTGACAGAGACCCACACTGACACCTCCACTGTGAGTGTGACACACGCACACTGACACCCCCACTGTGAGTGTGACACAGACCCACACTGACACCCCCTACTGTGAGTGTGACAGAGACACATACTGACACCCCCACTCTGAGTGTGACACACGCACACTGACACCCCCACTGTGAGTGTGACACAGACCCACACTGACACCCCCACTGTGAGTGTGACAGAGACCCACACTGACACCCACACTGTGAGTGTGACACAGACCCACACTGACACCCCAACTGTGAGTGTGACAGAGACACACCCTGACACCCCTACTGTGAGTGTGACACAGACCCACACTGACACCCCCACTGTCAGTGTGACAGAGACACACCCTGACACCCCCACTGTGAGTGTGACACAGACCCACACTGACACCCCCACTGTGAGTGTGACACAGACCCACACTGACACCCCCACTGTGAGTGTGACAGAGATACACACTGACACCCCCACTGTGAGTGTGACAGAGACATACACTGACACCCCCACTGTGAGTGTGACACAGACCCACACTGACACCCCCACACTGAGTGTGACACAGACCCACACTGACACCACCTACTGTGAGTGTGACAGAGACACATACTGACACCCCCACTGTGAGTGTGACACAGACCCACACTGACACCCCCACTGTGAATGTGACAGAGACACACCCTGACACCCCCACTGTGTGTGTGACAGAGACTCACACTGACACCCCCACTGTGAGTGTGACACAGACCCACACCGACACCTCCACTGTGAGTGTGACACAGACCCACACTGACACCCCCACTGTGAGTGTGACACAGACCCACACCGACACCTCCACTGTGAGTGTGACACAGACCCACACTGACACCCCCACTGTGAGTGTGACACAGACCCACACTGACACCCCCACTGTGAGTGTGACAGAGACCCACAGTGACACCCCCACTGTGAGTGTGACACAGACCCACACTGACACCCCCACTGTGAGTGTGACTGTGACACACACTGACACTCCCACTGTGAGTGTGACACAGACCCACACTGACACCCCCACAATGAGTGTGACACAGACCCACACCGACACCTCCACTGTGAGTGTGACACAGACCCACACTGACACCCCCACTGTGAGTGTCACACAGACCCACACTGACACCCCCACTGTGAGTGTGACAGAGACCCACAGTGACACCCCCACTGTGAGTGTGACACAGACCCACACTGTCATCTCCACTCTGAGTGTGACACAGGCCCACACTGACACCCCCACTGTGAGTGTGACACAGACTCACACCGACACCCCCACTGTGAGTGTGACGCAGACCCACACTGACACTCCCACAGTGAGTGTGACAGAGACCAACACTGACACCCCCACTTTGAGTGTGACAGAGACCCACACTGACACCCCTACTGTGAGTGTGAGACAGATCCACACTGACACCCCCACGTTGAGTGTGACAGAGACCCACACTGACACCCCCACTGTGAGTGTGACAGAGACCCACACTGACACCCCCACTGTGAGTGTGACAGAGACCCACACTGACACCCCCACTGTGAGTGTGACACAGACCCACACTGACACCCCACAATGAGTGTGACAGAGACCCACACTGTCATCTCCACTCTGAGTGTGACACAAGCACACTGACACCCCCACTGTGAGTGTGACACAGGCCCACACTGACACCCCCACTGTGAGTGTGACAGAGACACACACTGTCATCTCCACTCTGAGTGTGACACAAGCACACTGACACCCCCACTGTGAGTGTGACACAGACCCACACTGACACCCCCACTGTGAGTGTGACAGAGACACACACTGACACCCCCTACTGTGAGTGTGACAGAGACACATACTGACACCCCCACTGTGAGTGTGACACAGACCCACACTGACACCCCCACTGTGAGTTTGACACAGACCCACACTGACACCACCACTGTGTGTGTGACAGAGACTCACACTGACACCCCCACTGTGAGTGTGACAGAGACCCACACTGACACCCCCACTGTGAGTGTGACAGAGACCCACACTGACACCCCCACTGTGAGTGTGACAGAGACACACACCGACACCTCCACTGTGAGTGTGAAACAGACCCACACTGACACCTCCACTGTGAGTGTGACACAGACCCACACTGACACCCCCACTGTGAGTGTGACACAGACCCACACTGACACCCCCACTGTGAGTGTGACAGAGACCCACACTGACATCCCCACTGTGAGTGTGACAGAGACCCACACCGACACCTCCACTGTGAGTGTGACAGAGACCCACACCGACACCTCCACTGTGAGTGTGACACAGACCCACACTGACACTCCCACAGTGAGTGTGACAGAGACCCACACTGACACCCCCACTTTGAGTGTGACAGACACCCACACTGACATCTCCACTCTGAGTGTGACACACGCACACTGACCACCCCCACTGTGAGTGTGACAGAGACCCACACTGACACCCTCACTTTGAGTGTGACACAGACCCACACTGACACCCCCACTGTGAGTGTGACAGGGACCCACACTGATACCCCCACTGTGAGTGTGACAGTGACACACACTGACACTCCCACTGCGAGTGTGACACAGACCCACACTGACACCCCCACAATGAGTGTGACAGAGACCCACACTGACACCTCCACTGTGAGTGTGACACACGCACACTGACACCCCCACTGTGAGTGTTACACAGACCCACACTGACACCCCCTACTGTGAGTGTGACAGAGACACATACTGACACCCCCACTCTGAGTGTGACACACGCACACTGACACCCCCACTGTGAGTGTGACACAGACCCACACTGACACCCCCACTGTGAGTGTGACAGAGACCCACACTGACACCCACACTGTGAGTGTGACACAGACCCACACTGACACCCCAACTGTGAGTGTGACAGAGACACACCCTGACACCCCTACTGTGAGTGTGACACAGACCCACACTGACACCCCCACTGTCAGTGTGACAGAGACACACCCTGACACCCCCACTGTGAGTGTGACACAGACCCACACTGACACCCCCACTGTGATTGTGACACAGACCCACACTGACACCCCCACTGTGAGTGTGACAGAGATACACACTGACACCCCCACTGTGAGTGTGACAGAGACATACACTGACACCCCCACTGTGAGTGTGACACAGACCCACACTGACACCCCCACACTGAGTGTGACACAGACTCACACTGACACCTCCACTGTGAGTGTGACACAGACCCACACTGACACCCCCACTGTGAATGTGACAGAGACACACCCTGACACCCCCACTGTGTGTGTGACAGAGACTCACACTGACACCCCCACTGTGAGTGTGACACAGACCCACACCGACACCTCCACTGTGAGTGTGACACAGACCCACACTGACACCCCCACTGTGAGTGTGACACAGACCCACACCGACACCTACACTGTGAGTGTGACACAGACCCACACTGACACCCCCACTGTGAGTGTGACACAGACCCACACTGACACCCCCACTGTGAGTGTGACAGAGACCCACAGTGACACCCCCACTGTGAGTGTGACACAGACCCACACTGACACCCCCACTGTGAGTGTGACTGTGACACACACTGACACTCCCACTGTGAGTGTGACACAGACCCACACTGACACCCCCACAATGAGTCTGACACAGACCCACACCGACACCTCCACTGTGAGTGTGACACAGACCCACACTGACACCCCCACTGTGAGTGTCACACAGACCCACACTGACACCCCCACTGTGAGTGTGACAGAGACCCACAGTGACACCCCCACTGTGAGTGTGACACAGACCCACACTGTCATCTCCACTCTGAGTGTGACACAGGCCCACACTGACACCCCCACTGTGAGTGTGACACAGACTCACACCGACACCCCCACTGTGAGTGTGACGCAGACCCACACTGACACTCCCACAGTGAGTGTGACAGAGACCCACACTGACACCCCCACTTTGAGTGTGACAGAGACCCACACTGACACCCCTACTGTGAGTGTGAGACAGATCCACACTGACACCCCCACTGCGAGTGTGACAGAGACCCACACTGACACCCCCACTGTGAGTGTGACAGAGACCCACACTGACACCCCCACTGTGAGTGTGACAGTGACACACCCTGACACTCCCACTGTGAGTGTGACACAGACCCACACTGACATCCCCACAATGCGTGTGACAGAGACCCACACTGTCATCTCCACTCTGAGTGTGACACAAGCACACTGACACCCCCACTGTGAGTGTGACACAGACCCACACTGACACCCCCACTGTGAGTGTGACAGAGACACACACCGACACCTCCACTGTGAGTGTGACACAGACCCACACTGACACCTCCACTGTGAGTGTGACACAGACCCACACTGACACTCCCACAGTGAGTGTGACACAGACCCACACTGACAACCCCACTTTGAGTGTGACAGACACCCACACTGACATCTCCACTCTGAGTGTGACACACGCACACTGACACCTCCACTGTGAGTGTGACAGAGACCCACACCGACACCTCCACTGTGAGTGTGACAGAGACCCACACTGACACTCCCACAGTGAGTGTGACACAGACCCACACTGACACCCCAACTTTGAGTGTGACAGACACCCACACTGACATCTCCACTCTGAGTGTGACACACGCACACTGACACCCCCACTGTGAGTGTGACAGAGACCCACACTGACACCCCCACTTTGAGTGTGACAGGGACCCACACTGATACCCCCACTGTGAGTGTGACACAAGCACACTGACACCCCCATTGTGAGTCTGACACAGACCCACACTGACACCTCCACTGTGAGTGTGACACAGACCCACACTGACACCCCCACTGTGAGTGTGACAGAGACCCACACTGACACCCCCACTGTGAGTGTGACAGAGACCCACACTGACACCCCCACTGTGAGTGTGACACAGACCCACACTGACACCCCCACTGTGAGTGTGACAGAGACACACCCTGACACCCCCACTGTGAGTGTGACACAGACCCACACTGACACCCCCACTGTGAGTGTGACAGAGACACACCCTGACACCCCCACTGTGAGTGTGACACAGACCCGCACTAACACCCCCACTGTGAGTGTGACAGAGACCCACACCGACACCTCCACTGTGAGTGTGATACCGACTCACACTGACACCCCCACTGTGAGTGTGACAAAGACTCACACCGACAACCCCACTGTGAGTGTGACGCAGACCCACACTGACACTCCCACAGTGAGTGTGACAGAGACCCACACTGACACCCCCACGTTGAGTGTGACACAGACCCACACTGACACCCCTACTGTGAGTGTGAGACAGATCCACACTGACACACCCACTGTGAGTGTGACGGAGACCCACACTGACACCCCCACTGTGAGTGTGACAGAGACCCACACTGACACCCCCACTGTGAGTGTGACACAGACCCACACTGACACCCCCACGTTGAGTGTGACAGAGACCCACACTGACACCCCTACTGTGAGTGTGAGACAGATCCACACTGACACGCCCACTGTGAGTGTGACAGAGACCCACACTGACACCCCCACTGTGAGTGTGACACAGACCCACACTGACACCCCCACAATGAGTGTGACAGAGACCCACACTGTCATCTCCACTCTGAGTGTGACACAAGCACTCTGACACCCCCACTGTGAGTGTGACACAGACCCACACTGACACCCCCACTGTGAGTGTGACAGAGACACACACTGTCATCTCCACTCTGAGTGTGACACAAGCACACTGACACCCCCACTGTGAGTGTGACACAGACCCACACTGACACCCCCACTGTGAGTGTGACAGAGACACACACTGACACCCCCTACTGTGAGTGTGACAGAGACACATACTGACACCCCCACTGTGAGTGTGACACAGACCCACACTGACACCCCCACTGTGAGTTTGACACAGATCCACACTGACACCACCACTGTGTGTGTGACAGAGACTCACACTGACACCCCCACTGTGAGTGTGACAGAGACCCACACTGACACCCCCACTGTGAGTGTGACAGTGACACACACTGACACTCCCACTGTGAGTGTGACACAGACCCACACTGACACCTCCACTGTGAGTGTGACACAGACCCACAATGACACCCACACTGTGAGTGTGACACAGACCCACACTGACACCCCCACTGTGAGTGTGACAGAGGCCCACACTGACACCCCCACTGTGAGTGTGACAGAGACCCACACCGACACCTCCACTGTGAGTGTGACAGAGACCCACACCGACACCTCCACTGTGAGTGTGACAGAGACCCACACTGACACTCCCACAGTGAGTGTGACACAGACCCACACTGACACCCCCACTTTGAGTGTGACAGACTCCCACACTGACATCTCCACTCTGAGTGTGACACAGACCCACACTGACACTCCCACAGTGAGTGTGACAGAGACCCACACTGACACCCCCACTTTGAGTGTGACAGACACCCACACTGACATCTCCACTCTGAGTGTGACACACGCACACTGACACCCCCACTGTGAGTGTGACAGAGACCCACACTGACACCCCCACTTTGAGTGTGACACAGACCCACACTGACACCCCCACTGTGAGTGTGACAGGGACCAACACTGATACCCCCACTGTGAGTGTGACAGTGACACACACTGACACTCCCACTGCGAGTGTGACACAGACCCACACTGACACCCCCACAATGAGTGTGACAGAGACCCACACTGACACCTCCACTGTGAGTGTGACACACGCACACTGACACCCCCACTGTGAGTGTGACACAGACCCACACTGACACCCCCTACTGTGAGTGTGACAGAGACACATACTGACACCCCCACTCTGAGTGTGACACACGCACACTGACACCCCCACTGTGAGTGTGACACAGACCCACACTGACACCCCCACTGTGAGTGTGACAGAGACCCACACTGACACCCCCACTGTGAGTGTGACAGAGACCCACACTGACACCCCCACTGTGAGTGTGACACAGACCCACACTGTCACCCCAACTGTGAGTGTGACAGAGACACACCCTGACACCCCTACTGTGAGTGTGACACAGACCCACACTGACACCCCCACTGTCAGTGTGACAGAGACACACCCTGACACCCCCACTGTGAGTGTGACACAGACCCACACTGACACCCCCACTGTGAGTGTGACACAGACCCACACTGACACCCCCACTGTGAGTGTGACAGAGATACACACTGACACCCCCACTGTGAGTGTGACAGAGACATACACTGACACCCCCACTGTGAGTGTGACACAGACCCACACTGACACCCCCACACTGAGTGTGACACAGACCCACACTGACACCTCCACTGTGAGTGTGACACAGACCCACACTGACACCCCCTACTGTGAGTGTGACAGAGACACATACTGACACCCCCACTGTGAGTGTGACACAGACCCACACTGACACCCCCACTGTGAATGTGACAGAGACACACCCTGACACCCCCACTCTGTGTGTGACAGAGACTCACACTGACACCCCCACTGTGAGTGTGACAGAGACCCACACTGACACCCCCACTGTGAGTGTGACACAGACCCACACCGACACCTCCACTGTGAGTGTGACACAGACCCACACTGACACCCCCACTGTGAGTGTGACACAGACCCACACCGACACCTCCACTGTGAGTGTGACACAGACCCACACTGACACCCCCACTGTGAGTGTGACACAGACCCAATCTGACACCCCCACTGTGAGTGTGACAGAGACCCACAGTGACATCCCCACTGTGAGTGTGACACAGACCCACACTGACACCCCCACAATGAGTGTGACACAGACCCACACTGACACCCCCACTGTGAGTGTGACACAGACCCACACTGACACCCCCACTGTGAGTGTGACAGAGACCCACAGTGACACCCCCACTGTGAGTGTGACACAGACCCACACTGTCATCTCCACTCTGAGTGTGACACAGGCCCACACTGACACCCCCACTGTGAGTGTGATACAGACTCACACCGACACCCCCACTGTGAGTGTGACGCAGACCCACACTGACACTCCCACAGTGAGTGTGACAGAGACCCACACTGACACCCCCACTTTGAGTGTGACAGAGACCCACACTGACACCCCTACTGTGAGTGTGAGACAGATCCACACTGACACCCCCACTGCGAGTGTGACAGAGACCCACACTGACACCCCCACTGTGAGTGTGACAGAGACCCGCACTGACACCCCCACTGTGAGTGTGACAGTGACACACCCTGACACTCCCACTGTGAGTGTGACACAGACCCACACTGACACCCCCACAATGCGTGTGACAGAGACCCACACTGTCATCTCCACTCTGAGTGTGACACAAGCACACTGACACCCCCACTGTGAGTGTGACACAGACCCACACTGACACCCCCACTGTGAGTGTGACAGAGACACACACTGACACCCCCTACTGTGAGTGTGACAGAGACACATACTGACACCCCCACTGTGAGTGTGACAGAGACCCACACTGACACCCCCACTGTGAGTGTGACAGAGACCCACACTGACACCCCCACTGTGAGTGTGACACAGACCCACACTGACACCCCCACAATGAGTGTGACACAGACCCACACTGTCATCTCCACTCTGAGTGTGACACAAGCACACTGACACCCCCACTGTGAGTGTGATGCAGACCCACACTGACACCCCCACTGTGAGTGTGACACAGACCCACACCGACACCTCCACTGTGAGTGTGACACAGACCCACACTGACACCCCCACTGTGAGTGTGACACAGACCCACACCGACACCCCCACTGTGAGTGTGACACAGACCCACACTGACACCCCCACTGTGAGTGTGACAGAGAACCACACTGACACCCCCACTGTGAGTGTGACAGAGACCCACACCGACACCTCCACTGTGAGTGTGATACCGACTCACACTGACACCCCCACTGTGAGTGTGACACAGACTCACACCGACACCCCCACTGTGAGTGTGACGCAGACCCACACTGACACTCCCACAGTGAGTGTGACAGAGATACACACTGACACCCCCACTGTGAGTGTGACGCAGACCCACACTGACACTCCCACAGTGAGTGTGACAGAGACCCACACTGACACCCCCACTTTGAGTGTGACAGACACCCACACTGACATCTCCACTCTGAGTGTGACACACGCACACTGACACCCCCACTGTGAGTGTGACAGAGACCCACACTGACACCCCCACTTTGAGTGTGACACAGACCCACACTGACACCCCCACTATGAGTGTGACAGGGACCCACACTGACACCCCCACTGTGGGTGTGACAGTGACACACACTGACACTCCCACTGCGAGTGTGACACAGACCCACACTGACACCCCCACAATGAGTGTGACAGAGACCCACACTGACACCTCCACTGTGAGTGTGACAGAGACCCACACTGACACCCCCACTGTGAGTGTGACAGTGACACACACTGACACTCCCACTGTGAGTGTGACACAGACCCACACTGACACCCCCACAATGAGTGTGACAGAGACCCACACTGTCATCTCCACTCTGAGTGTGACACACGCACACTGACACCCCCACTGTGAGTGTGACACAGACCCACACTGACACCCCCACTGTGAGTGTGACAGAGACACACACTGACACCCCCTACTGTGAGTGTGACAGAGACACATACTTACACCCCCACTCTGAGTGTGACACACGCACACTAACACCCCCACTGTGAGTGTGACACAGACCCACACTGACACCCCCATTGTGAGTGTGACAGAGACCACACTGACAACCCCACTGTGAGTGTTACAGAGACCCCACCGACACCTCCACTGTGAGTGTGATACCAACTCACACTGACACCCCCACTGTGAGTGTGACAGAGACACACACTGACATCTCCACTGTGAGTGTGACACAGACCCACACCGACACCCCCACTGTGAGTGTGACGCAGACCCACACTGACACTCCCACAGTGAGTGTGACAGAGACCCACACTGACACGCCCACTTTGAGTGTGACAGACACCCACACTGACATCTCCACTCTGAGTGTGACACACGCACACTGACACCCCCACTGTGAGTGTGACAGAGACCCACACTGACACCCCCACTTTGAGTGTGACACAGACCCACACTGACACCCCCACTGTGAGTGTGACAGGGACCCACACTGACACCCCCACTGTGTGTGTGACAGTGACACACACTGACACTCCCACTGCGAGTGTGACACAGACCCACACTGACACCCCCACAATGAGTGTGACAGAGACCCACACTGACACCTCCACTGTGAGTGTGACACACGCACACTGACACCCCCACTGTGAGTGTGACACAGACCCACACTGACACCCCCACTGTGAGTGTGACAGAGACACACACTGACACCCCCCACTCTGAGTGTGACACACGCACACTGACACCCCCACTGTGAGTGTGACACAGACCCACACTGACACCCCCACTGTGAGTGTGACAGAGACCCACACTGACACCCCCACTGTGAGTTTGACAGAGACCCACACTGACACCCCCACTGTGAGTGTGACAGAGACACACCCTGACACCCCCACTGTGAGTGTGACACAGACCCACACTGACACCCCCACTGTGAGTGTGACACAGACCCACACTGACACCCCCACTGTGAGTGTGACAGAGATACACACTGACACCCCCACTGTGAGTGTGACAGAGACATACACTGACACCCCCACTGTGAGTGTGACACAGACCCACACTGACACCCCCACACTGAGTGTGACACAGACCCACACTGACACCCCCACTGTGAGTGTGACAGAGACACACACTGACACCCCCTACTGTGAGTGTGACAGAGACACATACTGACACCCCCACTCTGAGTGTGACACTCGCACACTGACACCCCCACTGTGAGTGTGACACAGACCCACACTGACACCCCCACTGTGAGTGTGACAGAGACCCACACTGACACCCCCACTGTGAGTGTGACAGAGACACACCCTGACACCCCCACTGTGAGTGTGACACAGACCCACACTGACACCCCCACTGTGAGTGTGACACAGACCCACACTGACACCCCCACTGTGAGTGTGACACAGACCCACACTGACACCCCCACTGTGAGTGTGACACAGATCCACACCGACACCTCCACTGTGAGTGTGACACAGACCCACACCGACACCTCCACTGTGAGTGTGACACAGACCCACACCGACACCCCCACTGTGAGTGTGACACAGACCCACACTGACACCCCCACTGTGAGTGTGACAGAGACACACACTGACACCTCCACTGTGAGTGTGACACAGACCCACACCGACACCTCCACTGTGAGTGTGACACAGACTCACACCGACACCTCCACTGTGAGTGTGACACAGACCCACACCGACACCTCCACTGTGAGTGTGACACAGACCCACACTGACACCCCCACTGTGAGTGTGACAGAGACCCACACTGACACCCCCACTGTGAGTGTGACACAGACCCACACTGACACCCCCACTGTGAGTGTGACACAGACCCACACTGACACCCCCACTGTGAGTGTGACAGAGACACACACTGACACCTCCACTGTGAGTGTGACACAGACCCACACCGACACCTCCACTGTGAGTGTGACACAGACTCACACCGACACCTCCACTGTGAGTGTGACACAGACCCACACCGACACCTCCACT
The DNA here is from genome assembly GCF_047496795.1 of Chiloscyllium punctatum. Lineage (NCBI taxonomy): Eukaryota > Metazoa > Chordata > Chondrichthyes > Orectolobiformes > Hemiscylliidae > Chiloscyllium > Chiloscyllium punctatum. The sequence goes on along the minus strand of NC_092756.1, from coordinate 85,624,179 downwards.
GTGAGTGTGACACAGACCCACACTGACACCCCCACTGTGAGTGTGACAGAGACCCACACTGACACCCCCACTGTGAGTGTGGCACAGACCCACACAGTTACCTTGGGGAGCTTCTCCTGCCTGAGGCTGAGCAAGTGTCTGGTCTGTGACTGTCCTCTGGGTGCCAACGACCTTTGGCATCTCGTTCTTGGTTAGATGTGGAGGTGATGGCCTCGTGGTACAATCACTGGGTTATCAATCCAGAGGCTCAGCTAGTGTTCCGGGGACCTGGCTTCAAATCCTGCCATGGCAGACTGTAGAATCTGAATTCAATAATCATCTGGAATTAAGAATCTACTTCTGACCGTTGTTGGACTGACCCATCTGGTTCAATAACCTCCCGTGGAGAAGGAAACCTCACCAACTCTGGCCTATGTGCCACTCCAGATCCACAACAATGTGGTTGACACTCAACTGAAATGGCCTAGCAAGGCCCTCAGTTCAAAGGCAACTAGGGCCAGCCAATCAACACTGGCTGGGCAGCAATGGCCATGTCCCATGAGTGAATTTAAAAAACCAATATGGATGTGAACTGCTCACCAACCTGTGTTCTCAACTCTAACCTGTCCAACATCTGGAGTGAGGTGTCCCTCTTGGAGCTGAAGGGAGTTAGTGCCCCCTCTGGGGCATGTGTACTCTCTGCCTCAGAGGTGAAATTGAGGGTCGTCATTTTGACTGCCAAGATTCTGCACTGACCATGGTGGCTCAGTGGTTAGCACTGCTATCTCACAATGCGGGGATCTGGGTTCGATTCCACCCTCAGGCAACTCTCTGTGTGGAGTTTGCACATTCTCCCATTGTCTGTGTGGGTTTCCTTCCCGCAATCCAAAGACACTTAAAAGGCATCGGATGGGTATATGAATAGGCCAATACACCTGGCCTGCACATATGAAGGGTTTAGAGGGATATGGGCTGGGGTGCTGGCACGTGGGACTAGATTGGGTTGGGATATCTGGTTGGCATGGACAATTGGACTGAAGGGTTTGTTTCGATGTTGTACATCTCTATGTGCAGGCCAGGTGACTTGGCCATGCAAATTTGCCCATCGTGTTCAGTAATGTGTCGGTTAGGAGCTTTAGTCAGGGGTATATATGGGGTAGAGAATGGGAATGGGTCTGGATGGGTTATTCTTCAGAGGGCCGATGTGGACTTGTTGGGCCGAAGGGCCTGTTTCCACATTGTATGGATTATATGATTTGCACCAGCAGGTGACGAAAGAGAGAAACCAATTGTGAGCGAGGTCAGGCAAGTTAAATATCCGTCCCCAGTGGGAGCAACGAGAGAGGGGCACAGTAATGGGTGCCATGCTTCTTGAATGGCTGTCGGGTCATAAAGATTTGAGCATCTCCACAGGAGCCAGCAGGCGCCCTCTTGATATAGAAAGTGAAGAGAGACATGATGGCACCGCACCACCCATCTTTGCCCTCTCCATCTTGTTCTGGAAAGGGACAACAGGAGAGATTGAGTGAGATGCTAAAGGCTGACACAGTTGTTGGATTTTTTTATTCACTCCCTGGATGTGGGAATCACTGGCTAGACCAGAATTTATTGCCATTCCCTAATTGCCCAGAGGGCAGTTAAGAGTCGACCCCATTGCTATGGGTCTGGAGTCACATGTAGGCCAGACCAGGTGAGGATGGAAGCTTCCCTTCTCCAAAAGAACATTGGTGATCCAGGTGGGCTTTTCCTGACAATTTGACAATGGATTCCTGCTCATCATTAGACTCTTAATTCCAGATCCTTGACTGAATTCAAACTCCACCATCTGCCCTGTGATTGGGATTCAAACCCCAGGTCCCCAAAACATTCTCTCAATTAACAGTTGAGCGGTGTCGGTGAGGAGATGTGCTGCGTGAGTGAGCAGGCTGCATGGGGTGAGGAAGGGTGGCGCAGAGCTGGTCTGTGGCTGTCCTCTGGGTGCCAACAGCCTGAGGTTGAGATGAAGTGGGTGAGAGACTGAGAGAAGATATTGCAGGGAGTAGGGAGAGTGGCAGAGACTGAGTCTTGGTGGGAGGTGGGCGCAATCATAGAACCATAAAATCCCTACAGTGTGGGAAAAGGCCCTTCGGCCCAACAAGCCCACACTGACCCTCTGAAGAGTAACCCACCCAGATACCCATTCCTCTACATTTACCCCTGACTAATGCCCAACCCTACACATCCCTGAACACTATGGGGCAATTTAGCATGGCCAATTCACCCTAACCTGCACATCTTTGGACTGTGGGAGGAAACCGGAGCAAACCTGCACAGACACAGGGAGAATGCGCCAACTCCACACAGACAGTTGCCCGAGGCTGGAGATGAACCCAGGTCCCTGATGCTGTGAGGCAGCAGTGCTAACCACTGAGCCACCGTGCCACCCACATAGAGTGAGGGCGAGGCCTCAGTGAGAGGGTGGTGGCACACAGCCTGGCAGAGTGAAGAAGGCTGTCCACCTTTTCTCTGCACTGCTGGACCAGCAAGAATACAGTGTTCTGGGAAACTCCCTCAAGCCAGACATTGTCCAGCATCAAGGCCTCCTCTGCCGGTCTCTTGGGAAACGCGGACAGCCGAGGAGCACGCAGTCAGACAGGACCTCCTGGTTCCTGATTGCAAAGTGAGACACCAACATCGACTGCCCAAATCAGGCGACATCTCGTTGAGGGACAGAGCAGGTCCGTGAGATTGGAAGGCCAAAATTTACTTGTTCCAATCTTTCGCCTGGAGTCTGTGCCGGGCATTGACACTGGACAGCAAACACAAGCCACAGATGTTGGATTCCTCGGCGCCGAGTGTGAGGGAGAGAGAGAAACGTAGGCAGGAATCTCAGAAGCGAAGAGAAATTTCTCCTCCAATGCAGACAGCATCTGCTGTGTCACAAGCACCCCCTGGTGGTATCAGCTTACATTTCAGAGGAGCTTTTCGAAAAGTCTTGCTCTCTGGCTTTCTGCAGTCCACATAAACTGCCCCTTGAAATCACCGCCTCCGTTTGTTCACCCTCACTGCAATTAGGATAAAGCTAGATCTCAGTAATTTAAACATCTGGGCTAGGACTGCCAGTTCAGCTTTATAATTAAAAAGGCCATGCTTATACATTGCAGTAGTCTGTTTTGTTTATCTGGTTAGGTCTTGACAAATGTGGGAAAATATAGAAACTTGAAGGCCAGTATTCCATCACTAAGTCACCCTTTATTTCCACAGTATATGACACTGACCCAGTTAGCTCAGAGCCAGCTCTTAGAGTGAACAGAACCCCTGACAATCGTGTCTATTACTTTTTTTAAAATCAGTTTCCATTTTAATGGCAGGAGCAAAATATTAGGGATGCTGGAAATCCAAAATAATACTGGACCTGCTCAGCAATTCTGGATAGATCCCAACTCAAGCGAGATTCGGGGTCATAATATTCCTTAACTAAATCCATCAACTCCTGTAAGGGTGCCGCACCTGGTGCCTCAGGGTAAGATCAGCTCCTAAAACCTGATAAAGCTGTGGCTCCACAAGCCATCAGGAGAATTACTTGCTGCTTTTCACCTGCCCCGATGTCATTTTCCAGGAAAGAATAAAGCATTTTGGCGGCATTGTGGGCGGCACGGTGGCACAGTGGTCAGCACTGCTGCCTCACAGCGCCAGAGACCCGGGTTCAATTCCCGTCTCAGGCGACTGACTGTGTGGAGTTTGCACGTTCTCCCCGTGTCTGCGTGGGTTTCCTCCGGGTGCTCCGGTTTCCTCCCACAGTCCAAAGATGTGCAGGTCAGGTGAATTGGCCAGGCTAAATTGCCCGTAGTGTTAGGTAAGGGGTAGATGTAGATGTAGGGGTATGGGTGGGTTACGCTTCGGCGGGGCGGTGTGGACTTGTTGGGCCGAAGGGCCTGTTTCCACACTGTAAGTAATCTAATCTAATCTAATCATTCTTTCCCTGCATTGGGCCCAGTCTTCCATGGCATGTTTGAACGAGTCAAGCTTCCCAAATAGCCACATGATTACACCAACTCCTGGTGGCTCAGTGGTTAGCACTGCTGCCTCACAGCACCAATGTCCCAGGTACGATTCCAGCCTTGGGCGACTGTCTGTGTGGAATTTGTACATTCTCCCCATGTCTGCATGGGTTTCCTCTGGGTGCTCCAGTTTCCTCCCACAATCCAAAGGTGTGCAGGTCAGGTAAATTGGTTATGCTAAATTGCCCCATTGTGTTCGGTGCATTCGTCAGAGGGAAATGGGTCTGAGTGGGTTACTCTTCGGAGGGTCAGTGTGGACTTGTTGGGCCGAAGGGCCTGTTTCCACACTGTAGGGAATCTAATCTAATCAAACTCAAAGATGACTATCTTGAGTGAATACAATTCAGGAGGACACTGTTTTCTCTTGTTGCCACTGAAATAGCTGCACAGAGGCCGCTATCCCATCACTAAGCCACCTCTTATTTACACATGGTCAGTACATGGGTTTTGACCAGCCAGCTCAGAGCCAGTCCCTCGAGTGAGGAGACTCTCTGACACTCCTGTTTATATCTGTCAGCTAGCGCTCCTGGATTGGACCAGGTTAACAGCCCCAATCAGGGAACTCATATTCTATGAAGTCCACTTGGCTGACTTTGTTACAATCACTACACATCCTACACAAATTTGGGATCTCTCCATGAGGTTACACCTGGAATTATGGTTCACTTTGTAATAGATGTGACACAATGACTGTGGCACAAAGACTGCCATTCAGCTGGGAGTCAGAGGGGCATCAGAGCCAGAATTCTTCTGATTCGATTTGCTCTTTGATTGACCTCCCTACACTTACAGATGAATGTGACAGTGACAGACAGTGAGGGTTTCTTGGGTCTCTTCAGTTGTGGATCAGTGCACACGAGCCTTGGTCAGACTGTTATTGGAGCTCTGGAGTACAGTTCTGATCTCCATGTTATCAACAGAGAGACCAAAGGCCCTCGATAATTTGCAATTAAGATTTATTGGGGAGAATTGGAATTAGAATTGGCTTTATTGTCAAGTGTGTTCACACGAGTACAGTGAAAGGTTTACAGGTCGCCACTTTCGACAACATCTTAGGTACAAAGGTACAGATTCCTGAGTTCAAATTCTAAAGGGAAGATAAAACTAGAAAAATAAAGAAATAAAAAGTCTAGCATTACAGATCATAGGAATAGAAAATAGAGAAATATACATTTCAGAATAACAGTCCTTCCAACTCAGTTTGCACCAGGAACTGGATTCCAATCTGTACTGGACCTTGACTCCAGACCATGCCAAGCTTCATCCCAAGGGTCTTAAGGCCAGGAGGCCAATAGGCCAAGAGACTGCCACACTAGGCAGAGACATGGCTACACTAGGCCAAGAGACCATCACACTGGGCCGAGAGACTGCCACATTGAGCCGAGTGACCACTTCACTGAGCTGAGACACCACTACACTGGGCCGAGAGACCACCATAGTGGATCAAAAAACCACCACCCTGGACCAAAAAACCACCACTGGGCTGAGAGACCACCACACTGGGCTGAGAGATGATCACACTGGGCCAAGAGACCACCACACTGGGCCAAAGATCCACCATATTGGAAGGAGAGACTACCACACTAGGCCGAGAAACCACCACACTGGGCCGAGAGACTGCCATTCTGGGCCGAGAGATCACTACAGTGGGCCGAAAGACTGCCAGACTGAGCCGAGAGACTGCCAGACTGGGCTGAGAAACTTCCAAACTGGGGCGAGAGACTACCACATGAGGCCAAGAGACTGCCACACTGGGCCAAGAGACCACCATAATAGGCCAAGAGACTGCCACACTGGGCCGAGAGACTGCCAAATCAGGCTGAGAGATCACCACACTGTGCCGAGAGACCACCATACTGTGCCGATAGACTGTCACACTAGGCCGAGAGACAGCCACACTGGGCCGAGAGACCATCATACTGTGCCAATAGACTGTCACATTAGGCCGAGAGACTGTCACATTGAGCTAAGAGACTGCCACACTGGACTGAGAGACCATCACTCTGCGCCTAGCGAGACTGTCACACTGGGCTGAGAGACTGGCACACCAGGCCGAGAGACTGCCACAACTAAGCCGAGAGACTGCCACTGGGCCGAGAGACTGGCACACCAGGCCGAGAGACTGCCACACTGGGCCAAGGGACTGCCACACTCGGCTGGGAGATGCCACACTCGGTTGGGAGATGCCAGACTGGGCCAAGAGACTGCCACACTGGGCCAAGAGACTGCCACTGGGCCGGGAGACTGGCACACTAGGCTGAGAGACTGCCACACTAGGCTGAGAGACTGCTACACTAGGCTGAGAGATTGGCACACTAGGCTGAGAGACTGCCACACTGGGCCGAGAGACTACCACACCAGGCTGAGAGACTGGCACATTAGGCTGAGAGACTGCCACACTGGGCCAGGAGACTGCCACACTAGGCCAAGAGACTGCCACACTGGGCTGAGAGACTGGCACACTGGGCTTAGAGACTGCCACACTGGGCCGAGAGACTGGCACTCTAGGCTGAGAGACTGCCACACTAAGCCGAGAGACTGGCACTCTAGGCCGAGAGACTGCCACACTGGGCTGAGAGACTGCCACACTGGGCCAAGAAACTGGCACTCTCGGTCGAAAGATTAGCACACTAGGCCAAGAGACTGCCATACTGGGCCAAGAGATTAGCACACTAGGCCTAGAGTAGGCCAGGAGACCACCAAATTAGGCCAATGGACCGTCACATCAGGATGACATCAGAACGCAGAGTTTTTTGCTAACAGGATCAAGCAAAAGGACTAGGACATTCTTTTCGACTGAAGGTGACCTGATTGAGCTCTTTAACGTTACAAAAAAGGACAACACAGAGAAAATGGACAGAGCAAAACTAGCGGATCAAAACCAGGGATCACAAATAAATGGTCATCATTACTTTATTCACTCATGGAATGTAGGTGTTGCTGGCGAGGATAAAGTTTTAGCCCATCCCTAGTTGCCCTTGAGAAGGTGGTGGTGAGCTGCCTACTTGAACTGCTGCAGTCATGTGCTGTGGGTAGACTCAAAGTGTCCTTAGGGAGGGAATTCCAGGATTGTGGCCCAGTGTCAGTGAAGGAATGGCGATAAATTTCCAAGTCAGGATGGTGAGTGTCTTCGAGGGGAACTTGCTGGGGGTGTTGTTCCCAAGTATCTGCTGCCCTTGTCCTTCCAGATGGAAGTGGTCATGGGTTTGCAAGGTACTGTCTGAGGATCTTTGGTGAATTTCTGCTGTGCATCTTGTAGATAGTGCACACTGCTGCTACTGAGCGTCGGTGGTGGTGGGAACGGATTCTTGTGGGTGTGGTGCCAATCAAGTGGCTGCTTTGTCTTGGATTGTGTCAAGCTTCTTGAGTATTTCTGGAGTTACACCCATCCAGGGGGAGTGGGGAGTACTCCATCACACTCCTGACTTGTGCCTTGTAGATGGTGGACAGAAGTCAGGAGGTGTGTTACTGAATAAATCTAATCATAAATTCAGGAACATTTTACCCAGGGAGTGGTGGGAATGTGTATCCACTGCAAGAAGCAAGAAGCTTGGTGAACAACGTTGGGGTATGGGCGGAGCAAGATAGAGCATCATGGGATCGAGAAGGGAATGGAAGGATAAGTTGATAAAATGAGATGAAGAACAATGGAAGGAACATCACATGGAGTATGGGATATGGTAACTGTGTTGGATGGTCTGTTTCTGAACTGAACCTTCCATATACCATCCTCATTATGTGCTAACTCTGTTCTAGCATGGCCCAATAACTATCTAAGGACTTGGCTGAACTGTGGGAGGCATATTTTATGTTATATAACTACCTGAAAGGTCAGGCATCTCTCCATAATCTTCAACGGTACGATCATGGTGTAATGGTTTATCTCTATGGGTCAAACTTGACTGAGAGAAACTGAGGACTGCAGATGCTGGAGAGTCAGAGTTGAAAAACGTGGGGCTGGAAAAGCACTGCAGTCAGGCAGCATCTGAGGAGTAGGAGAGTCGGTGTTTCAGCCATAAGGAATTCCGATGAAGGGCTCATGCTCAAAACATTGACGCTCCTGCTCCTCGGATGCTACATGAGCTGCTGTGTTTATCCAGTGCTGCACTTTTTGATGTCAACCTTGATCAGAAGATGAACGGGACCAACAATTGCCAACATGCAATGCCAACTGATGAGCGGATCTACAACTTTTAATTGTTATGTTAAAAAAGGTCGATCAGGAGGTGTGAGGTCTTAACATTAAAAGCAGATGCAGTTGATATTACATTTGACAATAAAGATATGGTACCTATGAGTTTTGAGAAGATTTGTGGCTCAGGTTGAGGTTTTAGATGTAGGTTTGCTCACTGAGCTGGAAGGCTCACTTTCAGATGTTTCATCACCATATTAAGTAACATCTTCAGTGAGCCTCTGAATGAGGCACTGGTGATGTAGCCTGCTTTCTATTTATATGTTTGGGTTTCCTTGGGTTGGTGATGTCATGTCCTGTGGTGACATCATTTCCTATGGTAATGTCAGTTCCTGTTCTTTCTTTCAGTGAGTGGTAAATGGGATCCAAGTCAGTGAACAACACATCTATCCTAGGACAAGCTAAACAGAGCCACGCAGCAGAATTCCTAGAAGCATGGCATTCCAACCAGAAGTCTATCAACAAACACATTGACTGGGATCCCATTTACCACCCACTGAGAAAAAGAACAGAAAATTATGTCACCACAGGAAATGATGTCACCACTGGACATGACATACCGAACCAAGGAAACCCAAACATATAAATAGAAAGCAGGCGACACCACCAGTGCCTCATTCAGAGGCTAACTGAGGATGTTACCTAGTATGGTGATGAAACATCTGAAAATGAACCTTCCAGCTCAGTGAGCAAACCTACACCCAGACCATGGTACACACGCCAGGATGTCCTTCGAGAGGGAGCACGTGGTGTCCACCAGTTCTCTCGATGTTTTTAGAGAGAGCTGGGCAGTGTGGGGCTGGTGGTGAAGTGCCTTTTCCCCTCTTCCACCTCCATTTTGATTTATTCCCTTTCCTCCCTCCCTCACGCTTGGTGTTATTGAGCTACCCCAATGGGCTTTGCACAGAAGCTGCTAATTAATTAGAAACTTGGATGAGTTTGTAATGGTGGATAAAGGTGAACAGCACCGTAGGTGAATTGGTAATGGGAAAACTGTTCAGTTGAGTGAAAATACTTCTGCATATAAAAATAAGAAAAGTAAGGTACTCTCTTCTGGTGCAGTGGTAGCGCCCGCATGTCTGAGACAGGAGACACAAGTTCAAGACCCACTTGTGGTGTGGTGAAAGAAAATCAATGAAGACATAGTACTTTCGAGAGAAAAAACAAAATGCTCGTGGTAAAATTAATCAAGGAGTGGAGCTCAGAAAACTTAGTTCAAATCTTTAAACAAATGCTAATGGAGAAAATAATAGGACTTAAAGCTGGATAACATCCTAAGTTTGTAACAAACACTGAAAAACCTGCGGATGCTGTAAACCAGAAACAAAGCAGAAATTGCTGGAAAAGCTCAGCAAGTCTGGCAGCATCTGTGGAAAGACGTCAGAGTTAACATTTCGGGTCCAATGACACTTACTCAGAACTGGGCCCGAAACCTTAACTCTGATTTCTCTCCACAGATCCTGCTAGATCTGCTGAGCTTTTCCAGCAATTTCTGCTCTAAAATCTTTGCTGCATGCTAAAGCTCTGGTCACCAACTCTTCCTGCATGTTATTTATGTTTTGCTGTTTTCAAACCCAGGCTTATCCAATCAAACTCAGTGAGCATCAATAGTAAACAGACTCACATGATCAAATGCAGAACAATTGAACTAGTGAACACTACCCTGTTCGGAGTTAGGAATTGTGTATAAAATTGCAAATATTGTGGTATTGAGCAGATGCAGACCTGAGACTTTAACGCCAGTTGTAAGGAAATTCTCATTAGACTGGAAGAAGCTAAACTTTGATATGCTGACCCGTGGACTGTAGAATGTGTCAAATTAGTTTATTTTTAAAAGTGGGCACTGACATATTGGATTGGTGAGATTAGTTTGACATTCATAGTGTCGTAGTCATGGAGGCCTACACCACAGATAAAGGCTCTTTGGTCCATCGAGTCAGAGGATGTGGTGGAGGCTGGTACAATTGCAACATTTAAGAGGCATCTGGATGGGTATATGAATAGGAAGGGTTTGGAGGGATATGGGCCGGGTGCTGGCGGTGTGACTGGATTGGGTTGGGATATCTGGTCAGCATGGACGGGTTGGACTGAAGGGTCTGTTGCCATGCTGTGCATCTCTAAGACTCTATCTATGACTCTGTGAGTCTGTGCCAGTCAAAAGTAATTCCCTAACAATTCTAATCCCTTTTTCCAGCACTTGACCCATAAACTTGCATGCCTCGAGTGACACGGTGTGTTTTCAAATACTTTTCAAACGTTATGAGAGTTTCTGCCCATACCACCCTTACATTCAGTGAGTTCCAGATTCTTCTCACCCTCTGAGTGAAAACATGTTTCCTCCCATCTCCTCTAAACCTCCTGCCTCTCAATACCCCCTGGCCATTCATCCCTCCATCAAGAGAAAACGTCTGTCTGTAAAAAATGCTGGAAATCACAGCAGGTCAGAGCTGAAGAGTCATCTGGACACGAAACATTAGCTTGCTCTCTCTCCATGGATGCCATTTGATTTCCAGCATTTTTTTGCTTTCAGTAGACATTCCAGCATCTACAATAATTTGCTCCTTCCTCCCTAGCGACCCTGCCTATGACCCTTATTATTTTACACATCTCAATTCTCTCTCCCCTCAATCTCCTCTGCTCCAAGAAAAGTAAACCCAGTCTGTCCAATCTCTCTTCATAACAAATCGCTCCAGCCCAGGCAACATCCTGGTAAATCCCCTCTGTATCTTCTCAACTGGTTATCACGATTTTTTACTGAATTGCAGGACTGAGGATTCTGGGATTCCAAGATGGAGGACGGAAAAAATTTCTGGCTGTAACATCTGCTCCTTTTTTGAGGTATTTTAGGTGCTGGAGGTGATTTCCTCGAATTCCAGGAGCAGCAATTACTGTTTTATATGCTGTTGCATTGTTTTGGAACTTTAGGGAAAAAAAGTCAAAACAACAGCAGTTTTAAAAGGGAGAAGAGCAGACAAAGGAAGCACATGGTGAGGTCAGTGCAGGAGAGAGAGAGAGAACCTGCAAAGTTACTGCCTTTGCTGTTTTTGAATTCATGTATCATTGGACATCGGAGGGCATATGGGAAAATTAATAAACAGTAAAATACACAACTAATCTTGGAGGATGAGCTGCCAGAGGAAGTGGTGGAGGCTGGTACAACTGCAACATTTAAGAGGCATTCGGATGAGTATATGAATAGGAAGGATTTGGAGGGATATGGGCCGGGTGCTGGCAGGTGGGACTAAATTGGGTTGGGATATCTGGTCGGCATGGACGGGTTGGACCGAAGGGTCTGTTTCCATGCTGTTCATCTCTATGACTCTATGACTGAAAGGATTTTAAGAGGATCCACTTAAAAGGTGACTGCTATGGATAGAACCGAGTGGAACTGGGTGCAATCTTATGACAGGGATCTCCGCTGAGTTAGGAAGCCAGATCCAGAACAGAATGAAAGCGAACTTGGTAACTGGTGACATACAGGGTGCCCACAGAGATTCGAACTGAGATCTCACCTTCTAACAAGCTGGGGCACTGAGTTGGTGAAGGAATGGACAGTTGTTTGCAGATCATAGGAATTTAAAAGGCACAAAAAGCTGTGTTGACAGAAGTTTGAAGCCGCAAAGGAACATTGAAGGCAAAGTAAGTGGTTAAAACCAGAGCCGACGGAGTTAAGTTTGGAGAACCATGAGGTCATTCATTTTGTCTCCCAGGACAATAATTCGGAATGTTTTCTTAATGGTGAGGAGCTGTAGAAGAACAAAGCCTTTTGTATGCTCATGGTACACAAATCACTGAAGGCAAGAACAGAAAGCAATCTAGCCAGCTAATGGAATATTGGTCCTTATCACAGAGTGATTGGAATACAAAATAAAGAAGTATTGCTTCAGTTATATTGAGTATCACATCTTAGCAGAGCTGTCCCGTCCTTGAAACGAGACCCAATGTATTCCAATGTGTTCGACTGAGGCATTCAAGAGAGCACAGAATGAATATTTGAATAAAATTTACGTGTCAAGAGCATAAACAGGAGATTGGCACGAGGTGATGATACTCATTTGAAGAGCCAGTGCAGTCACGATGGGCAGATTGGCCTTGTTTTGCTTTTCTGTAATTCTGTAATTCTGTGATATCCCTTCTGAGCTGCAAATTCACCACAAAATATATGGACACATGGCCTAGCCAGTGATAGATAGCATTGTAGGCAAGTTACCAAGCTTGTAATTCAAGACCCTGGGCTAACACTCCAATAAATGTGGAATACAAGTTGAGTATCAGTCATGTCAAACCTGCAATTACTGGATGTTGCTGAACAGAGGGGCATGTTGCTGAAGTTTTCCACCTTGCACTCATCAGAACATATACAAGAAAGCCAAATTCTGAAAGATCAAAATTTATTCGACAAGTACAAAGGGTACAGATGAGTGGCGGTTATACAGGACATTGGTTAGGCCACTTTTGGAATATAGCGTGCAATTCTGGTCTCCTTCCTATCAGAAGGATGTTGCCAGGGTTGAAGGGTTTGAGCTATAGGGAGAGGTTGAATAGTCAGAGGCTGTTTCCCCTGGAGCATCAGAGGCTGAGGGGTGACCTTATAGAGGTTTAGAAAATCATGAGGGGCATGGATAGGATAAATAGACAAAGTCTTTTCCCTGGGGTGGGGGAGTCCAGAACTGGAGGGCATAGGGTAAGGGTGAGTGGGGAATGATATAAAAGAGACCTAAGGGGCAACTTGTTAACATAGATGGTGGTACGTGAACGGAATGAGCTGCCAGAGGAAGCGGTGGAGGCTGGTACAATTACAACATTTAAAAGGCATCTGGATGGGTATATGAATAGGAAGGGTTTAGAGGGATAAGGGCCGAGTGCTGGCTGCTGGGACTAGATTGGGTTGGGATATCTGGTCAGGCAGCATCCAAGGAGCAGGAGAAACGAGGTTTCGGGCATGAGCCCTTCTTCAGGAATTCCTGAAGAAGGGCTCATGCCCGAAACGTCGATTCTCCTACTCCTTGGATGCTGCCTGACCTGCTGCGCTTTTCCAGCAACACATTTTCAGCTCTGATCTCCAGCATCTGCAGTCCTCACTTTCTCCTGGGATATCTGGTCAGCATGGATGAGTTGGACCGAAGGGTCTGTTTCCGTGCTGTACATCTCTATGATTGTATGACCCTATGAGTTGATAATTCAACTCTGATTGTGCTGCCATGAAGAAAGCAACAGAGGCCACTCTCTGAGCTATGAGTCTTGAGCATATTTCCTCTTGTTTGCAGAGAATGGCTCCCATTGTGTGAATGTACCTCACTTTTAGCGAGAGAAATGAGCAAACATTAGGCCTTGAGCCTCTTCCGATTTAACCAGGTTAGAGCCAATAGTTTCTCAGTGCTTCCTCCATGGCAACACATTGGCCTGTCAGAGTTAACTGGCATGACGTGGAGGAGTTGGTGTCGGACTGGGGTGGACAAAGTTCAAAATCGCGCAACACCAGGTTATAGTCCAACGGGTTTATTTGGAAGCACTAGCTTTCAGAGCACTGCTCCTTCATCAGGTGGTTGTGGAGCAGGATCATAAGACACAGAATCATTTCCTATAAAATCTGTGTCTTATGATCTCGCTCCACAGCTACTCGATGAAGGGGCAGCGCTCCGAAAGCTAGTGCTTCCAAATAAACCTGCTGGACTATAACCTGGTGTGCGATTTTGAACTAGAGTTGATTGGCATATCAACCATCACCCTCTTCTCCTGTCGGATAAATTGTTGGGATTGCTTGAACTTTGGCATTCTTGTGTTTGCCCTGATGAGGCAAGACTAAAAGCTTGGGAAACTGGTCGCTCCTTTCAGTATTACTCAAGTTCGGAATCAGTCAATTCTTGCAAAAAAAAATACAGGTACAGTTATAATGTTGAAAAGTCTTTCACGTAAATACATGAACAAGAAAGATTTGCAAAAAGAGGAAGAATAACCTAATGCCCTTCAAGGCAGGAGCAAGGAAATACTTTATCCTTGTACAAGTTACGTAAGACTCCAGGATCTCAGCAAATTGGTTAATTCATAATGCCCCAGCAAACCATTCAGTTACATCAGTTCAAGCTTGGTCACTCCTTTATCAAACACAGCTCATCAACAGTGTTAAAAATCGCACAACACCAGGTTATAGTCCAGCAGGTTTCATTGGAATATCAGGACTACCACCTGATGAAGGAGCGGTGCTCCAAAAGCTAGTGTTTTCAATTAAACCTGTTGGACTATAACCTGGTGTTGTGTGATTTTTAACTTTGTACACCCCAGTCCAACACCGGCATCTCCAACTCATCAATAATATCTATTTCAGAGGCATGAGTCATACAACACCAAAACAGACCCTTCAGTGCAACCCATGCATAATCCCAAAATGAACCTGTCCCACCTGCTTGCGCTCGACCTAAATGCCTCCAAATGTTTCTTATTCATGTACTTACATGAAAGTCTTTTAAATGTTAAACTGTTCCCTCATCCATTACCTCCTCTGGAATTTCATTCCAGGCAGGAACCACTCTATGTTAAAAAAAAAAGTTGCCCCTCAAATCTTTTTTAAATCTTTCTCCTCTCACCTTAAAGGTATGCCCCCAGTCTCTCTCATTAAGCACCCAACAACAGCCCTTTCTGATCACTGACAGAACAGAAAATTAAGCAGAAATGATCGATAATGCAATGAGAATTTCCACAGTACCTACTCCATCATGTATGCCAACAGGTTTCTCAATTATTTATGTGGTTGTTAGCCTTAAGACTGAATGTTGTTTCCTTACCATCTGAACGCTTGTTTCTTCTTTGGAAGATGCGCTGAGGGATGCACAACAGATTTAATCAGATGGATATTCCAACGCAGAACTGAGAGAGTGCTGCACTGTAGGAGTCACCATCCTGCGGACTAAACGTTAAGCCTCTGGCTACCTTCAGAGAAGGGGTGCCAAAGAATCCCAGGCACTGTCTGAAGAGGAACATCAACTCTCCTGCTCCTCGGATGCTGCCTGACCTGCTGTGCTTTTCCAGCAACACACTCTTTGACTCTGATCTCCAGCATCTGCAGTCCTCACTTTCTCCGTATTAAATTGGCCATAGTACCCCACCCAGGGATGTGCAGACTAGTTGGGCCAGCCATGGGAAATGTGGGATGGATGTGGGTGGGACACTCTTCAGAGGGTTTGTGTGAACTAGATGGGCTAAATGGCCTGCTTCCAAACTGTAGGGATTCTATAAGATGCATTCATTTTCTTCCGGATCTTATAAATATCTTGAACAACTTGACAGAAAAACTGGGGCAGCACGGTGGCCCAGTGGTCAGCACTGCTGCCTCACAGTACCAGGGGCCCGGGTTCAAGCCCAGCTTTGGTAGACTGTCTGTGTGGAGCTTGCACCTTCTCCCCTTACCTGTGCGGGCACCCCCTGGGTGCTCCAGTTTCCTCCCTGTGCAGGTTAGGTGAATTGGCCATGCCAAATTGCCCAATAGTGTCCAGGGAGGTATAGGTTAGGTGCATTAGTCAGAGGGAAATATAGAGTAGTAGGATAGGGGAATGGGTCTGGGTGGGTTACTCTTCAAAGGGTCGGTGTGGACTTGCTGGGCCAAAGGGCCTCTTTCCACACTGTAGGGATTCTAACGCACTGAGTGGGACCCTATTTCTAGATTGTGAGGATTCAGATCCTGGAACTCCTAAAGGAACAAGTGTCTGAATGATCATGTCCAACCCCCCATTTAGAATTGAAGGAGCCCCTTGACAGACGACACCCAAAATGGCCAGAAGGTCCCTTTGACTCCAGTAAGGACAATGACGTTTAGCTCAAAGCGCGTGCAGTGTGTCTGTTTCACAAACTGCTGGCAAACACTGAGAGTGAGACTTTGATGTATAAAGTACGGTGATATATCCTCAACATTGACTGTTTATTTCTCTCGATCGTGACCAGCCTCTCCTCTGTAGATGCATGTGATTCCCAGTCTACAAAGTGGCCAGGTCGAAACATAATCTCCAAAGTAGAGTGGTGAAGAGCTGAAGTGTTGTGGGAGTAGGTCTGACAGCAGGCAATGAGGATGTGATGAGTCTGGTGGTTTGCCTTGTGTGGATGAAGGGTCAAGGAGGATGGTACCCATTGCACATGCGGGTATACTGTTCTGATACAGGTGGTCAATGGCCAGGATAAGCTATACTGAGGGTGACGGTTAGGTTTAGGGTTAGGATTAAGGTTAGTGTTAGAGTCAGGGTTAGGTCTAGGGTCAGGGTTATGGTTAGTGTCAAGGTTACAGCTAGAGTTAGAGCGAGGGTTAGAGTTAGGGTTAGAGCTAGGGTTACAGTTAGGTTAGAGTCTCCTTTGAATCCTCCCACTTCCTCCATACCAAAGGGGCCGCAGCTATGTCTCTTTGTTGGCTACGTAGAACAGTTGATCTTCTGTAATTACACCGGCACCACTCCCCACCTCTTCCTCCGCAACATTGATGACTGAATTGGCACCACCTCATGCTCCCGCGAGGAGGTTGAGCAATTCAATTTCACCAACACATTCCACCCTGACCTTAAATTTACCTGGACCATCTCTGACACCTCCCTCCCCTTCCTGGACCTCTCCATCTCCATTAATGACGACCGACTTGACACCGACATTTTTTACAAACCCACCGACACCCACAGCTACCTGGATTACACCTCTTCCCACCCTACCTCTTGCAAAAATGCCATCCCGTACTCCCAATTCCTCCGCCTCCGCCATATCTGCTCCCAGGAAGACCAGTTCCACCACAGAACACACCAGATGGCCTCCTTCTTTAAAGACCGCAATTTCCCTTCCCACGTGGTTAAAGATGCCCTCCAACGGATCTCGTCCACATCCCGCAACTCCGCCCTCAGACCCCAGCCCTCCAACCGTAACAAGGACAGAATGCCCCTGGTGTTCACCTTCCACCCTACCAACCTTCGCACAAACCACTTCATCCACCGACATTTCCGCCACCTCCAAACGGACCCCACCACCAGGGATATATTTCCCTCCCCACCCCTTTCCACCTTCCGCAAAGACCGTTCCCTCCGTGACTACCTGGTCAGGTCCACGCCCCCCTACAACCCACCCTCCCATCCTGGCACATTCCCCTGCCACTGCAGGAACTGTAAAACATGTGCCCACTCCTCCTCCCTCACCTCTATCCAAGGCCCTAAAGGAGCCTTCCACATCCATCAAATTTTACCTGCACATCCACCAATATCATTTATTGTATCCGTTGCTCCCGATGCGGTCTCCTCTACATTGGGGAACCTGGATGCCTCCTCGCAGAGTGCTTTAGGGAACATCTCCGGGACACCTGCACCAATCAACCACACCGCCCCGTGGCCCAACATTTCAACTCCCCCTCCCACTCTGCCGAGGACATGGAGGTCCTGGGCCTCCTTCACCACCGGTCCCTCACCACCTGACGCCTGGAGGAAGAACGCCTCATCTTCCGCCTCGGAACACTCCAACCCCAGGGCATCAATGTGGACTTCAACAGTTTCCTCATTTCCCCTTCCCCCACCTCACCCTAGTTCTAAACTTCCAGCTCAGCACTGTCCCCATGACTTGTCCTACCTGCCTATCTTCTTTTCCACCTATCCACTCCACCCTCCCCCCGCCTCCAACCTATCACCTTCATCCCCTCCCCCACTCACCTATTGTACTCTATGCTACTTTCTCCCCACCCCCACCCTCCTCTAGCTTATCTCTCCACGCTTCATGCTCACCGCCTTTTTCCTGATGAAGGGCTTTTGCCCGAAACGTCGTTTTTACTGCTCCTCGGATGCTGCCTAACCTGCTGTGCTCTTCCAGCACCACTAATCCAGAATTAGGGTTAGAGTCAGGGTTAGGGTTATGGTTAGTGTCAGGGTTGGTGCTAGGGTTAGGATTAGGATTTGGGTTAGGATTAGGATTAAGGTTATGATTAGGGTTAAGGTTATGGTCCGTGTCAGGATAAGTATTAGGGTTAAGGTTAGGGTTGGTCAACTTTAGTAAAGTGAGTGGGTTAGAATTAGGATTAGAGTCAGGGTTAGGGTTAGGATAGGGCCAGGGTTATGTTTAGGGTAATGGTTAAAGTTGGGATTGGTCACCTTAATTAAAGTGAGTTGAAAATTTGTGAATGTAATGTTGACACTGCTCAATAGTGAGATTCCATTTACGTTTAAATCTCTCGGGAGAAATTGCACAAACTTTTCTTGACATTAAGATTCCGAGATATTCATTTTCTCTCTACTTTCCCACCATCACCCACATCTTTCAGGAGCTACGGCTTAAAGTGGGATTTGTTCAGTGTCAATGGTGAGGAAGTTGGAAACATCAGCTGTGATATCCAGAGTGAGCTATCTTGACATTGAGAGTTGAGAGTCCCAATTTGTGACCAACCTTTGAACAGTAAGATGGGGGTCACACTGATGAGAGGTAAGAGGCCAACTTGCATGGATTTTCACTCGTTATCATTCTCATCATTATCTAATCTCACCTCATTAATGTGCAGTCTCCCGTTCTACGACTTGTGGGATGGAGCCTGGATACCGCGAATTCCTGACAGGGTGGTTAGTGCCAACGTCTGCCCACTGTAGCTTCTCTGACCATCCACTTGGCCAGCAGGCACCAACATCTCAGGACACACTCCATGGCAGTAAGCACAGACAATACAGATCCATGAACCTAGTCATCAATCACCGAGCAGTGCACTCACTGAGGAAAAAGGTTTTTTCTCATTTCACTCTTGCTTCTTTTACACCTCAGTTCCCTCTCGTTCTCGTTCCTTTTTGAGCGGGAACAACTTCTCCCTATTTAGTTGTGCTCGTGATTTTGAAGAGCTCTGTTAAATCTCCTTTTAGCTTTCTTCTCTCCAAGGAGAACAGTGCCAATGTCGTCAATCTATCCCCATCTCTTTTCTGGAGCCATTTTTGTAAGTCGCATCTGCGCTCTCTTTCAGTGTGTTTACATCTTTCCTGTGAATTTTACATAATACTCCAATTGGGGTCTAACCAGAAAACTTTTCTTAACTTTGGCTGACATCTGTAAACTTTTTTTTTGTACAGTTTAAATTAGCATTAACATAGAATCCCTGCAGTGTGGAGATAGGCCCTTCGGCCCAACCCGACATGATGCACCTAAACTGTACATCCCTGAACACTGTGGGGCAATTGAGCATGGCCAATTCACCCTAACCTGCACATCTTTGGATCGTGGGAAGAAACCAGAGCAAACCTACACAGACACAGGGAGAATGTGCAAACTCTACACAGCCTGTCGTCCAAAGTGGGAATCGAACCTGGGTTCCTGGTGCTGTGAGGTGGCAGGGCTAACCACTGAGCCACCATGTCGGTCCAAGAGTAAGAGATTTGAAAATCTTTGAATAATGACATTTCTACAGCATTATCTGTTTTTCTGGTGTATTTCCATTTAGTTCATCAATTTGGTGGTGGTTTTGAACTGAGCACTGAGTTCAAACAACCCCATGTATAAGTCATAAACTATCACCTTTTCTCCACTGGCAAAAAAAAATTAGATTTGGGGGCAGGGAATTTCTCATGTAGGTCAATCCTGCCATTTTTAAAGATTCTCAGAGCCTTCTCAAACTCACCTTGGCCACAGTTGGACTATGAACAGTTGGACTATGAACAGTTCTAGCCTCCCAAATTATAGAGAAGGCATTGGGCCTCTCAATCTGTGGAAATCAGTTCCAAGAATAACTTCAGAACGAGGATATTACATCTATCAAGATAAACTGAGCTGCCCAAATAGAAAGGAAGGCTGAGAGATCTTTGTTTGAGGTCTTTGAAATTATGAAGGCATTTGATAAGGTTGATGTATAGCATATATTTCTACCAGTGCAGTGTCCAAATTTAGTCAATAATACATCCAATGGGCCCCAGATCCTTAGACAGCACCTTCAAACCCATGACCACTTTCATCTGGAAGGACAAGAGCAGCAGATACATGGGAATACCACTCCCTGCAAATTCCCTTCCAAACCACACACCATCCTGATTTGGAAATATATCACTGTGTCTGGGTCAAAGTCCTGGAACTCCGTCCCAAAGGACATTGTGGGTGGCACAATGGCTCAGTCACTAGCACTTCTGTCTCATAGCACCAACCACCTGGGTTTGATTCCAATCTCGAGCGACTCTCTGTGTGGAGTTTGCACATTTCCTCCAGGTGCTCCCACAGTCCAAAGATGTGCAGGTTAGGGTGGATTTGGGCTGTGCTAAATTGTCTACGATGTCCAGGGATGTGCAGGCTAGGTAGGTTGGCCATGAGAAATGCAGAGTTACAGGGATAGGGTAAGCAGTTGGGTGTGGGTGGGACGCTCTGTGAAGGTTCGATGTGGACTCAATGGGCCGAATGGCCTGCTTCCAACTGTAGGGATTCTATGATACAGCTCATGGACTGCAGCAGTTCAAGACGGCAGCTCACCCCCACCTTCTCAAAGGGTAACTAGGGACGGGCAATAAACATCGGACCAGCCAGCAATGCCCATGTCCCATAAGCGAATCAAAAACATTTCGGAATTCTGGAGAATTGGCTTCACAAAGAATGTTAATAATGTGGAAGTGGCTACCATATACAGCAGTGGATGGGACCAAGTATAAATGTATTTCTGAGGAAAGCTGGATAAACAATGAGTGGAAGTTAAATGTTTGCGAAATTGCAGAGGGTGGGAGAAAGATTATGTTCACCATGTCTCCAAATAACCTGTTGTTCTCCATGCAAAGGACAAATCCATTCACCATCATTATGAGGTCTAATAAATTGGTTTCACAGCAAGCAGCAGCTCTCCATGCTGATGCTTTAACCCTTCACTTAACCTTAGGCCGAACCTAATTGCTTGGCCTTTTGAGTTTAATATGAATTGGATATTTGCGGAACGGCGCGATGCAGCAAATGTTAAATCCCTTGATGTTCCAATTTAGTTCAGTGACATTTAAGATGTTTAATTCTTTGAAGTAAAGATCACTTGCTGTAACGTCAGGGCTGCATGGCAGCTTTAAAACGAAGCCAACCTTCTCTCGTAAAGGAACGTTACCTCACACGTGAGGGAGCTGGTTTCTGGGTGAACACCTCATGATCCCATTGTCACCTCCTTTATAATCTAATCAGGATACCACGTGATCTTGATGAAATATGGAGAATGTTTGTTGAGAACACAAGAAACAGCAGCCAGATTGGACCCATTAGGGACAGGCAATAAATAAATGGCCCTGCCAGTGGTGTGTGCTCACATTCCGTGACTGAATTGGAACAAAAATACGAGGCCTGTTGATTTTCAACTCCAACTCTACTTTCTGTCATGCTCCCTCCATCCCCTGAGAAACCAAGGCTCCATTCCAAGCTCTGGTATGGACAGCTGTCTTATTGCCTGCTTGATATATCATCGCTCTCTTTGGAAATGGCATTGTGAGAAAGCGAGATGCGTCTAATTGTCCACACGTCCCCTGGAGAGGAGAGAATTCCAAAGACCCAGCAGCCTCTGAGAGCTGAAATTTCTCCCGTCTCCATGCAAAATGATCAACCCTCTTGCTTGAGGCTGTGCTCCTCATATTCGAGATCCCCCCCCCCCCCCCCCCCCACCAGAGGGAAAGCGAGCTCTCACTGCCTCTCCTGTCAATGTGATCACCTCCAGAACATACAGCTCTCCAACCAGCTTCGTTTACTCAACCTAGGTCAGGCTTGTCATTCCAGGAGAAAGAAATTGAGTGAATTCTTGCTACACCGCCCCTGTGTGGTAATCAGTGTGCAATGGCCTCCCCATATTGAAAAATCCCATGCAAAGCCATCTACCACTCTGTCAAGGTCATGAGTCCTCTCTGGACTGTCATGAATCTTCTCTGCCAGTATGTCTATCTTTGGATTAAAAAACCAGAGCTGTACACAATAACTGACCTGTTGTCTGACTAGAGCCTTGTTAGTTTGACTTAACAAGACTTTCCTGTTTTGATTGGTCATTCCCTTTGAAATAGGGGGCATTTGCCTTCCCCATTACTTGGATAATGTCATTACGACCATCTTCAAGAAAGGTGACAGAACCCCTCCAATGTGGAAAAAGGCTGAGTCTACACTGACCCTCCAAAGAGCCCCCACCCTATTTCCATAATCCCATGTATACAATGGTTATCCA
This sequence comes from Chiloscyllium punctatum, assembly GCF_047496795.1. NCBI lineage: Eukaryota > Metazoa > Chordata > Chondrichthyes > Orectolobiformes > Hemiscylliidae > Chiloscyllium > Chiloscyllium punctatum. The sequence goes on along the minus strand of NC_092756.1, from coordinate 85,601,831 downwards.
CCTAGCCCGCACACTACAAATTCCCATGGCCAATCCAACTAACCTGCACATCTTTGGACTATGGGAAGAAACTGGAGCAGCTGGAGGAAACCCATGTGGACATGAGGAGAATCTGCAAACTCCACACAGACAGTCACCTGAGGCTGGAATTGAACCCAGGCCCCCGTGGGGTGGTAGTGCTAACCACTGAGCCACCATGCCACCACCTGGTTAATGCATTCACAGAGGTATACGAAAGAATGGGCTTTGGGATAACCATCCACAAGACAAGTGTCCTCTACTCGCCTGTTCCTGCACAACACTGCCCCGTGACTGTTGAGACCCACAGGGAGTCACTGGACGATGTTTGTCAATAACTATACCTCTCACTGAGGGCAAACGTTGATGATCACCTCCAGTGAGCCAGAAAAGTGACTGGAGTCTGAGGAACAGAGCATTCATTGACAAAGACCTCAATCCTGATAGGTCTAAAGGTCCACAGTGTTACCGGCACACCCCATATGCAGTGAAAACGTGGACAATGTAACGCAGACAGACTTAAGTAATATCACCAATGACTCCTCTGAAAAATGTTGCAAAGCCAATGGAGGATAAATACTCCAGTATCAGTGTCCTCACTCAGGCCTACCCCCCCCCCCCCCCACCCCCGACCCCCCCCGACTTGTTCCTGTTAATCAGCTCTGTTGGATGGTGTTGAGATTATAAGGGTTAATGCATGATTGCTACGTTCGCTGTAAACTTTAAAGAACAGAATTCCCAGGTGTGCCTTTTACGCCTTGAGCACTGAGGACAGGAATTTTCCAGGAAAGCCTTGGGACCTGTAAAGGATTAGTTAGGAGACGGAAACAGGGGATAGAATAAACATAAAGGAGTTGAAGTAAATGGTAACAGGGACAGCCAAGCAAAGGCAGGCTGAGGGGTTTTATTTGGGTAAGTTGAGGTATTTACCTAAGATAGGAGCCATCTGTTTATTGTATGATTATGTACAGACAAGGTTGGAATACTTTTTTTATTCTATTTTTACACGGGACCGGCATTTATTACCTATTCCTAATTGTCTTTAAGAAAGCGATGGTGAGCCGCCTTCTCTGTGCTGTGGGTAGACCCATAATGTCATTGGGAAGGCGATTCCAGGAATTTTGGCACAGTGGCTCAGTGGTTAGCACTGCTGTCTCACAGCGCTAGGGACCCGGGTTCAATTCCAGCCTCGAACGACTGTCTGTGTGAAGTTTGCACATTCTCCCTGCATTAGCATGGGTTTCCTCCAGGTGCTCCGGTTTCCTCCCACAATCCAAAGATTGTCAGGTCAGGTGGATTTCCCATGGTGCCCAGGGACATGCAGGTCGGGGTAAATGTAGAGTAATAGCGTAGGGAGAATGGCTCTCGGTGGGTTACTGTGCGGAGGTTCGGTGTGGATTTATTGGGCAAAAGGGCCTGTTGCCACACTGTAGGGATTCTATTCACCCAGCAATAGTGAAGGAACAGTGATATGTTTCCAAGTCAGGATGTGAATGACTTGGGGAGGAATTTGCAGGTGATGTTTTTCCCATGTTTCTTCTGTCCTTGTCTTTCTAAATGGCGGCTCTGGAAGGTGCTGTCTAAGGAGACTTGGCAAATTTCTTCAATACGCTTTATTAATAGTACACACTGCTGCAACTCTGCACCGATGGTGGAGGGAGTGAATGTTTGTGGATGGGGACTGCTTTGTCCTGGGTGGTGTCGAGCTTCTTGAGTGTTGGTGGAGCTACCCCCCATCCATTATGCACCTGGCTTGTGCCTTGTAGATGATGTAGACTCTCCAGGCTTTGGCGAATCAGGAGGTGAGTTACTCACTGTAGGATTTCTGGCCTCTGACCTATTCTTGTCACGACAGAACACGTCATTCTGTTATCATGTGACAGCTACAACCCCGTGCTATATAAAATCGCTGTGGAAAACAGCTATTGAAAATTGTGCTGCAGAAGATCACTATTGAAAATCGCTATACCTGTTCAGTAGAAACTTCGCATTATCCAAACAGCTCCCACAATTCGTCGATCACATTTTGGCCAATTCGCATTGATGAAACGTGTGTCATACCAGAATAACCTGTAGACATTTGACTAGTCACAGAGTCACAGAGATGGTACAGCACGGAAACAAACCCTTTGGTCCAACTCGTCCATTCCGAAGACACCCTAACCTCATCTCATCCCATTTGCCAGCACTTGACCCATATCCCCCTAAGGAGAAAGTGAGGTCTGCAGATGCTGGAGATCAGAGTTGAGAGTGTGTTGCTAGAAAAGCACACCAGGGTCAGGCAGCCCTTCCTGACGAAGGGCTCTGGCCTGAAACGTCGATTTTCCTGCTCCTCGGATACTGCCTGACCTGCTGTGCTTTTCCAGAAACACACTTTCAACCCATATCCCTCCAAACCCTTCCTATTCATATACCCATCCAGATGCCTTTTAAATGTTGCCATTGTACCAGCCTCCACCACTTCCTCTGGCAGCTCATTCCATTCACGCACCACCCTCTGTGTGTAAAAGTTGCCCCTTAGGTCTCTTTTTAAATCTTTTCCCCCTCTCACCTTAAATCTATGCCCTCTAGTTCTGGACTCCCCCACCCAAGGGAAAAGACCTTGTCTATTTACCCTATCCATGCCCCTCATGATTTTATAAATGTCTATAGGGTCACCCAACAGCCACTTCAGTTTTTCATCAATGGTAACCTACAAGGATGTTGATAATGGGGTTTCCAGTGATAGCAACACTATTGACTATCAAGGGATGCATATGTACAATGTCAGGGGCATATATATATCTTGTATTTAGCAGAGTTCATTGTAGCTAGAGTGTACCCTTCCTACATTCCCTTGAATATATGATAGCAGTCCTGTGGTTAGTCATTAAAAGTTAACACAATAGGTGGATGTAGATGATTGGCAAATGGTATTGTTGCTAGACTGTTAATCTAGAGATCCAGAACATGTCCCAGAGACACTGAGTTTCATGCCTGATCCATCACTTACAGAAGAAGTGGGTTATTCCAAGCTTCATCTCAGCAAGTAGGCACCAGGAGACAGAGAAACATTTCAAGGATGCCCTCACACCTGCTTGCAAAAATGTAATATCCCAACCGACCTGTGAGAATCCCAAGCCCAACACTGCCCGGGCTGGAGAAGAAGCATCTGGGCAAGTGCCAACCTTTCTGAGCATCTCTGCCAACTCCTGTGCAGGAAGCCATGTGCAAGCAGTGGATGGAGTGTGAGAAATCCTGAGAACCTCACCCACCATCTCCCCCCTCCTCTGGTGGCATTAGTCAGCTCAGGACACACAACACTGGGGCGAAAGGAAGTCATCCTCCATCTTGAGGGCCTACCTAAAGAGAACATGGATGAGAAGACACAGTCACCAATGGAGGTCTTTGCCTTCCTTAAATATGGACACCAGCGTGTGCATAGAGCTCCAGGTAGTCTCAGCACAAGCCCTCTCCAATTGTAAGACAAATGCTTTATTCTTGTGCACTGATTCCTGTACAGTAAAGATCAAAATGCTAGATTCCTTGAAATAAAACAAGTAACTGCAGATTCTGAAGGTGCTCTGAAGAAGTGCCACTGGACTTAAAATTGTTTCTCTCTCTACAGAAACTGCCAGATCTGAATTCAAGAGTCATGAAGTGATGTTGCAGCTGTACAGGACCTTGGTTAGGCCACATTTGGAGTACTGTGTGCAGTTCTGGTCGCCTCACTTTAGGAAAGATGTGGAAGCTTTGGAGAGGGTGCAGAGAAGATTTACCAAGATGTTGCCTGGAATGGAGAATAGGTCGTACGAGGATAGGTTGAGAGTGCTAGGCCTTTTCTCATTGGAACGGCGAAGGATGAGGGGTGACTTGATAGAGGTTTATAAGATGATCAGAGGAATAGATAGAGTAGACAGTCAGAAACTTTTTCCCCGGGTACAACGGAGTGTTACAATGGGACATAAATTAAATGTGAAGGGTGGAAAGGTAAAGGGGGGATGTCAGGGGTAGGTTCTTTACCCAGAGAGTGGTGGGGGCATGGAATGCGCTGCCTGTGGGAGTGGTAGAGTCAGAATCATTGGCGACCTTTAAGCGGCAATTGGATAGGTACATGGATAGGTGCTTAAGCTAGGACAAATGTTCGGCACAACATCGTGGGCCGAAGGGCCTGTTCTGTGCTGTATTGTTCTATGTTCTATCTGTTGAGTTTTTCCAGCAATTTCTGGTTTTGGTTCATGTTACTTTCCTTCCTGATTGCTTATTATCCTTGTGCACTGCTGTTCTATGTCCCTGTGATGCTCTCTATCATGTGAAGACTCTACCTTTTATGCTTTAACTATCGACATTCTTCAGCCCATTGTCATCTCTCCTCACACAGGGAGATCTCCCATACTCTCCATTGATAACAATATCTCCACACGGCTTTCCCGTGTGTCAAACACTCCCTTCCCTCCCAAATGTCTGTGTAGCGCATTCAACAATTCAATGAAGATAAAGTCACATTTATATTGTTGCTTTTACAGACTCAATCCAAATTATTTCCTAACTTTGTCGGACTATTAGTCTTTGAACCAGCTCGCATTGTGCTTAGAATCGTAGAATCCCTTCAGCACAGAAAGAGGTTACAAAGCCCATTCAATCTGCACTGACCCGCAGAAGAACATCCCACTCTATCCCTGTATCTCCTGTAACCCCACACTCCTATGGCTAATCCACCTAGCAACTGAACAACCAGGAACACTACAGGCAACTACTGGCTGATCCAACCAAAGAGTACACCCGTGAATTAAACACATTGATCAGGACTTTGAATCCAGTCCTTCAGAGTTCCCTATGCGCCCTCATCCCATGTACTTCTCACGTAGGCGACTTCTACTGCCTTCCAAAGGTACACAAAGCCAATACACCAGGACGTCCCATTGTATCAGGCAATGGGACCCTGTGTGAAAATCTCTCCGGCTATGTTGAAGGCATCTTGAAACCCATTGTACAGGGGATCCCCAGCTTCTGTTGCGACACGACAGATTTCTTACAGAAACTCCGTACCCACGGACCAGTCGAACCGAGAACACTCCTGGTCACAATGGACTTTTCCGCACTCTACACCAGCATCCCTCACAATGATGGCATCATGACAACAGCCTCAGTTCTCAACACCAACAACTGCCAGTCTCCGAGCACCATCCTACAACTCATCCGCTTTATCCTCAATCATAACGTCTTCACCTTTGACAACCAGTTCTTCATCCAGACACATGGGGACCAAATTTGCACCCCAATAAACCAACATCTTCATGCACAGGTTCGAACAAGACTTCTTCTCAACACAGGACCTCCAACCAACATTGTACATTGACGACATTTTCTTCCTCTGGACCCATGGCGAGGAGTCACTGATAAAACTACACAGTGACATCAACAAGTTTCATCCCACCATTAAACTCACCATGAACTACTCTTGACTATCTGTCTCACTCTTGGACACATCATCTCCATCAGGGATGGACACCTCAGTACCACACTCTACCACAAATCCACAGATAACCTCACAATGATACACTTCACCAGCTTCCACCCAAAACATATTAAAACAGCCATCCCCTATGGTCAAACCCTACGCATACACCAGATCTGCTCAGATGAGGAAGAACGTGACGGGCACCTGGAAGTACTCAGGGATGCCCTCACAAGAACAGGGTACGATGCCCAACTCACCAACCACCAGTTCCGACGTGGCACAGCAAGGAAGCGTAATGACCTCCTCAGGAGACAGACATGTGCTGCAACCGACAGGGTACCCTTCGTTGTTCAATACTTCCCAGGAGCTGAAAAACTACGCCATGTTCTTCGTGACCTGCAACACATTATCATTGAGGATGAGCACCTCTTCAAGACCTTCTCCACACCTCCACTGCTCGCCTTTAAGCAACCACCAAACCTCAAACAGATCGTTGTTCATAGTAAACTGCCCGGCTGTCAGGACAGCTCCATACAACCCTGTCACGGTAGACGCTGCAAGACGTGTCAGAGTGTGGACATAGATAGCACCATTACATGTGGGGACACCTCCCACCTTGTACATGGCAGGTACTCATGTGACTCAGCCAACATTGTCTATCTCATACGTTGCAGACAAGGATGCCCTGAGGCATGGTACATTGGGGAAACTGAGCAAAGGCTACGACAACGGATGAATGGGCACCGCACAACAATCAATAGACAGGAGGGTTCCCTCCCAGTTGGGGAACACTTCAGTGGTCCAAGACATTCAGCCTCGGACCTTCGGGTGACCATCCTCCAAGGCGGACATCAGGACAGGCAGCAGCGAAAAGTGGCCGAGCAGACGCTGATAGCTAAGTTCGGTACCCATAGGGAGGGCCTCAACTGGGACCTTGGGTTCATGTCACATTACAGGTGATCACCATTGCACTATACACACACACACACACACACACACAGACACTTCTATACACAGACACACATATATACAGACACACACACACAGACACACACACACACTCCTACACTCACACATGCACCCTCTCACAGACTTAGACACTTTATACTCACACACACACATATCCACTCTCTCTCACAGACACTCACAACCCCCCCAACCCAGACACACACACGCACACACACACTCCCACACTCCCACACTCACAGATACACCCTCTCACAGACTTAGACACTTTACACTCACACATATATACACTCTCTCACACTCACAACCCCCCAACCCAGACACACACACATACTCCTAAAGACATACACACTTCCACACTTACACATGCACCCTCTCACAGACTTAGACTGCTTTACACTCACACACACACACACACATATGCACTCTCTCTTGCAGACGCTCACAAACCCCCACCCCTGACATTCGCGCATACACACATACACATATACATTTGTGGGGTGAATTTGTACTTGCAGAGTTACATCGTACTTTGCTCAAAAACTGCATGAATCCATGTAAGACTCTGTTAACTCACTTCTTAGATTAGAATCAGTCTGAAATATTATGGCACAGACAGGGAACACAGGGGGCTAACACCTTCAACGTCTCAACACATTATCTGAGCTGACACCAATTGTTACAGTTCACCTGAGAATGTATCTTTTAAAAATAAAAGTTTTGTGATTTACATATGACAGAGTTGAAACTATCATGGTCATTCTAACAGATGAGAGACTTAAACAATCAAGGTATTTTTCAATGTATAATTTCAGTTACATCACACTGTAAACTTTTGCTATAAATTCTGTGTTTTACAACCGCCTGATGAGGGAGCAGCGCTCCAAAAGCTAGTGCTTCCAATTAAACCTGTTGGACTATATCCTGGTGCTGTGTGATTTGTAACTTTTTACATTCCAGTTCAACACCGGCGTCTTCAAATCACCACCTAGCCTTGACATCCCTGGACACTACATGACCAATCCACCCAACCTATATATCTTTAGACTATGGGAGGAAACCAGAGCACCCAGAGTGAACCCACACAGGCACGGGGAGAATGTGCAAATTCCACACAGCCAGTCATAGAGGTTGGATTCATAACGCCATAAGGCATAGGAGTAGACATTAAGTCATTCAACCCACAGAGTCTGCTCCGCCATTCAATCATAGCAGATAAATTTCTCAACCCCATTCTCCCGCTTTCTCCCCGTAACCCTTGATCTCCTTGACAATCAAGAATCTATCTATCTCCATCATAAATATACTCACTGACCTGGCCCCCACAGTCTTCTGTGGCAGTGAATTCCATCGATTCCCCCACTCTCAGGCTGAAGACGTTTCTCCTTATCTCCATTCTAAAGGTCTTCCCTTTACTCTAAGGCTGTGCTCTTGGGTCCTAGTCTCTCCCACCAATGGGAACATCTTCCCAACATCCACTCTGTCCAGGCCATTCAGTATTCTGTAACTTTCAACTATATTCCCCCTCATCCTTCTGAATTCTGTCGAGTGAATAGCCAGAGTTCTCAAACATTCCTCATATGTTCAGCCTTCCATTCCTGGGACCAGCTGTTGTTGGTCTGTTCACTGAACTGATAGTTTTATTTTGCTCCTTTCTAGGTGATATCACTGTGTTGCCTCCTGTGAAGTGCTGCTGTATTGTTCTGCTTTGAATTAATGTGGAGTTCTGTTGGAGTTGTTTCTGGTTAGTGTTGGTCCTGGTTTTCCACTGCCGTGGTTTGTATATCAGGTCCAGGTCAATGCGCTTGTTAATGGAGTCTGACGATGAGCACTGTGCTTCCAGGAATGCCCTTGCTGTTCCTTGTTTGGCCTGTCCTAGTATCACTGTGTTGTCCCAGTCAAATGCATGGTCCTTGTTGTCCATGTGTGTGGATACCAGAGAGAGTTGTTTGTGTCATATGGTTGCTAGTTGGTGTTCATGGATGTGGTTGGCTAGTTGTCTGCCTGTTTGTCCCACCTAGTGCTTAGTGCAATCGCTGTGTGCGATTTTATAAGTAACACCCATCCTGCACATAATGGCTATCGGATCCTTTATTCTGGTGAGCCACTGTCTGAGTGTGCTGTCAAGATCCCTAGTGGTCGGAGCAGTCTGGTTGTCATTCCAAAATGTTTTAAGTGTATCTGAGAGTAGCCAGTGCATTGGGAGGTATCTCGTCTTCTTGGTGTTGCTTGTCTGTTAGGCATCTGCAGACGAAGCTATGGGTTTTTAGCAAAGACTTTGTACAGGTGTTCTTCCTCTCTTCGCAGTTCCACGGTACTGCAGTGTGTTGCTGCTCTCTCTTGAACAGGGTCCTAAAGCAGCTCTTTTTGTCGGTGTTTGCTGCTGTTGTGGCTTAGGGTCTGATCAGTATGTGTTGTCTTTTTGTACACTTTGGTTGCACATTCACCATCCTGTGTCATTGTAACCATTACATCGTGCAATGGGAGTTGGTTATTGTTCTCCTCCTCTCTGGTAAATTTGCTCCCGGTGAAAATACTATTCACCGCAATGGAAAACTGGAACTGGCACTAACCGGAAACAGCTCAAGCAGAACCAACGTCAATTCAAGGCAGAACAGTTCAGCAGTGCTTCACAGCAAGCAACACACCACTGATTATGTCACCTAGAAAGGGGACAAAATGTCTACCAACAAACCTATCAGCTCGGCGTAGAGATCAACAACAAATCCAGCCAACTGCACAGCTTCACAAAAACTTGAAAGTTTAAGAGGTATACAAAACAGAAACAGGCCCTTCAGCCCAACTCGTCCTGGTTTCCTAAACTGAACTAGTGCCATTTGCCTGTGTTTGACCCATATCCCTCGAAACCTTTCCTACCCACACATCTGTCCAAACATCTCTTAAATGCTATAATTGTACCCACTTCTATCACAAGTTAAATGGGGGTCTGTTCAGTTATCAGATCCTCCTGGCACCTCAAATTTATTGAAATATAATCTTGCACAAGTACGAGATGCTTTTGGTTTGTTTATTGGATAGAGTCAAACTCCCATATTTGTTTGTGTTCTTTATACACTACTGTACAGAACCTGCTCCAGTAACTTCATACATATATTTTTTTCTCTGAGTAAAGTATGTTTTTGAAATAAAAAAGTCTTGAGGTTGAGAAAACACAAGTCTTTTTCTGTTCTCTCTTTTCTCCATTCCTTCTGCCTAAATCCTCTTAAGCTTTAAATCAGCTTAATCTTCCCTACATGCATTAACATGTCAGCTCATTGTGTTATTTTTATGTGAACTACTCTTCCTCAGGGGCATCCAAGCTATTCAACTCGTCAATCTCTTCCATCTATTCCTAAAGTCAAAAGTTGGTATTGATCCGCTAAACATCTTTGGTTTATATGATTTTGTGCACTATTTAAGGTAAAGCAATGGCTTTGTGGTGTTGCTGCTGGACTACTAATCCGGAGACCCAGGTACTGTAATATTCTGGATCTTGGTTTGCTCGCTGAGCTGGAAAGTTCAGTTTCAGATGTTTCGTCGCCATACTAAGTAACATCTTCAGTGAGCCTCTGGATGAAGCGCTGGTGGTCTAGCCCACTTTCTATTTATATGTTTGGGTTTCCTTGGTTGGTGATGTCATTTCCTGTGGTGACATCATTCCTGTGCTGGTGTCATTTCCTGTTCTTTTTCTCAGGGGGTGATAAATGGCATCCAATTCAATGTGCTGGCTGTAATATTCACTGTAGTCCAAGTCACTGTAGCGTTCTACATATGTTAATAGAATTGGAATGCAAGAAAACTCTAGAAATTAAGAACCTAATGATGATCATGAAGCCATTGTTGGGAAAAACCCATCTCAGTCACTTATGACTTAAAGGGAAGGAAACTGCTATCCCTACCTGGTCAGGCCTTCATGTGACTCCAGACCCACACAGCAATGTGTTTGACTCTTAACTGCCCTCTGGTCAATAAATCAGTGGTTAGCACTGCTGCCTTAAAGTGTCCAGGACTCAAGTTCAATTCCAGCTTTGGGGCGACTGTCTGTGTGGAGTTTGCACATTCTCCCTCATGTCTGCGTGGGTTTCCCCCGGGTGTTCCAGTTTCCTCCCACAGTCCGAAGATGTGCAGCTTAGGTGATTTAGCCATGGGAAATTACCCCATAGTGTCCAGGGATGAGCAAGCTAGGTGGATTAGCCATGGGCAATGCAGGGTTGCAGGGATAGGATGGGGGGTGGGTCTGGGTGAGATGCGCTTCACAGGATCGGTGTGAACATCGATGGGCCGAATGGTCTGCTCCCACACGGTAAGGATTCTATGAAATGCTGGCCCACATAGCAATGTCCACACTCTTTTTGAGAAATCCTTTCAATAATTGCAATGTTTTTGGGTGTCTGAACAATAATGAAAAAACAAGTATTTTCTCCATGTGGATCTGAATGCAATTCTCAACTGTCAGATGGAAGGGGAGAAGGCAGGAGAATGAGGCCGAGAAAGATATCAGCCACAATTGAATGGCAGAGCAGTGGGGCTGATTTCTGCTCCTGTATCTCTTGGTCTTATAGAATATGTTGGTCCGTGGGAGGTGGGTAGGAATCCTGGGAGAGGATCAGATGACACCAAAGTTTGAAGCGAAAGAAACAGAAACGACTCGGGGACCAACTCTTCAACAATTGGTTAAATTAGAGCTTTACACTCAAGTTATAATTTTGGTCGAACTGAGAAGGACACAGTTTTAGAAAGCTCTTCCAGAAACAATAATGAGAATAGATGCTGTTACTGCCAGGAAAGAGAAGCAAATAAATATTTGATAAAAGAAGAGGTAGTTTTATTCATTCATAGGCTGGGGGTTTCACTGGCTACACCAGCATTTATTGCCCATTCCTAATTGCTCCTTGCAAAACAACAATAGGGTTAGGATCAGGGTCAGGGTTAGAGTCAGGGTCAGGGTTAGGGTCAGGGTCAGAGATAGGGTTAAGGGTAAGGTCAGGATAAAAGTTAGGGTCAGGGTTAGAGTTAGGTTCTGGGTCAAGGTCAGCATCAGTCAGGGGCAAGTTTAGGGTCAGGGTTAGGCTTAGGATTAGCGCTAGGGAAGGTTAGAGGTAGGTTCAGGTTTTGGGTTCGGGTTAAGGGTTATGCTCAGGTGAGGATTAGGGTTAGAGTTGGGGTTAGGGTTGGGGTAAGGGTTAGGCTGAGAGTGAGGGTCAGAGTTGGGTCAGGGTTAAGGTTAGCATTGGGGTTTGGATTCGGGCTAGGATTAGGTTAAGCTGAGCACCTCTTGAACCGCTGCAGTCCTTGTAGTGTTGGTGCGCCCAAAGTGCTTTTAGGAAGGGAGTTCCAGAACTTTGAACCTGCCGTAGCTTAAAGTCATGGTAATGTGTATCTAGTAGAGATGTTTGCCGAAAATCATACTCCCATATATCTGCAAACCTGGCTTAAAAATAAAGGATCTAGTGAACAGGCCTAGGTAAGCTGTTAAGAGGAACTTTGCCAATGATACACACTGCGGAAGGGTTTATGTCCGAAACGTCGACTCTCCTGCTCCTCGGATGCTGCCTGACCTGCTGTGTTTTTCCAGCACCACACTCTTGAGTGTGGTCACTGTACATCAGTGATGGAGGGTGCGTCCTCATTCAACAAATAGAAAGTAAACCATTGTGCTCCTGACTTTGCCTTGTCGATGGTCAATAGGCTTTGTGTGAAGATCCGAGGTGAGTTACTTGCTGCAGAATTCTCAGCCTCTGCTCTGCTCTCATTGCCTCAGTATTTATGGTGAGTGCAGAGATGAGTTACTCAGTACAGAATTTCCATCACCCCAGGGTTTATGTGGCTGGCCCAGTTCAGTTTCAAATATTGGGAGGTTAAAACACCAGGGGAACAGGACCTGGTTATTACATTTGCCAAACGGCTAACAAAACCATGATGTGATGAATGGCCTCCCCTCTGGTATCAAATCATTTGGTTTCATAAAATGCAGACAGCAAAAAAAAAGTTATAAGATTTTTTAAAAAGGAGCAGGAAAAGATGAGGAGAATAGAACAGTACAAAAGCATCCCCAGTGAATATTTCATGATCAGAACAATGAAGAACATTTTCTATTTGCAGAGACAGAACCTTATGTGGAAAGCTTCATCGTTCTCTTAACTTTAACTCAACTTAACTAGGTTCAAGAGGAGGAAAATTGAAACATAGAGTACCTGATGGGCCTTTCAGAAAGGTATTCTGAATGAGTTTTATCTTGAGTAGTTTAACATCCTTCATGATGCTACCTTGACTGAAAATGGCCCCTAGAGCTAGTCAATGGATCTCAGAAATATATCACCATTCCTTTATTGTTAGTGGGTCACAGAGCTGGAGTTTCCTATCCAGTATCATTGCGGAAGCACTGTCACGGCATGGACTACAATGTTTAAGCTTGCTAACCCCTCGCCTAGACAACTAAATAGGGGCGACTGATTAATTAATTTTCCAGTGACACTTAACACCTCTGAAGACTCAAGTGCATAAAATGGTCCTTTTACATTTCCTAAGTGATCTTACACCATTGCAACATCGCAGTTCATTATTAAAGCTATTTTTTTAAATTATAGGCAAACAATAACTAAACAAACCCATTAGCAACAGTGCACGATGCTCTATCATTTCAATTTAGTCTTCCAGTGCTAAATAATTCCCTTATTATACCCTTGATGAGAACAGAGTGACAATATTAGTCTGTCGTGGTGACTTTCCAATACCTTATTATAGCTTTTATTAAGGATAATTTCAGTGTGGATTTCAACTGTCATTAGTACCATTTTCATTGACATTCTAATAAATGTAATTTGAAGAAATACAGATGGGAGAATTGGAGTGGAGTGCTGCAGTTTAATCTCAGAGTTCAAACAAAGTTCAGGAATCATTTGAGCTGCCCTCCCTTGCTATGTGAAATCCTCCAGTCAAATGCCACTTTGTCCTATCAGTTCAGATTTCTTCATCTCGATGAGGGCTTTTGCCATCTGCCACTGTTGCTCCTGAGTGCTGGATGTTCCCCGTGTCCCCGTGCAGGAACGGCACTTAACCTGCAGCCCATCACGGACAGAGTTGAGGTCGTCAGAGCCGACTCACATGGCAGGTAAGGGTCGAAGGTGAAAAGGTACAAAGAACACGCCAGCAAGAGAAATCGAGTGATTGACCCAGATGTCTGTAATCTTGTGAGTGGGAGGCTGACAGAAGAAGGGCTATTGGTTGTGTGACATCATCATCCAGAGTTAAACCTAGAAACCGGGTTAAAGGTGAGGCATCCAACCACTTCAGGTTCCTGGTTTGCCAGTGTCCTGGGACTGGAGGAAGGGCTGCAAACTAAATATGGGCCCAGAATGGAGGTTCACGTGACTGGGTTTGTAGAAAGTAAAAGAAAAAGAATTAATTTGGAAGAAGTGATTTAACAAGCGAGTATTCAGTGAACGGTATTACACCAGGACTTTCTGTGGGAGTTTGGCATGTGGCTCAGAGGTTAGCACTGCTACCTCACAGCGCCAGGGACCCGGGTTTGATCCCAGCCTTGGGTGACTGTGTGGAGTTTGCACATTCTCCTCATGTCTGCGTGGGTTTCCTCCGGGTGCTCTGGTTTCATCCCACAGTCCTAAGATGTGCAGATTAGGCCGGATTGGTCATGCTAAATTGTCCAGGGATGTGCAGGCTAAGTGGATTATGTGGGATGCTCTTTGGAGGATTAGTGTGACTTGATGGGCCGAATGGCCTGCTTCCACACTGTAGGGATTCTAGGAAATCTATGCCCTCTCATTCTTGCTCCTTTTACAGGTGGGAACAGTTTCTCTCTATCTGCTCTATCTCAACCACTCAGGAGTTTGAGGGCATCTATCAAATTGCAACTCAACCTTCTTCCCTCCAAGGACAACAGTCCCAATCATTTAAATCTATCATCGTAACCGAAAAGTCTCATTCCTGGAGCCATTCTTATAAATCATTTCTGCACCATCTCCAATGTATTCACATCTTTCCTATACTGTGAGGTCCACATCTGTACACAATAGAGGTCTAAAAAGGTCTTCTACAAGTTTTGAGAAGATTTGTAGCTCAGGTTGAGGTTCTGGGTGTATGTTTGCTCGCTGAGCTGGAAGGTTCATTTCCAGACGTTTCGTCACCCTACCAGGTAACACCTTCAGTGGGCCTCAGGCAAAGCTGGCTTGAAGCTGGACGAAGCCGTCCAAGGCCCACTGAAGATGTTACCTAGTAGGGTGACGAAACGTCTGGAATTGAACCTTCCAGGTCAACGAGCAAACCTGCATCCAGGTCTGCTACAAGCTTAACATCACATCCTTGCTGGTGTAGTCTATTCTCCTAAACATAAAACTGAGAACTCTGTATGTTTACTGTGGGATATCAGTAGGATTAGTGTTACTTCTGCAATTCCATTTTACAAAGGAGGTGAACTCACACCAGTGGGTAATTGTTTTAGTCAAGAGCTGAGTCAACAAGAATGGAAACGATGTAGAGGAAATGTAGAATTGTTTTTGTATTAGCTAAAATTGTATGTCAGAATGAAATGTGCCAATGAACAATAGTAGGTACGGTGGGCAAATAGATAAGATGTTGTGAGAGGATGAAGTTAAGCTAGATACGCCTGTACAAACAGTAGGTATAAACATCTGCTTCCCACTTTTATGAAAACACAGGAACAAACCCCAATTAAAAGGGTCATAGGGATCAGAACGGCCTCGGGAAAGGCACAGATGAAGGGGGTAGATAATGATGAAGAAGGGATATGCCTAACAATGACCTATAATAGGGTAAGGTCAAACAGCCTTGTGAGACCAGAAATAAGCATTTTATCACAGACAAGGCCGGATAAGGCAAGAGGCAAACAGGGGTAGTGGAGGCCGGTCTTAGGGAAGTGGATGATGTAAGTAGGGGAGGGAGCAATGTAAAACAATGGACATTAAATCATATAAATATTATGTATGAATTGAACCTAGTGTGTGTATGTCTCTTGCCTCTTAGACACGGGACAACACACCCACTTGCAAGTGTAAAATAAATGACACTATTGATTCAGATCTTGTCTCGGACTGAAATTATTGAAGTGTGTGAGCTTTGTTTCTCACAATTGGGGGCTGTCCGGGATTTTCTTCCATCACCGGGGGGAGTGGCTGGCCTTGGACACTGGGAAGACGCGTCCCATTCCCCATTGAGGAGCGGTCTCGTGTCCTGGTTTGGTCTGCTCCCTTGGGTGACTGGTACGAATCCCACAAGAGAGACATCTGAATCAGACAGGGATAGGAGGTCGATAGAAACTATGGCGATAAGGGGCCAGGCAACTCTGTGCACAGACCAAGGTAAGAAACCTGACTTTTAAGTATTGCCTTGGTGGCCGGGACAAGGGGTATTTACTCGCTGAGGGACTAGCGAAGGCCCCGGGAAATGGGGGGTAGGCAGAGTAGCTGTCACGAAGTACAGGAAGAAGAAAAAGTCCCTGGTAACATTCCTCCTGAAAGTCCGTTGGGGAAGATGTTGCGGGAATGGACAAGCAATACTTGTACAAGGGAAAAGGATAAAAAGAAAATGATTAAATATTGTTGTTTAGTATGGACGAAAGAACCAATCCTTCGTCCGGCTGTCTTCTGGCCAAAGTATGGTTCGGACGAGGATTGGGTCTGTCAGTATTTAGGTTTGTATGTGAATAAGAAACAACCTTTTAGTCAAGAGGAGGCGCACTATGCAACCTGTTGGAAGGGCAGTTTGGGAATGATGGTAGTAAAGACAAAGGATTCCCCCTCTGCCCCACCTAGTCCCTGGGATCCTCTTGGCTGTTTGCCTCCCCCATACCATAAAATCAGGTTAGGTGAAAATGGGGGAGGAGGAGAGACAGACAGACAGGGACAGGAAACAGATGATTCACGAGAGGAGGATGAAGGGGCAGTGGACGTGGATGTTGTTGTTCCTGACCCTCAATCCTCAGTAAAAGAAAGCACAGCTGCAGTAGATGTAGAGGAGGGCTCCGGAGGATCTAAATCAAAGCCAAAGGGGGGGAAACAAAAAAAAAAGGGAAGAACGTAACGACTTATCCCCTTCGGGAGGTACCAATAGGGGATAAAGAGATTGGGTTTGTAAGTGCCCCCCTCAGCAGTGGGGAGGTCAGAACATTTAAAAAAGAAATGAAGGTCCTGGTTGAGGATCCGGTGGGGCTGTCTGAACAAATTGATCAATTTTTGGGGCCCAGTCTGTATACCTGGGCTGAGTTAATGTCTATTTTGAATATATTATTTACTGGGGAAGAAAGGGGCCTTATACGGGGAGCAGCCATTAAAATATGGGACAGGGAACATCCGATTGGAGATGGGGATGCTGGACAGGGAGAGGTGAAGTTTCCCCTCAGAGACCCCCAGTGGGAAAATCAAAATCCGGAGCATAGAGAAGAAATGAGGGAATTGAAAGACCTGATTCTAAAAGGAATAAAAGAGGCAGTTCCGAAGTCACAGAATTTGACTAAAGCCTTTGAAGTTAGACAGGAGAAAGATGAGACTCCCTCAGCTTTCTTGCAAAGATTAAGAGACTCAATGCGGAAATATTCTGGAATGAACCCTGAGGACCCAGTGGCACAGGGTCTTTTGAAAGTACATTTTGTGACAAAAGCATGGCCAGATATACAGAGAAAGATACAGAAGATAGAAGGGTGGAGTGAAAAGCCATTAGATGAATTGTTAAGAGAGGCACAGAAAGTGTTTGTAAAGAGAGAGGATGAGAGACAGAAACAGAAGGTGAAAATGATGGTAGCTACGGTTGATGAGGTAGTTAAGAAAAGAATGGAACCAATATTGAGCAACCGGAGGGGTGGGTGGCAGCATGTCGGACAGAGAGGACAAGGGGGAGCGTTTGATAGAGGGTTCGAGCGACAGGGGCAGAGCTGGAAGACTCCACAGGCGGGATGTTATTATTGCGGAAAGATAGGGCATTTTAAGCGGGAATGTCCGGCTCTGAAAAGGGAAGAGAGGGCAATTCCGCTTATGAATTTTGATGAAGAATAGGGGTGTCAGGGGTTCCTGCCCTCGGGGGCCCACCAGGAACCCTTGATAAACCTGAAGGTGGGACCCTATAAGGAAGAGGTAGTCTTCCTAGTAGATACGGGGGCAGCACGGTCATCGCTGAATTTTAAACCAAAGGAAGTAGGAATGTCGACACGGTCAATTACTGTTTCAGGGGTTAAAGGGGAGGGATTTACTGTTCCAGTATTTGAACCTATGATGATAGAAGGTCCTAAGGATAGGGTCAAAGGGGAATTGTTGTATATCCCTGATATAGGAAGTAACTTACTAGGGAGAGATTTAATTATCCTCTTAGGACTGGAGATTGGAATTCAGGAAAAAGAATTAGTTGTCCAAATGGCAATGCTGACAGAGGATCTGGAGAGAGAGATAGACCCTATTGTATGGGCTAGAGAAGGGAATCGTGGAAAATTACAGATCCCCCCCCTTGAAATAAATTTAAAAAGGAAAGGGGACGTTGTCTGTGAGCGACAATATCCCATTTCCATAGAAGGTAAACGAGGACTGCAGCCAGTAATTGAAGGATTGATTAGAGATGGATTGTTGGAGCCATGTATGTCTCCTTATAATACCTCAATACTACCAGTGCGGAAATCCGATGGAACTTACCGATTGGTGCAGGATTTGAGAACATTAAATCAAATAGTCCTGATCAGGCACCCAGTGGTGCCAAACCCCTATACCTTATTAAGTAAGATCCCTCATGACCACAAATGGTTTAGTGTGATAGATTTAAAGGATGCCTTTTGGGCCTGTCCCTTGGCAGAGGAAAGTAGGAATTTGTTTGCCTTTGAGTGGGAAGACCCTAAGACAGGACGAAAACAGCAATACCGATGGACTGTGCTTCCCCAGGGGTTTACGGAATCCCCGAATTTATTTGGACAGATGTTAGAACAAGTATTGGAGAAATTTAGCAGCCCCAAGGGGACTACCCTGTTGCAGTATGTAGACGACCTCTTAGTAACAGGAAAAAGAAGAGAAAGAGTAGTAGAAGCCACTAACAAATTATTGAATTTCCTGGGTCAGCAGGGACTGCGGGTATCTAAAAACCAACTACAATATGTGGAGCAAGAAGTGAAATACTTGGGACATTTAGTTAGTGAGGGAAAGCGAAAGATAAGCCCGGAACGGATAGAGGGAATAGTGGGAATGCCACTGCCCAGCACTAAAAGGGAGTTACGCAAATTTTTAGGTCTAACGGGTTATTGCAGATTGTGGATTGATTCCTATGCACTGAAGACTAAGAAATTATATCTCAAACTATTAGAGGGGGAACCCAAATGTCTAAGTTGGGATGATGAGGAAAAAGAACTAGTTGAGAAACTCAAAAGAGATTTGATCCATGCCCCCGTGTTAGCCTTACCTTCTCTAGATAAACCTTTCCACCTCTTTGTTACCGTGGATAAGGGAGCGGCTTTGGGAGTATTGACTCAGAGGTGGGGAGGAATGAGACAACCAGTAGCATATCTTTCGAAGCTACTGGATCCAGTATCCCGGGGGTGGCCTGAGTGTGTGCAGGCTGTGGCTGCCACTGCACTGTTGGTGGAGGAAAGCAGAAAGCTTACATTTGGGGGAGCCCTAATAGTAAGCACTCCACACCAAGTGAGAACAATCCTAAACCAAAAAGCTGGGCGATGGTTGACAGACTCGCGGATTCTGAAATATGAGGCAATATTAATAGAAAAGGATGATCTAGTGTTGGTCACTGACAATTGTTTAAATCCAGCTGCCTTTCTTTGGAAAGGGGAAGGAGACTCTCCTCAGAATCCAGGGCACGATTGCCTTGACATTATAGAATACCAAACTAAGGTCCGCATGGACCTCAGAGATGTTCCATTTCATGCAGGGGTTAGACTTTTTATAGACGGATCATCCCGGGTGATTGAAGGGAAAAGATATAATGGGTATGCAGTCGTAGACGGGACAAACAGTAGTGTGGTGGAGGCAGGACGGTTGCCAAATGGGTGGTCAGCTCAGACTTGTGAACTCTATGCATTGGAAAGAGCCCTTAGGGCATTAGAGAATAAAGAGGGAACAGTATACACTGACTCTAAATATGCATTTGGTGTTGTGCACACTTTCGGCAAGATATGGCAGGAACGAGGGCTGATCAACAGCCGAGGGAAAGAATTAGTACATGAAGAATTGATTAAACGGGTCTTGGAGTCCCTATTACTTCCCCGAGAAATAGCAGTAGTGCATGTAAATGGTCATCAGAAAGGAAATGAACTAGAAGTTAGGGGGAATAGATTAGCCGATGAGGTGGCTAAGGAAGCAGCCCTGAACCCACAAGAAGTGGTGATTCATTCCCTAATACCTACTGTTCCAGGTCCTCGGGAAGCTCCTATATTTACTGAAAGCGAAGAAAATGAATTGAGAGATTTAGGAGCTGTAAAAACAGCAGACGGGCATTGGAGGTTACCTGATGGAAGGGAAATGTTAAACAAAATGATGATGCGAGAGATTATGGCCGTCCTACACCAAGGCAGCCATTGGGGAGTACAAGCAATGTGTGATTTAGTTCTTAGGGAATATGGATGTAAAGGAATATATACAATTGCTAAACAAATATGTGAGGGATGTATCATATGCAAAAAGGTAAATAAGAAAGTCTTGAGAAAACAGACCCCGGGAGGAAGAGACCCAGGATTGAGACCTTTCCAGAGTATACAAGTAGATTATACTGAACTCCCCAGGGTAGGCAGACTAAAATATATGTTGGTCATAGTAGATCATTTATCTGGTTGGGTTGAGGCATACCCCCTAGCTACCGCCACTGCAAGTGGAGTGTCTAAAACAATATTGGAGCACATAATTCCCCGATATGGGCTCGTGAACCATATTGATTCCGATCAAGGAACACACTTTACTTCTAAAGTGTTACAGGGGGTAATGAAAGGGTTGGGAATTTCCTGGGAGTTCCATACTCCGTGGCACCCGCCATCATCGGGAAGGGTTGAGAGAATGAACCAAACACTCAAACGACAGCTCTCTAAATTGATAATAGAAACCAGACTCCCTTGGACCAAATGTTTACCTATAGCTCTCTTGCGAGTACGAACAGCCCCAAGGAAAGACTTGGGACTATCCCCCTATGAAATCTTATTTGGATTACCTTACTTGGGAACGAATGGAGAATTGCCAATTCCCGAAACTAAAGATTTGTTTTTAAAGAAGTACATACTGGGTTTGTCCTCCTCTTTGTCTTTCCTAAGGAAACAGGGTTTATTGGCACAGACTCCACCCCTTGAATTCACCGTTCATCCCATCCAGCCGGGCGATTGGATCTTAGTAAAATCATGGACAGAGACTAAATTACAGCCGGACTGGGAAGGGCCGTACCAGGCTCTTTTGACTACCGAAACGGCAATAAGGACAGCGGAGAAAGGCTGGACTCACTACACTCGGATCAAAGGGCCAGTGGACCCTCCCGTGGAGAAAGAAGTCTGGACAGCCGAATCAACGCAAGATCCGCTGAAACTCAGACTAAAGAGACTTTGAGTAACTAATTATACAGTGGCGACGCGAGCGCGGGATTATTTCTGTAAGATTGTATATTAAGTCTTTTTGTGCTTCAGCATGATGTTTAGAATACTGGGAATGCTTAGAGTTATGATGCTAGCTCTCTTAGTATTGGCATTTCATCAAATATCATTTTCATATGTATTATTAACGGTTCCTGAATCTGATAACCCACAAGTAATAGACGCTGATGTATGTAGCTTAGTAAATTGTGGGGACGTAGATAATCAGAGACAGTATCGCAGCTCTGAGATACATCTTAAGTCCTATGGGGATGGCCTTGGGGACGGTACTTGGTATAACAGTCTTGTCACAGTACACCGGGCCCCCTTCCGACCAGCTCGCGATTGCCCTGATAAAAAGTGTAACCCAATATACCTAACAATAAGGAAAACCACATGGCACGAAACAATCCTGGGTGGGGTCACCTATGAGATACAATTAAATGAAACATTTGGGATAGAAATGAAAGCAAATGGGAAGGATTTCTTGGGCTGTTGTTTCCGAATTAGTGTAGGACAGGGAAAACGGGTAGAACTACTGGGTAATAAGATACAATCTTTCACCCCTCCCGATGATCCTAAAGTAGTAAAATTTATAGAGGTAAAGGACTTGAAACAGACCATTGAAATAGAAACTGGGTACGGGGATGCAAATGCCTGGGTTGAATGGGTAAAGTATACTGTAAAAAGTCTGAACAAAAGCAATTGCTATGCATGTGCCTCCGGTCGACCAGTGGCCCAGGTGGTTCCCTTTCCGCTCGGGTGGAAGCGAGACAGGAAGGGCATGAAATGTATGATAGCCCTGTATCAGGATGAGACTGCGTGGAATGATAGGAATTGTACCTCCCTATCTCTGATGTTCCCTCCCTTGGAGAAGAAAGATGTAAAAGTTCCCCCCCTGTTTTCTGCCGCAGTTGGAAATCACACCTCGTGTGTGCGTAGACGAGGTACAAGTCGGTCGAAAGATTTGGGGGAGCTGAAACTATGTACAGAGATTAAGAATGTCACCGAAACGGAGAAGGGAGGGAACTACTCAGCATTAAAGGTTCCCCGAGCGGATCTGTGGTGGTACTGTGGAGGCAAAATATTGAGACCCACCCTACCTCCGGATTGGAGAGGGATATGTGCAATTGTACAATTGGCAATTCCATTTACCCTGGCATTTGAGAAGGAAAACAAAGGAGGGAAAAAGGGAAGGGGTAAGAGATTACTGTTAGACACTTCTTTCGATGACAGGATTTATCTTGATTCGGTAGGAGTCCCTAGGGGAGTACCGGATGAATTTAAGGCTCGTAACCAGATTGCAGCAGGCTTTGAGTCAGCTCTCTTTTGGTGGGTAACAATTAATAAAAATGTAGATTGGATAAATTACATTTTCTATAATCAACAGCGATTTATAAATTATACAAGAGATGCGATTAAAGGAATATCAGAACAGCTTGATGCGACAAGTAGGATGGCATGGGAAAATAGAATAGCCCTTGATATGATTTTAGCAGAAAAAGGGGGTGTGTGTGTGATGTTAGGAGGAAGCTGTTGTACCTTTATTCCTAATAACACTGCACCTGATGGTTCAATTACTCGGGCCTTAAGGGGATTGACTACCTTAGCAGAGGAACTGGCTGAGAATTCAGGAGTAGATACATCTCTCACAGGATGGCTGGAATCATGGTTTGGGAAATGGAAGGGGGTGGTGGTTTCTATCCTTACTTCCCTGATAGTAGTAGTCGGGGTATTAGTAGCCATTGGCTGCTGTATCATACCCTGTATACGAGGACTCACCCAAAGGTTGATTGAAACAGCCTTAATGAAACAGATGCCCCTAAAAGGGAATCAGGTTGAAGGACTTTATCGACTAAATAATGAGCAGATGAGTGAGACCAAGATGGATGAAATCTCCGGGATGATGCTTGCAAATTTCGGGAGCGATGCTTAAAAATAAAATATTTGCAGAAGATAACAAATGGTAATTAAAAGAAAGAGGGGGAATTGTGGGATATCAGTAGGATTAGTGTTACTTCTGCAATTCCATTTTACAAAGGAGGTGAACTCACACCAGTGGGTAATTGTTTTAGTCAAGAGCTGAGTCAACAAGAATGGAAACGATGTAGAGGAAATGTAGAATTGTTTTTGTATTAGCTAAAATTGTATGTCAGAATGAAATGTGCCAATGAACAATAGTAGGTACGGTGGGCAAATAGATAAGATGTTGTGAGAGGATGAAGTTAAGCTAGATACGCCTGTACAAACAGTAGGTATAAACATCTGCTTCCCACTTTTATGAAAACACAGGAACAAACCCCAATTAAAAGGGTCATAGGGATCAGAACGGCCTCGGGAAAGGCACAGATGAAGGGGGTAGATAATGATGAAGAAGGGATATGCCTAACAATGACCTATAATAGGGTAAGGTCAAACAGCCTTGTGAGACCAGAAATAAGCATTTTATCACAGACAAGGCCGGATAAGGCAAGAGGCAAACAGGGGTAGTGGAGGCCGGTCTTAGGGAAGTGGATGATGTAAGTAGGGGAGGGAGCAATGTAAAACAATGGACATTAAATCATATAAATATTATGTATGAATTGAACCTAGTGTGTGTATGTCTCTTGCCTCTTAGACACGGGACAACACACCCACTTGCAAGTGTAAAATAAATGACACTATTGATTCAGATCTTGTCTCGGACTGAAATTATTGAAGTGTGTGAGCTTTGTTTCTCACATTTACCAACTGCTTGTCCTGTCATCTGAAAGTCCTGCAGGTTTGGTAGATTAGTCCTGGGAGATACAGGGTTACAGGTTGAGTCTGGGATGCTCTTTGGAGGGCCACCATGGACTAGATGGGCTAAATGACCTGTTTTCACACTGTGAGGATTCTGTGATGAGTCCATGAACGTATTCAGTGACTGAACCTCCGTGGCCTTCTGGGGGTAGAAAATCCCATACACTAACCATCATTAGGTGGGAAAGTTCCTCCTCACCTTAGTGCCAAATAGCCTGCCTCTTGTTCTGAGACTGTGTCCCCTGTGTCCCCTAATTCAAATCCTTCTTCCATCCACCATGTTAGGCCCTGCAGAGTTTATTTTCAAAGTGATCACCTCTCGTTCTTCTAAACTCTAGAGAATACAGATCCAGTTCTGCTCAATTTCTCCTCAATATTCTGGTGAAACTTTATCTTTCTTTTATTTCAAAAATATAAGCTATTTCTAAAAAAATATATCTGTATGTATACATAGTCACAAGCGCAGTTCCGTTCTGGACCGTAGCATCTCATGGATACAAACAAACAAGGGAGTTTTTTTCTATCCACAAAAAACCAAAGGCGGCATGATGGCTCAGTGGTTAGCACTGTTGCCTCACAGCACCAGGGTCCCAGGTTCGATTCCCACCTCGGGCAACTGTCTGTGTGGAGTTTGCACATTGTCCCCGTGTCTGCGTGGGTTTGCTCTGGTTTCCTCCCACAGTCGATGCAAGCCAGATGAATTGGCCGTGCTAAATTGCCATAGTGTTAAGTGCACTAGTCAGAGGAGCAACGGGTCTGGGTGGGTTACTCTTCGGAGAGTCGGTGCGGACTGGTTGGGCTGAAGGGCCTGTTTCCACACTGTAGGGAACCTAATCTCTGACACATACATGCATTGAGGCACCAGGAGGGTCTGTTAATACAGTGGACCCCCATCTACCTTCAGCAGGAAGACTTCAGGTAGAGGTCTTACCCCACTGCTGTATCATTTTGAAACGTAAATCCTTCCTTAGGTGAGGAGATATAAACTGTATCCCATACACCATGTCCCTTACTTCAGAAATCCACCAAACACATTCAATGTCCTTGGGACATAGGACCTCATGTTCTGAACATTTGCATGATAACAACATAGACTTCCAATCTTAGTTCCAGCATTTAACTTTCTGACCTTATAATACCACACCGGTGAGATTCCACTTCTAAACTCATCGCAATAGCCTCACTTTTCATTCTAATAAACACTGACGATCGCCACAGAAGGTGGGGAGAGAGAGGACAGCTGATGCTCTGAATAGAGAAGAAGTTAATTGAGGTCACCTCCAAGATAAATTATTTGAAAGTGTGATCTCTGAGTGCCTGATGAAGTCTAAGTGTTTCTGGGACGACAGGAGGGAGCATAAGGAGCTCTTGTGTATTGTAAATGACAGTTTAATCAGCATGTACACAGGCATGAAATGTCACACACTGGTACACTGGTCACAATGATAGGAAGGATGGTAACTGCCTTTGAAGTTAATGACCTTTTTTGTTATAATTCCCCGTTATGCACAGACGTTGCTTGTGAAATGCCAACCAGGGACCAGATGCAGCTTATTAAAAAGATGTCCTCTCCTGCCAACTTCAGCAGAAGTGAACTGATGGCAAATTTGACACATTCATTTTCGGGTAAGTCTCCACAAACCAGCAAGGAGAACTTAAGAGGCAGGTACAGAAACAGGCCAAATTGTCCGTCTCATTAGCTGAGACAATCAAGGGAACCTCACCCCTCAACTGTTGATCCACATATTGCTTAATTCACAAAGGCAACGTCTTGAATATGTTCACCAACTGTTCGTTAAGGCAGAACCTTCTTTGTATGCAGAATGTCCCCTCGTTAGAGACTTAAATGATCGTCTCCTTCTTTGAAGGGTGCATGCACCAGACAGTCAGATGCAAAGACGCACCTCCTCAGCATTTAGTCTTGCAAAGGCTCACAGGATCTTTCATGCTTTAATGACAATCCCCTGTCATTCAGCTTAAATGACACAATCGCAAAATGTTCCAGAAGGAGACCAGTTGCCATCAAATCTGCACTTGCTGTCTAACAGAGCGTCTTCGTTCTCCCTGTGTCTGCGTGGGTTTCCTCCGGGTGCTCCAGTTTCCTCCCACAGTCCAAAGATGTGCAGGTTAGTGGATTGGCTATGGGAAATTACCCCATAGTATCCAGGGATGTGCAGGCTAGGTGGGTGAACCATGGGGAATGCAGAGTTACAAGGATTGGGTAGGGGATGGGTCTCGGTGGGATGCTGTTGAGAGGTTTCATATGGACTCAATGGGCTGAATGGCCTGCTTCCAAACCTCAGGGATTCTATGATTCTATTGCCAATTTTCCATCTTTTCCATTGCACATTTTCCTACTCCAACAATCATCTCAATGCCTCACTTCAAACTGCCTCCACGACATGTCCAGGTACTGCATTCCAGGCCTGAACCACTTGTGTGAAAAAAGTTTCTTTTTCCTTACATTTCTTACTTCTGCCAATCATTTAACATCTGTGCCCTCCCATCCTCTATCTTTATACAGATGGGGACAATTTCTCCCTATCTGCTCTGGCTTACAACATAGTTTTCAATGTATTATTAACTGGGGAGGGTTCAGGAAAGATTTTCCAGGTTGCTGCCAGGACTAGAGGGTTACAAGGAGAGGCTGGATAGGCTGGGACTGTTTTCACTAGAATGTCAGAGGCTGAGGTGACTTTATAGAGGTTTATAAAACCATGAGGGGCATGGATAAGGCAAATAGCAAAGGTCTTTTCTACAGTGTGGGAGGGAGTTCAAAACTAGGGTTCAAAATTAGGGGCGGCACGGTGGTACAGTGGTTAGCACTGTTGCCTCACAGCACCAGAGACCCGGGTTCAATTCCCGCTTCTGGCGACTGACTGTGTGGAGTTTGCACATTCTCCCCGTGTCTGCGTGGGTTTCCTCCGGGTGCTCCGGTTTCCTCCCACAATCCAAAAAAGTTCTGGTTAGGCAAATTGGCCACGCTAAATTGCCCGTAGTGTTAAGTGTAGGGGAAATGGGTCTGGGTGGGTTGCAGGTCGGTGTGGACTTGTTGGACCGAAGGGCCTGTTTCCACACTGTAAGTAATCTAATTGTTAAGGTGAGAGGAGGAATGATTTAAAAGGGACCTGAGGGTGCAACATTCTCACACAGAAAGTGGGCCGTATGTAGAATGAACTGCCAGAGGAAGTGTTAGATGCAGGTACAGTTACAACATTTAAAAGATATTTGGATAAGTACATGAATAGGAAAGGTTTAGAGGGATATGGGCCAAACACAAGCTAGTGTAACTAGTTTAGTTTGGGAAACTTGGTCAGGATGGACAAGTTGAACCAAAGAGTCTGTTTCTGTGCTGAATGACTCATGATATTGAATACATCTATAAATCTTCCTCTCAGCTTTCTACCTTTCAAAGAGAACCTCCCCAATCTATCCACAAAGTTGAAGCTTCTCTTCCCTGGAACCACTCTTACAAACTTTTTATGCATCTCTTCCATGTGTTCAGATGTTGAAGCCCAAAGAGGAGAGGCCCATTTTCTACTCAAATTCTTTCCTCAGACAAGCCTCTCCATCCAGGATTCAATCAGTGGACTTCCTTTGAAGGATCTCATTGGATAGCAACAGACCCAAGTGGGAGGGATTCAGGAGCTATTCTGATTGGGAAAGGAGGGATACCATGTCAATCAACCAACAGTCAGCACATGACAGTCAGGCTCAGGAGCTCATCTCATGAATCTGATTTAAGGGGAAGCAACAGATGAGTGGTGTTATCACTGGACTGTTAATCCAGTGACCTAGGTTATGAAATTGGGATCTGGGTTCAAATCCTGCTATGGGAGGAATATCCCATCTGTTTCACTGACACCCTTTAGGGTGTCATAGAATCCCTGAGGTTTGGAAGCAGGCCATTCAGCCCATTGAGTCCATATGAAACCTCTCAACAGCATCCCACCGAGACCCATCCCCTACCCAATCCTTGTAACTCTGCATTCCCCATGGTTCACCCACCTAGCCTACACATCCCTGGCTACTATGGGGTACTTTCCCATAGCCAATTCTTACCTAGTCTGGCCTATATGTGACTCCAGACTGGTAAGTGCCCTATGAAGGATGGGCAATGAATAGAATGAGATTTAGTGAAAAGTTTGCAATGTTGCTGCTTATGGCACCGTCTTAGGTACAGAATACCTTGGTACAGATATTTAAATATTTGGTATAGAATTGAAAAAGTAATAAATAAATGTCTAGCATAAGAATAAAAAGTTTTTAATAATTAATCGAATTACAGTCTTTTTCACCAAGTCAGTGCCAGTATCCAGCCTCCAAACTGTCAGTTTACCAGGCTTCAAAACTCAATGCCTCACCTGCAATCCACAAAGGCCTCACCTCCCCACACTGGCCTCCAGACCATAAGGACCTCGCCTCCCCCCAACAGCCTCCAGTCTGGGCCACAAGTCCCTACACTGGCCTCCAGACCAGGCCTTGCCTCTCTACACCAGCCTCCAGTCTGGGACTCCCCTTCCTACACCGGTCTCCAGTCTGGTACTCGCCTTTCTACACCAGCCACCAATCTGAGACACAAGTCCCTACACCGGCCTCCAGACCAGGCCTTGCCTCCCTACACCAGCCTCTAGTCTAAGATTCGCCTTCCTTCACTGGCCCCCAGTCTGGGACTCACCTTCCTACACCGGCCTCCAGACCAGTCCTTGCTTCCAGTCTGAGACTCGCCTTCCTACACCGGCCTCCAGTCTGGGACTCACCTTCCTACACCGGCCTCCAGTCTGGGACTCACCTTCCTACACCAGTCTCCAGTCTGGGACTCACCTTCCTACACAGGCCTCCAATCTGGGACTCTGCTTCGTACACCGGCCTCCAGACCAGTTCTTGCCTCCCTACACCAGCCTCCAGTCTGAGACTTGCCTCCCTACACTGGCCTCCAGTCTGAGACTCGTCTTCCTACACTGGTCTCCAGTCTGAGACTCGTCTTCCTACACTGGCCTCCAGTCTGGGACTCACCTTCCTACACCGGCCTCCAGTCTAGGACTTGCCTTCCTACACCAGTCTCCAGTCTGGGACTCACCTTCCTACACCGGCCTCCAGTCTGGGACTTGCCTCCCTACACCAGTCTCCAGTCTGGGACTCACCTTCCTACACCGGCCTCCAGTCTGGGACTCACCTTCCTACACTGGCCTCCAGTCTGGGACTCGCCTTCCTACACCAGCCTCCAGACCAGTCCTTGCCTCCCTACATACGCCTCTAGTCTAAGACTCACCGTCCTGCACCGGTATCCAGTCTGAGACTTGCCTCCCTACACCAGTCTCCAGTCTGGGACTTGCCTTCCTACACCGGCCTCCAATCTGGGACTCTGCTTCGTACACCGGCCTCCAGACCAGTTCTTGCCTCCCTACACCAGCCTCCAGTCTGAGACTCATCTTCCTACACCAGCCTCCAGTCTGGGACTCACCTTCCTACATTGGCCTCCAGTCTGAGACTCGCCTTCCTACACCGGCCTCCAGAGCAGTCATTGCCTCCCTACACTGGCCTCCAGTCTAAGACTCGTCTTCCTACACCGGTCTCCAGTCTGGGATTCGCCTTCCAACACCAGCCTCCAGTCTGGGACTTGCCTCCCTACACCAGCCTCCAGTCTGGGATTCGCCTCCCTAAACCAGCCTCTAGTCTGGACTCGCTTTCCTACACCGGCCTACAATCTGGGACTTGCCTTCCTACACCAGGCCATGTTCGGGGATATTATGACAGGCGACCAAAAGCTTACTCTCAGAAGGTTTATGGGGAAAAGAGCTTAAGGAGGAAGGTCACGATGTTTATGGACTGAGGAGGAATATCCACCATTCCTGACTCAGGGAGCTGAAGGCCCAGCACCTAGACTGGATCAACAACAAATCTGAGATCGACAGGAGGCCAGAATTGGGGGAGAACAGAAATCTCAAAGAGTTGTCGGGCTAGCAAGTTTTGAGACGATTTGTAGCTCAAGTTCAGGTTCTAGATGGAGGTTTGCTCACTGAGCTGGAAGGTTCGGCTTCATCCGGAGGCTCACTGAAGATGTTACCTAGAATGGTGACGAAACGTCTGAAAATGAACCTTCCAGCTCAGCGAGCAAACCTACATCCAGTTATAGGGCTGGATATAAATTCAACCTAATGTTGTTCAACCTTTGGTCTTCTGGTGAAGAGTTTCACCCATGAGCAGCAATGACAAATGACAGGGAAAGTACTCAAGTAGTTCCAGAGTGAAGACGGCATACCCTCGAGAATTGATTCGGAGCCGCTTCTGACAACCCACAGACGCTGTCAGAGAGAAAAAGTAACGAACATGAGGATCAATTTAACGGAAAGCACAAAAATGGACCATGAAGAGAACAAGGAGGTCAAAAAGCTGGGTTAAAATTAAAGGTGAAGTGGTGAAAGGGGTGACAACAAAGTTATAAACACTGCAAGAAAATTAAATTCAGAGAGAAGGAGCTTGGCTCATTAAGAGTAGATTTATATCTTTTGTAATTAATTCTTCAGAATCAGATACCGCTGGCTAGACAAGCATTTAATGTGAATAGCTCTTGATTATAGCTATCATTTAGCAGAGGGTCACAGAGTGAGTCCTTAATGAATATTTTCATCAAATCCCTACAGTGTGGAAGCAGGCCATTCAGCCCATTGAGTTTTTTGAATAAGATCTGACCCAATCTCTGTAACCCTGCATTTCCCAGGGCTAACCCCACCTAGCCTGCACATGATGGGACAATTTAGCCTGGCCAATCCATCTCAGCTGCACATCTTTGGATCGGGGGAGGAAACCAGAACACTCGGAGGAAACCCATGCAGGCACAGGGAGAACATGCAAACTCCACACAGACAGTCATCCGAGGGTGGAATCGAACCCAGGTCCCTGGCGTTGTGAGGTAGTAGTGCTGAACCTCTGAACCACTATGCTGCCCCTAATTTTGCTTCTAATGTCTAGTGCTCAATTGTTCTGAGTCGCAGGTAGTTAGGATAGTGAAGAAGGCGTTTGGTATGCTTTCCTTTATTGGTCAGAGTATTGAGTACAGGAGTTGGGAGGTCATGTTGCAGCTGTACAGGGCATTGGTTAGGCCACTTTTGGAAAATTGCGTGCAATTCTGGTCTCCTTCCTATCGGATGGATGTTGTGAAACTTGAAAGGGTTCAGGAAAGATTTACAAGGATGTTGCCAGGGTCGGAGGATTTGAGCTATAGGGAGAGGCTGTTTTCCCTGGAGCATCGGAGGCTGATGATCTATAAATAGAGGTTTATAACTTCATGAAAGGCATGGATAGGATAAATCGACAAAGTCTTTTCCCTGGGTGGGGGAGTCCAGAACTAGAGGGCATAGGTTTAGGGTGAGAGGGGAAAGATATAAACGATAACTGAGGGGCAACATTTTCACACAGAGGGTGGTACGTGTGTGGAATGAACTGCCAGAGGAAATGGTGGAGGCTGGTACAATTACAGCATTTAAAAGGCATCTGGATGGGTATATGAATAGGAAGGGTTGAGAGGGATATGGGCCAGGTGCTGGCAAATGGGACTAGATTGGGTTGGGATATCTGGTCGGCATGGATAGGTTGAACAGAACGGTGTGTTTCCATGCTGTACATCTCTACGACTCTGCGATTATGTGAGTCTGTTAGTTACTGATGCTCACTGTGGTTAATGAAGGCTGGGAGTGGACAAAGATGCATTTAAAACCAATGCAGGTTGCTGTAGGGTAGCAGTCGAAGAATGGAGCAGACATCTAAAAACACTCTGACAAAAACCTGTGATGCGCACAGAAATTAGTGCCATTTCTGTATTGATGTGAGGTATTAAAAAATGCAGCAGTGTTAAAGCCAGATATTCTATAACAGAGCAGGGATGGCTACAGATTAGTAAAGTTGAGAAATATAAAGATCAATGTAAATAAAACATTCTGCGATGGATCACGGATTGAAATTGAAAAGCAATGTTCACACACAGACAACTCCAACCCAGCGTATTGTGAGAAATAGCCAATGGAAATTGGCAACATATTAGATATAATCCATAGGGATGGCAGAGAGTGTAAGAGGCTCAGAAATCATCTAATTGCATTTAGAAAACAAAATAGAAGGGACAAGACAAGAGAGAGCAGGAGAAAAGTTTCAACATCAGTTCAAAAGTTGCTCCAATCATCAGTCATTGGGGCAGCACTGTGGCTCGGTGGTTAGCACTGCTGCCTCACAGTGGCCAGGAACCCGGGTTCGACTCCAGGTTCAGGTGACTGTCTGTGTGGAGTTTGCGCATTCTCCCCGTGTCTGTGCAGATTTGCTCCGGTTTCCACCCCCACTCCAAAGATTTGCAGCCATGCTAAATTGCCCATAGTGTCACAGGGATGTGTAGGCTAGCCATGGGAAATGCAGGATTAGCGAGGGGTGAGTCTGGATGGGATGCTGTTCAGAGAGATGGTGTGGACTTGTTGGGCTGAATGGCCTGTTTCCCCACTGTAGGGGTTCTTATAACAAAAAGTACAATTCAGAAAGACAAGCTGGTTAACAAAAGTCAGAATAGTTCAGTAATATGTTCTAAGTGAATGAGGCTGATGCAATTACAACATTTAAAAGTTCTGAGAGAGCTGGATCAGTGTCAAGGACTCACTACGTGGAAATGAAGGGTGACTTGGTGATGGGATACCGGCCTCTGTGGAGTGATATCACAAACCTTGCTTTTTTTCTCATCCATTTGCAAAGTGTTATTACACCAAATTGAATGGTGCTTTTACCACCATGATGAAGAGGTAATGATTAGATTAGATAGATTACTTACAGTGTGGAAACAGGCCCTTCGGCCCAACAAGTCCACACCGACCCACCGAAGCGCAACCCACCCATTCCCCTACATTTGCCCCTTTACCTAACACTACGGGCAATTTAGCATGGCCAATTCACCTGACCTGCACATCTTTGGACTGTGGGAGGAAACCCACGCAGACACGGGGAGAATGTGCAAACTCCACACAGTCAGTCGCCTGAGTCGGGAATTGAACCCAGGTCTCTGGCGCTGGGAGGCAACAGTGCTAACCACTGTGCCACCGTGCCACCCACGGTGGTCTTGTTAATCCAGAGAGTCAGCTAATATTCTAGGGTCTGGGTTTAAATCCCATCATGGCAGATAGTGGAATTTGAATTCAATGAAAAGAACCTGGAATTAACGTTCTAATGATGACCATGAAGCCACTGTCAGGAGAAACCCATGTGGATCACTAAGGTACTTCAGGGAAGGAAATTTGCCATCTCTGCCGGATCTGGGCCTACGTGTGACTCCAGACCCACAGCATTGTAGTTGTCTCTTAACTGCCCTCTGGGCACTTAGGGATGTGCAATAGATGCTGGCTTAGCCAGTGATGCCCTCATCCTGTGAGTGAATTAAAAATAACAATGAATTCTTTGTGTTTTCTAATTCATTAGTTTATATGCAAAGACTGTTAAGGGCAATGCAATGACAACAAAGCTGAATCATGTTCTGATATTATGTTTAAATCAATCTGTCCAAATATGTTATGGTACATCAAATTGGGAGCTGAACACAGGTCACCTAGTCCAGAAGTAAGGACACCACCACTGCATCGACAGAGCTCTGAGCCTTCCAGTTATATACCCAGAAGTACTTCACTACGCAACTGATTGTTTCTTCTTTTCCATCACCAAATCAAACCTTCCAGTTACAGATATTCTCTCACCAACCTGTTCAGAGATGTTATTACACACCTCTGGAGGAGGTGGGATCTATAGAGTCATAGAGATGTACAGCATGGAAACAGACCCTTCGGTTTAACCCGTCCATGCCAACCAGATATCCCAACCCAATCTAGTTCCACCTGCCAGCACCTGGCCCATATCCCTCCAAACCCTTCCTATTCATATACCCATCCAAATGCCTCTTAAATGTTGTAATTGTACCAGCCTCCACCACATCCCCTGGCAGCTCATTCCATACATGTACCACCCTCTGCATGAAAACGTTGCCCCTTAGGTCTCTTTTATATCTTTCCCCTCTCACCTTAAACCTATACCCTCTAGTTCTGGACTCCCCGACCCCAGGGAAAAGACTTTGTCTATTTACCTTATCCATGCCCCTCATAATTTTGTAAACCTCTAAAAGGTCACCCCTCAGCCTCTGACGCTCCAGGGAAAACAGCCCCAGCCTGTTCAGCCTCTCCCTATAGCTCAAATCCTCTAACCCTGGCAACACCCTTGTAAATCTTTTCTGAACCCTTTCAAGTTTCACAACATCTTTCCAACAGGAAGGAGACCAGAATCGCACACAATATTCCAACAGTGACCTAACTAATGTCCTGTACAGCCACAACATGACCTCCCAACTCCTGTACTCAATACTCTGACCAATAAAGGAAAGCATACCAAACTCCTTCTTCACTATCCTATCTACCTGCCACTCCACTTTCAAGGAGCTGTGAACCTGCACTCCAAGGTCTCTTTGTTCATCAACACTCCCTAGGACCTTACCATTAAGTGTATACGTCCTGCGAAGATTTGTTTTCCCAAAATGCAGCACCTTGCATTTATCTGAATTAAACTCTATCTGCCACTTCTCCGCCCATTG
The DNA here is from genome assembly GCF_047496795.1 of Chiloscyllium punctatum. Taxonomy (NCBI): domain Eukaryota; kingdom Metazoa; phylum Chordata; class Chondrichthyes; order Orectolobiformes; family Hemiscylliidae; genus Chiloscyllium; species Chiloscyllium punctatum. Next base: position 85,567,454 of record NC_092756.1, on the reverse strand, counting down.
GCCCATCTGGTCAAGATCCTGTTGTAATCTGAGGTAACCCTCTTCGCTGTCCACTACACCTCCAATTTTGGTGTCATCTGCAAACTTACTAACTGTACCTCTTATGTTCACATCCAAATCATTTATGTAAATGACAAAAAGTAGAGGACCCAGCACCGATCCTTGTGGCACTCCACTGCTCACAGACCTCCAGTCTGAGAAACAACCCTCCCCACCACCCTTTGTCTTCTACCTTTGTGCCAGTTCTGTATCCAAATGGCTAGTTCTCCCTGTATTCCGTGAGATCTAACCTTGCTAAATAGTCTCCCATGGGGAACCTTGTCGAATGCCTTACCGAAGATCCTAGGATCTCCTCCTGGTCCAGAGGTAAGGGCATTACCACTATGCCACAAGGCCCCTAAGCCTACCCTTATTCAAAAAAAAATTAATCTACGCCTGGCATTTGTTTCGCACCTTTCCTAATTGCTGGCCTCCAAATTAGCCATTGTCGCAGTGCAGGAGATATAGCACACGGCTAGCTCACAGACAGTAAAGTGATAATGATCCAGTCAGCTGCTCTGGTTATGTTCACGAAGGGCTAATTCTCCTCTCAGTAATTGGGAAGTCTTCCCTTGCTCTTCTTCAAAATAGTGTCGCAGGATCATTCAGTATCACCTTGAGAGGCCAGGCAAGGCTTTGAATTAAGAATTCATTGTTGCAATGTAAGAAATGCGACAGGCAATTTGTGCAGTCACAGAGGTGGTGAACACAGGATCAATAGGCATTACTTGGATTGATTTTCAGAAGCGATTTGATCATATGCTGCACAGAGACTGAGACCTGGAAAACGCCAAGAATTGGAAATAGTTCTTAGTGAGAATAGGAAACCGGTTGGGGGTTGGGAGAGGGGTGTGATTGCCATTAGTCTAAAACTACATTAAACTGACATGTTTTTGCAAAACCCTTCCTGTGAAAAACAAGGCTCAGGGAATCCAGTAAGACCAATGTTAACAGGAGCTAAGACAAACGAGGATTGTATACAAGGCTAGTGGAAACGATCAATACTTAGCAACTATATAGAAAAGCATAATCAAGCAGAGCTTTACACATGTCTCTGTCTATCAGGTCTCAGTCCATGTGATCTGATATCTTCACCAAAGAGATCCTTATATATATGCTCAGCCACTATTGTTACAGCATTGGTAAGTTAACCCTTAGCTCCACAAATCCTGAAATACAGAATTTCTTCCCCATTTGGCAAGTTGCTTAATGAATCCGCCCTGTAACTTGCTTTCTGAGAATCATGTGTTAATCATTCTGGTCCCCGGCTACAAGAAAGATGTTGTTAAACCTCAAAACAAAGCACGGATGTTTATTGGGGCTAGCGGGTTTTTTTCATGGTTACCTGTGCTAATTTGATTTTTCCAATCTGTGTAATAATCAAAGCTACCCATGATTGATGTAAGGATCAAGTTACTTGTAAAGGATATATGCTTATGATGAAACACTGCATTGAAAAAAAAACAGCAGATTACTCTCAAAATTGGATTGTTTTTGTATATCTCCTGATTTCTTCTCTGCCTTACAGAATAGCTACTGTTTGGAGTCCTATAGGTCCCAGGGTCTTCTTCTCGTGGTGATTTCTTCTTCCACACATATGGATTTTACACCTTTCAATCCAAGACCATTCTTTGTTATTTCTTCTTGTGCTTATTCCATCTCGCACCAACAAAGCAATCCCAGCACTCTTTCCTTCCTGACTGTCCTTTCCAGTAGTCACGGTGGCTCAGTGGTTAGCACTGCTGCCTCGCAGTGCTAGAGACCTGGGTTCTTATTCCCGCCTCAGGCGATTGCCTGTGTGGAATTTGCACATTCTCCCCGTGTCTACGTGGGTTTCCTCCCACAATCCAAAAATGTTCAGGTCAAGTGAATTGGCCCATGCTAAATTGCCTGTAGTGTTCGGTGAAGGGGTAAATGTAGGGGAATGGATCTGGGTGGGTTGCGGGTTGGTGTGGACTTGTTGGGCCGAAGGGCCTGTTTCCACACTGTAAGTAATCTAATCTAATTGAATGCTTCATTTGGACCTTAGATCTCCTTGTAACCATGTCATGGTGGTAAGATCATATCCATTATTGACTATTTGTACATTAATTCATCTATTTATTCATGAATACTACGTGATTTTAAGTAAAGAACCTTTAATTAAACCATTTTTTTCCCTTTTTAACCTTATTTTCTGCTTTGTGCATTCTATTACTTTGTGTTCCACTCTGGGTATCATTACTGAAAAAGCTGCCTTGCAGTGCTGTCGTATCCATCTGTTTTGTGCGTCTATGTATCTCCCCTCTCTCCCTTTCATTAGTTTAAAGCTTATCCTCTTCACCAAGACACTGGTCACGGCAGACTTCAAGTGACCTGAACCTGAACTGTGCCTGAACTGAAACCCATTCCTCCCACACCAGTCTTTGAGCCACTCATTTAACCCCATTGGCGTTCTTTACCCTATGCCAATGTGGGGATCAAGTTACTTTTAAAAGACACATCCTTATGATGAAACACTGCATTGAAAATAAAATGCAGCAGACTACTCTCAAAGTTGGCTTGTTTGGAATTTGAGGTGATGGAGGAGTAATCCAGCTCTCCATGTCGACACTTACAGCATTGGTTGTATTGGAAAGGAGGCTCTTCTGAAAGAATTTGACCAGTTAGGAGGTAAATTGAAAAGCAGATCCTCTGAAGTATGGGGCAGTACAGTGCTACCTCACAGTGGCCAGGGACCCAGGTTCAGTTCCAGCTTCAGGTGACTGTCTGTGTGGAGTTTGCGCATTCCCCCCACGTCTGGACGAGTCTCCTCTGGGTGCTCTGGGTTTCCTCCCATAGTTCAAAGCCACGGAGGTTAGATGGATTGGCCACGCTGAAATTGTCCATAGTATTCAGGGATGTATAGGCTAGGTGGACATGCATGCATGGGAAATGCAGGGTTACAAGGATAGCAGAGTGGACCTAGGTGGGATGGATAGCCTGCTCCCACACTGTAGCGATTCTACATTGTACATGTGACGCCAAACCCATAGCCATGTGAGTGATTCCCAGTGGTGCTCTGGCGCAATTAAGGATGGGCAAGAAATGTTCGCCCAGTCAGCAACGCACTTCTCCTGTGAATGAATTTTTTTTTTAAATCCACTGCTGATTATGGTAGAGGGTTCCAAACCTCTCCCACCCTTTGTGTGTCGAAATGCCTCCTAACATCTCTCCTGAACGGTCCGGCCCTAATTCTCAGACTATGCCCCCTAGCTCTAAAACCCTCAACCAGTGGAAAACGTTTATCTTTACCTGCCCTATATTATTCCCTGTTAATACCCTAATTCTGCTCATTTAAGAACAAAAGACAGTTGAATGAGTTGCAGTGACAGTTTGTCCCTTTGCTGTAGTTTCCAGATTGATGTCACAAGTTAATGAAATTACAGATGTTACAAGTTTCTTTTCTTTACGACAGAATGCAATTTAGTTCTCTCAGGATCATTGATTTGGAGGCTTTTATTCGACGGTGGGAGATTTATTTCTTTCCTGAAGAGGGTAAGCTTTCCCACTAAAGGGACATGTATATTCTTTTTATTTCAAAAATATACTTTATTCATAAAATCTTTGTATATGCATAGTCACAAATGCAGATCTCTTTTGTACAGTAGCGTATCAAAGAAACAAACAAATATTGGAGTTTGACTGTACCCAAACAAACCAAAGACATCTCTTACTTGCACATGACTATATTTAAATGCATTCGAGGCATCAGGAAGGTCTGATAACTGAATGGACCCTCATTGTACTTTGATAGAGAGGCCTCAGACAGTGGTCTTTCCCCACTGCGCCTTGGCTGCAGCTGCCCCAAACTTCAGTGTGTCCCTCAGCACGCAGTCCTGGACCTAGGAATGTACCAGTCTGCAGCACTCAGTCAGGGTTAACTCCTTGTTTTGGAAGACCAACACATTTCAAGCAGACCAAAGAGCAGTCTTTCACCGACTTGATGGTCCCCCGGGCATAAGTTGATGTTTGTCGCGGGGTGCATCCCAGAGAGCACAGGGTCCACACGTGCATCGTCGGCAAGTGGCTATGGAAGATACACATGCAGCACAGAAATGGCGTGAGTACTCAGAGCTGGTGTAGGTCAGTGGGTGAGGTTGAGAAAGGTGAGCGGTGAGGTTTTAAGGGTGTTAAAAATCTGTTAGGAGCTGGTTAACTGTGTGGGCGAACTGAGGTACACCAGCCAAACACGCTGAATCCACCATTGAAGCTTTCTGAAGCATAAAGTATGCACTTATGTAAATGTGCACTCCTTTTAATCACATTCTACTTGGATCCCTGCTGTCAATACTCCCTCAGCTTTTCTCTTGTAATGTTTTTCACTATTTCTTAACAGCCAGTGTATCCAAATCAGTTGGAGACTCCCTTTCCTCATTACTTAGCCTCACAATATCTTATTCTGAACTCGGAAACAAGTCAACTGTTGCTGATGGGAATAATCGCTATCTGACGATTGTATCACCTAATCCAAAAGCAAAAAGCTCTTTCGACAGAGACGAATGAAGTGATAGAATCCAGCTCCCATCTTCTACTTTCTGATTCTATTACCATGTCCCAAAAATAACAGTGCAAGAGTCTGATGTGCACATGAAAGCAAAATGAACAGTTACTTGCAATCAAATTAGTCAACATTTTTTTTTAAGACAGCTTTTAAGCTAAAAGAAAGTTCTGAATCAGCTGGCTTGCACTAAGACGCTGAGTCAGTATTAATATACAGAAAACAGAAAGGACCATTTAAAGACAACATTAGCTCCATTTTCATTGCATCATAATTGTTAAAAAAGGACAAGAGAGTTGTTGACTTAACCAAATTATTGTTCATTTTTATTACAAATTCCCTTCTCTTAAAAAAGCACATGTCGGACTTAATTTTCTCCCTGAGTGAGTTTTGGTCCATACTGTGATGTGTCGGCATAGCATCACCTTGTTGGTATTATTTTAACCCACAGAACCCTTGAGATTTAACCCTCCCCTCTTCCCTTTCTACCATTTTGCATGTTCCTCTGCTTCGAGGGTTTTCAATTTTCCTTTTAAACGCATAATGCTTTCTGATTCAGTGCCTTACAGTGGCGAAATGTTCAACCATCCAACAGTCTACAGAGTTTTACTTTATCCTTTTGTGTGAGGCAGGTGTGGCTGACAAACCACAGGTATTGGTTGCCAATCCTCAGTTGCTCTTGAGAAGATGGTGGGGACCTTCCTTCTAGATCACAAATACCCCTCCATTTCTATTCTCACACCCAATCCTCACTTGCTGGCCCCTGTGTGTGGACCCTGTGAGGCCAAGTTGCGACCGAGACCATAAAAGGGCGAAGGAGGCGTAGAAACCCAAGGAATTTGACCATTGCTAGCTTTGCACTGGAAAACCGTCTGGAATTGGACAAATTTTTTAAGCAACAGCAATTAAGGAAAGTGGAATGCCAACTTGGCGGGTCTGAACTGCATAAAAAGCAGCCCCCCAATTTTAGAAGTTATTCCTAGACTAACAGCCATGAAGAGGTACCCAACATCAAGAGGCATGGTGAAGATACCGAGACGTGTTCGTGCCTGGCCAGCTGCCACATCTCCCAGGTAACAACGTTTGGGGTTGCTTAAAGCACCCTGGGTAATAAATGGCTGTGGTTGTGCTATCTCTGGTAGTTAAAGGTGTGTATCATTCACTTTATAAATTAATTGTGTTTTATAGAGCAGAAGTGATGTACCTTCGCCTATGTGGTGACTTGGAGGCACCGGTGTTGGACTAGGGTGTACAAAGTTAAAAATCACACAACACACCAGAGGTGCTGCTCCTTTATCAGGTGGTTGTGGAGCATAAGACCATAGGACACCTGCTCCATAGCTACCTGATGAAGGAGCGGCGCTCCGAAAACTAATGCTTCCAAATAAACTTGTTGGACTATAACCTGGTGCTGCGTGATTTTGAACTTTGCCTATGTTGTCTCACAGAGACAGGCTACACCACTCCAGTGAAAATCGACCCAGTAACTCATAAGACACAGAAGCAGGACAGCACCTTAAATCCACTCTAATCTGTACCCCTTCTCCATTTTCCTGCACCACTCCCTCCACCAGAATTGATTGAGTTGTTTACAATGATACACTATTCTGTGCGAGTGGGGAATCCACAATAGGAAGCAATAATATTCGAGGTAGAATGAGATTACTCAGGAACCATTCCTTTCCCTTGCTTCCGTTGGGATTGTAAATGCATCTTCATGTGGAGCACATGGCTTGAAAAATGAATAAAAGCAAAAGAAACACACAAAGGAAGATTTAGATTAGATTCCCTCAGTGTGGAAACAGGCCCTTCAGCCCAACAAGTCCACACCGACCCTCCGAAGAGTAAACCACACAGTCCCATTTCCCTCTCACTAATGCAGCTAACACTATGGGTAATTTCCCATGGCCGATTCATCTGGCCTGCATATTTTTGGAATGTGGGAGGAAGCCAGAGCACACCCACACAGACGTGGGGAAAACGTGCAAACTCCACACAGACAGTCACCCGAGGCTGGAATTGAACCTGGGACCGTGAGGCAGCAGTGCTAACCCCAGAGTCACTGTGCCTACCTTTTAAAAGGTTAATCCTGTAGAGACTAACGTCTGAATAGAATGGGCTGACCTGTTCGAAAGTATTGTCCTCATCATTCAGTTTTGAATTACGTTAGATATACTCTGATGTAGAGGACTATGTGCTTTTAATTGACCATACAGTGCACTTAACATCTCTCGTGAACTGGAAAGCAGCTTGATGTTAGACCTTATTTATAAGTCTACTCTTGGGAACTGTAGGAAAAGTGCAATGTAAAGAAGCTACTGGAGAATGGCTCTTTAATGAGGAAATAGCCAGGAGAAATGAGGTTCCTAACAGAGGTCATGATGCTTCAATGAGCCTTGCAAAGGTTTGTCAGAAAGCTTTAAGGATTCTATTCAGTTAGTGGATATATGGCGAGAATGAGGGAATAAGCAAAGTAATCTGTTCAAAGTTAATCCAACTAGAACTCCACAAGGCACAAAAGGCATTTTACACTGAAATGTATTGATCAGTGTTCACCATGAAACATGCGGGGCTGTCGCTGGGTTTGGTGATGAGAATTTGTACAGTGTGCAGTGGAAGCTGGGTAGGCCAGTGGATTGTGCAGCCAGGGAGTTTGACTTGCTGTCATGAGCAGGCAGCGTGGATGCCTACCGTGGGCATGCTCTCTCAACATTTGGAGTATAGTGCGCCATTTTGGGCCCCATATATCAGGCCCTGGAGCATGTTCAGAGGAGGTTCATGAGAATGGTCCCAGGAATGAAAAACTTAATATATGAGAAATGTTTGAGGACTCTGCGTCTATACTCAATGGAGTTTAGAAGGATGAGGGGGGATCTAATGGAAACATACAGAATACTGAATGGCCTGGACAGAGTGGACGTTGGGAAGATGTTTCCATTGGTAGGAGAGACCAGGACCCAAGGGCACAGTCTTAGAGTAAAAGGAAGACCTTTAGAATGGAGATAAGGAGAAACTTCTTCAGCCAGAGAGTGGGGGAATCTATAGAATTCACTGTCATAGAAAGCTGTGGAGGCCAGATCATTGAGTTTATTTGAGACAGAGATAGATATATTCTTGATTGTCAAGGGGATCAAGCAGGAGAATGGAGCTGAGAGACCTATCAGCCATGATTGTATGGCGAAGCAGACTCCATGGGCTGAATGGCCTAATTTCTACTCCTCTGTCTTATAACATGCAGTTCAGGGCTTGATAGCATCAATTGCACCTGGCGTCTGATGATGTCACTGGAATTGTATGGTGTCACTGTGGGGCTGATGACATAATTGGGATTGTATGATGTCACCGGGGAGTTAAGAGGTCAGTGTGGTATTATTATGTTATTGGCTCTGGTGATATCTTTGTCATATTATGATATAATTGCACTCAGTGAAGTCATTGAGGTTTTATGATGTCACAGAGTCTGATAATGTCACTGGTGAATCATATCATTGTGTCGAGATCAGAGTGGTGCTGGAAAAACACAGCAGGTCAGGCAGCATCCAAGGAGCAGGAAAATCGATATTTCGGGCAAAAACCCTTCATCAGGAATGATATCATTGTGGTCTAGTGATGTTGTTGTGGTCTGTCGATGTCAATGAGTCTGATGATATCATTATGTCTGATGATGTTGGATTTGGTGATGCTGTCGGGTCTGGTGATGTCATTGGAATTGATGATGTCATTGGGTCTTATGATGTGACTTGGGTTTGGTGATGTCATTGGGTGTTATGATGTCTCTAGGATTTGATGATGTTGTCAGGTCTTATGATGTCACTGGGGTCTGATGGTGTCATTATATCTGCTTGTGTCATTGGGTCTGATGATGTCATTGGGGTCTGATAACTGTACAATTTTGGCCTTTTTACCAATAGAAGGATATACATGTTCCAAAACAGTGCAAGGAAAATTCATTAGATTAATTTCTTAATGAGAGTGTTGAGTGTGTTCATTTTCTGGATGGGTTAGCAGGGTAGACATTAAAAGGCTACTATTCCCAGCTGGAAGCCACAGATTCAGGGTAAGGTACAAAACACTTCCGACTGAGATGGAAAGAACTGTCTTCACTCAGAATTCTCCCCTTCAGAGGATCGCAGAGCATATTGAAGAATGTAATCAACATACTGATGAACACCAAGTGAATCATGGGATAGTGTGGATAAGCAGGGTTGAGGTTATCAATCAGCCATGCTCTCATTTAGAAGATGCCCTGGAAGGTCTATGGCCTACTCTTGCTCCTCGTCCTTATGGTGGTAACTTCTCACAATCTTGGTGTCCAACTATTATATTGGCCAAGACTTAGATCATGGAGTATATTGTGGCTTTTACCACCCAAGGCTACAGCACCATTGACCCAAATATATACTGTTTTGGTTGCAGTAGAGCTTCTGCAGGTTCCAGAAAGAATATTTCACCATCTACTAGCCTTAAGCTCTGAAAAGGAGGGAGTAACTTGGTGCTTGCAGTTCCTACTGAGACACTACTGATTTTCCACAACAACAACCTTCCAAATGCCAACAGTCTGGAAAAATGCAGGAAAATCAGGCATGGATGTGCTGTGTTGAGCCAAGTGTGGGCCTTGGGAAGTGTAGAATTCTCACTGAAACATTGTGGAAGTTAACATTCTGTCTCCCTCTGTACACAGTACACAAGGACTGGCAGCACGTTGGCTCAGTAGTTAGCACTGCTGCCTCACAGTGCCAGGGGCCTGGGTTTGATTCCTGTCTCAGATGACTGTCTGTGTGGAGTTTGCACAATCCCCCCCCCCGTGTCTGTGTGGGTTTCCTCTGGGTGCTCCAGTTTCCTCCCACAATCCAAAGATGTGCAGGTTGGGTGAATTAGCCATGCTAAATTGCTCATGGTGTTCAAGGATATGTAAGTTAGGGGCAGTAGTCAGTAAAAAGGTAGGGGAATAGGTCTGGGTGGGATAGTCTTCGGAGGGTCGGTGTGGACTTGCTGGGCTGAATGGCCTGTTTCCACACTGTAGGGATTCTATGAAGGTCATAAAGAGGAGCTGTTCTGAAAGATTGTAGCGTCGGTAAGAGGAGCTTATAGATTTAAAGTGACTGAGAAAGAACGAGATAAGGAAAAATATTTTAGTGAACAACCGCTTAGGATTTGGAGGACACTGCCTGAAAGGGATAAGAATTAAATTAAATTTTGATCGTGCGAAGAGTATTGGATAAATATTGAGGAAGAAAAACATGCAGGGTTGTGGCGACACAATGGCAGAGTGGGATTACTAGATTGTTCTATGAAAAAGAGTCCTCATGACTTAATAGGCTCGCTGATCCCCATTGGCGTGGTATTCTCTGTTTAATTATTCGAACCATGAATGTTCTCATTATTAGGCTTGTTGGGATTCTGAAGAGCTTTTTTTAATGAAGTTCTAATACAAATAAGTGAATTGCAAAAGAGAGCAGGAAGTCCCAACTGGGTACTGACAGCAGTCAAATCCGTGGCCCGGATATTCTTTATTCTTGGCAAGTTCAGGTGAAGGGGCTTTATTTTCTTTCAGTGGGGAATTCAAACAGGCACTTAATACTTTTAAAACTTACAGTGTCAGATCCGGTTGAGCAACTTACAGACATAGGAAAAGCCGAGAGGATTACATATTAATTAATTGCTCTTTGATCTGTCATAACAGCACATCTTTCAAAGTTCAGATGCGAATCGAAAATAATTTTCACGAGCCCACCATTTATTGGTGAGGACATTTCAGGTGGTGGGGGATAGAGAGTAGAGTTTACACTCTGGAATGAACGTTATTCCAAACCAAAGGATGATAAACCGTGGTGGAATTGTATTGGGGAGAATTGAACTTCCATGATCTTTTGCATTGTGCTCCTATCTCACGCCCACAAAAGCTGGCGTGAGCCCAGAGTCAAATAATCACTACAATTCAGTGACATGGTGACCTAGTAATCTAAATGCTCCAAGTCTGTCACTGAATACATCAGCCCACAACCTCTTAAAACTAAAAGGTCCCACCAAATTTAGGAGCATGGTCAACACTTGCATGGACTTAATGCCGACCACCCCACTGCTGGATTGGTCTTAGCACATGTCCACACCTTTTACCAGTGATTCCTCGGATGACAGGACAAGACGTATCATGAGAGATTGAGTCAGCTCAGACTGTGTTCACTGGGGTTTAGAAGAATGGGGTAGGGGGCATCTTATAGAAATCTAACAGAACACGCAGGGTACATGGGGGAAGGATGGTCCTGGTGGTGGGAGAGTCCAGTACCAGGGGGTCATAGTTTAAGGATGAGGGGAAAATCTTTTAGGAGTGAGGTGAGGGGAAATGTGTTCACCCAGAGAGTGGGGAGCCTGGGGAATTCTCTGCCACAGAAAGTGGTTGAGGTCAAAACATTACGTGGGTTCAGGAAAAGAGGGAGATATAACTCTTGTGGCCAAAGGGATTAAAGGATGTTGGGGGGATGGTGTGATTAGAGGGTTGATGATCAGTCATGATCATACTGACTGACAGAGCAGGCTCCTAGCTTCTATGTTTTGTGTCTGTCACTTCAGCAACTTGCTAACACAACTGCTTAGCATCAATGAGAGTCACTTATTAAAAATTAATTCACAGGATGTGAGTGCATTGCCTGTGGCACCATTAATTGCTCATCCCTATTAACCATGTTGCCATGGGTGTGGAGACACATGGAGACTAGACGAGCCAAGGATGGCAGATTTCCTTCCCTAAAGGGTCCTTACTGAACCAGATGGGTTTTTTTTATATATATATAGTTGGCCTTTGGTTTAGGTTTTAATTCCAGATTTTTCTGAATTCAAATTTCGCTACTTGCCATGGTCAGATTTGAACTCATTTCCCCAGAACATTAACCTGGAGTCCTGAATGTCTAGTCCAGTGACTTTACCACTGAAGTAAGTCCAAGGGCAGCCTCCGATAAAGGGGAATGGACATAGTGAGGCAGCCTGTCAGGATGGTCAGAGTCAGGATGGTTTCTATATAAAGAGTAAGGAGACAATGGTTGCGCTGCACACCACCCGTCTTCACTAATGAGAGCTATTTTCCTCTTGCATTGAGAGAGAGAGCGAGAGAGAGAGATGGGTGTCATGGGAGATGAAAGTGAGGGGCACAGCTGTTAGGTGCAAAACATCCTTTTAAAGATGGAACCCAGCACCAGGGATACCAGTGAATTGTGGGATATCCCAGCAGTGGTGAGTTGCTTTGGCAACAGCGTGTGGTAAGGTGGGGTTGGAATTGGATGAGCGGGGGTCACCAAAGGAGCAGGAGAGGTAGTTAATGCGATGAGTTTGGCATGTTAGGTCAAGAAAACTCACTAGGCCTCATGGAGAGAAACCGCCTCAAAAGCAAACCAACAAAACGTGTGCTTAGCTGAAAAAAAAAGGGTGACTCACCTCTGCACACTTCCACGATCTGAAATACCTGAAAGTCTGTCATTTTCCTGTAATAAAGTCACCAAGCGAGGGCTTTGTGCCTAGAAGCTATCCATTTAGTTGCTTAGGCCACAGCTTGAGGTTGTTAACAATGCAACTGCATAAAGTTCTCAAAGAGAAGCCCCATTTGCAATCCTGGCCAATGGATCCAGGCTATACCCAAACCACTATCTTTGCTGCTGACTTCATCAAAAAATAAGAACTCTGGAGCAATTAGAAGATTGCCCTGAGTATTGACACAAAACAAAACCCCAGTCACTCAACTCAAAACTCACAGATTGTGACGACAGTGAGGTGACTCTCACATGAAAACAAGAACCACCTCTTTCCCTGGAATGTCAGAAGCTGAGGGGGTGACCTTACAGAGATTTATAAAATCATGAGGGGCATGGATATGATAAATAGGCAAGGTCTTTTCCCTGGGGTGGGGGAGGCCAGAACTAGAGGGCATAGGTTTAAGGTGAGAGGGGAAGGATATAAAAGGTACCTAAGGGGCAACTTCTTCACGCAGAGGGTGATGTATGTGTGGAATGGGCTACCAGAGGAAGTGGTGGAGGCTGGTACAATTACAAGATTTAAAAAGCATCGGGATGGGTATATGAATAGGAAGGGTTCAGAGGGATATGGGCTGAGTGCTGGCAGGTGGGACTAGATTGGGTTGGGATAGCTGGTCGGCATGGACGAGTTGGACCAAAGGGTCTGTTTCCGTGCTGTACCCCTCTATGACCTGGAGCCCTAAAGCTGCTGTAACGCTGTGAAGGGGAATGATTGCTGTCGCTTGTCACTCCCCTCCATAGTATTAAAGTGATGGAGCAGCTCTGGTTGGAAACGTTGGCATGGGGATAGCCGGTTAATTTGTTTGCCTTAAACCAAATGTGCACAAATTGCCAACTTGGGAGCAAACATGCTTAGTAATTAATGCTCACTGAATGTTATTCTGCTCCCCACCCCCTCCCCTTGCCTCTGAGTGACTTCATTCCCTGTTGCTCATTGCAATCTCAACAGTCCACGGGGAGCCCTACAGTTTATATCTCCAAGGCTCCATCTGAAGACAGCTTGATGCACCGATTTATAACGCCACGTCCCTTGCCAGTACTTCGATAGTTGCTATCATTGCTGCAAAGCCCCTGGAACGCGACCCAAAGACGTCATTGCAGTGTCCCAGAGAATGCCATCACAAATATTATTCAAGAGAAAAGTAGGTTATTGCAAACTGGTAGTGGATTGAGAAGTCCTGGTTCACCTTGATGAAGTTAAAGCTGCTGTGTCTGTCTGTTATCCTAGATTTAAAGATGTATGTGCAAGTTAAATTAAAATGCTTGCTTTTGCTTGATCTGTCATGAATGACATGCATTGCACAATAGTTGACATTTGAAATAGGTTGCCTCACTCCCATTTGCAGACTTGACGGAGTGGGTTAGAAATATTTTTTCTTGACGTGACTGCAAGATCAGAAGAGATTCAGTAACCTTACCAATACTGGCAATGGAAGAGTAGTCTCAAATTCCATGCGACTCTCTGATTAATCCTGTACCACCTGTACACCTGACACAAACACACACTCACACACATTCATGCATGCACACATACACACATACACACATGCGTGCGCACAGACACTCACGCATACTCACTCACTCATGCACACACACTCACGCTTGCACGTATACATACGCGCATGCACACGCAAACTCATGCACACACACTCACGCATGCTCACTCACATACACACACTCACACACAGCCACACGCGCACACACTCACTCATGCACGCACACCTGTGCACACACACTCACGCATACTCATGCGCACACACACCCGTGCACACGCACCTGCTCCTCAGAAGGTTTTGACTGTCTGCTAAAAACAGAGCAAACCAAAAGACAAAGGCGAGAACTGGCCACTCCCCAGCCATTGGTTTCAAGTAGCCATTTCCAGATATATCGGCACCTCTGCCTTTATGACCCCATCTTGAAAGAAACCAAGGATCACACATCTTCAGGCTGGCACAGCAGCTCAGTGGTGAGCACTGCTGCCTCATAGCACCAGTGACACAGGTTCGATTAGCACAGTCAAAACCTTCTGGGGACATAGAGGACACAGCATCTACACACACACAGACACACACACACACACACACACTCCCTTCTTTCCCTCTGTTCACATGTGTTCCTTCATGGTCCTCCCACCCAAATATCATTTCAAATTTGGTGCACCTTGCTAAATTCAACTCTTGGACAAGTACAGCTGGACCAGGCCAGGGGCCCTTCATAGCATTTGAAGAAAGTAGCCTGGACCCTAACATTCTTTTTATTTTAAAGGCAGATGTAGGGTAGATATTCCAGGAGGGATACAGCTGGTCAGACCACTCGGCTTTAAACTAAACAGAATTTATTTAAACACTACAGTTAAAATACCAACAAAAAAAAAACAGAATTTAGAATAACAACTACTTGAAACCCCAATCGATTCAAATTCTGTGTGGAGTTTGTACATTCTCCCCGTGTCTGTGTGGGTTTCCACCAGGTGCTCCGGTTTCCTCCCACAATCCAAAGATGTACAGGTTGGATGGTTTGAACATGCTAAATTGCCCATAGTGGCCAGCGATGTGTAGATTAGGTGCATTAGCCTTCAGAATTACATGGATAGAGGAGTTCTGGGTAGGATGACCTTTGAAGAGTCAGTGTGGACTTGATGTGCCAAAGGGTCTGCTTCCACACTGCAGGGATTCTGCTCGAAATAACTGCACAGAGACCTATTTCCATTGTTCACACATGCACCGTACATAGACTCTGACCAGCCAGCTCAGAGCCAGTCCCTTGAGTGAGGAGAGTCTCTGACACTGCTGTTTTGTAACTTTTTTAATTTAAAAAAAACAGTTTACAAAAAAGGAAAACAGTTAATGTTTACAGCTGTATACAACAGCAATTTTACAAGGGAGAGGAGCAGCAAAGCCAGGCCCCAAACCCTACCGTTCAACCAGTTTACAGGGAGGAGGACAAACCTCAAATCCCAGTTCCACATAAAAGACAGTGACAATGACATTTGTACATTAGACAATACTGTTACATACAAAAGTGCAGACAATACAGACCCAGCAGAAGCGCTTCACAGGAGGCCCCCAAGCACTGAGGATGTCACCGAGACAGGGGACGAGACGTCTGCAACACAAATTCCCAGCTCGGCGAACAGAACCACAACAACGAACACCCAAGCTACAAACCTTCTTACAAACTTTGACCAGTCTAAATCGTATAAGGTCCCTCCCACCTTCCAACCACTCTAAGGCAGCCCGCCCCTACCCACCTTCCAGTTCCCGGTCCACTCCATGCCCCTTCCAGTTCTCGGTCCGCCCTGACACATCTTTCGACCACCTCTAGGACAGCCCACCCCGGTACCCGCCCAGGGTGACAGCAGTCAGGACAGCCTACCCACCTTCTGGCTTCACTAACCACCCTCAGCACCTTTCGACCACCTCTGGGGCAGCCTGCCCCGGTACCTGCCCAGGGTGACAGCGCTGAGGATGGCTACCCACCTTCTGGCTCTCGGTCTGCCCCTACATACCATTGGGCTCTCACCCAAACAATTGCACCTCTGACCAGTGGGCTATCCTGGCACACCTTCCGGCCACCTCTAGGACAGCCTGTCCCCTTCCCTGGGATAACAGCGTGTAGGGTAGCCCAAAAGCCTTCTGGAACTCAGCCCGCCCCTACATACCTTCTGGCTCTCGGCTGCTCTGACACCTTTTGACCACCTCTAGGACAGCCCATCCTGATTACCCCTTATTGGGACGACAGCGCTCAGAACGGCCTACCCACCATCTAGCTCTCAGGGCGACTGGCATCAGGGTGGACTACCCACCCTCCGGCTCTCAGGGTGACAGCTTTCAGGACGACCCATGAGCCTCCCCGCTCATAGCAAGGCCTGCCAGACCCAGGGACACACAAGACAGTGCGGGTGATAGATCCAGGAAACACCACAATACAGTTAATTACCAAAAAAAAGTCCTTTCTGGTACACAGTCCAAATCTATAGTCTTCAAAATATAGAATCCATTTCCAGGGGGAGTCCACTCCAGTATTTGATGTACGTTGTTGGAAATAGAGTCCACTCCAAACTGTAGAGTCCGTTACTAAAAACAGAGTCCGCAACCAAGGGCAGAGTCCACTCCTGAAGGCAGCAAATGCACACCCCACAGCACACAGGTGTTCAGTCTCCATAGAGTCCTGGTCCAGCCTTGGAAAACCAGGCCCACTCACAGGAATATAGTACAGGTGCACTTAACTCACAGGGGTTTGTTCCACTCTTGATGGAAAGGTCTTCTCCCAAACTCCAGGATACAGCAAGTGCTCACCTCACAGCACACACAGAGGTGTTAAACCTTCAGAGGCCCAGTCCCAGGGCTAGGCCTCCCCACAGGAACAGTTCCTCTGGTAAAATGTATGTCTTCCACAAGGGCTCAGTCAAAACACCAATTAAAAGTGAAGACACGTACAAAAAACAAAGAAAACTAGAGTCCAAGGGCTAAGCCCTACCACAAAATTAACATTATCCTTTCTCAAAAAGAGAAAAGAGTAACACAGGCTGTAACCAGCCAGTGAAACAACAATCCTCTAATGAGAATTGAGCTACACCTGAAACACACTATGTGCATCAGGAGTTTAACAATCAGTCCTCACTAAAAGGAATACCAGTTAACAAACTGGCTAAATAATTCAGCCAGTTCAGGAATCAGGTCTCCCCTTCCAAAAAAGAAGGGAAGCAAAAACTAACAGTAACACACTGACTATAATACCAGCCAGCATAGAGTCGGTCCCCTAAACTGAGGAGAGTCTGAATCTCCTGTTTATATCTGTCAGCCAAGGCTCCCTGTTTGGACTAGGTTAACAGTAACACACTGACTGTGGCACCAGCCAGCACAGAGTCAGTCCCCTAAACTGAGGCGACTCTGAATCTCCTGTTTATATCTGTCAGCCAAGGCTCCCTGTTTGGACCAGGTTAACAACCTCAATCAGGGAACTCACATCCTATGAATCCACCTGGCTAACCCCATTCAAATCACTACAGTCGTCAGTTAGGTGTAGAGAGAATGTGGGACAATGTAGAATTAAAAGCCATAGTTTTAGGATAAGAGGTAGCAGGTTTGAAACAGAGATGAGGAGAAATTACTTCTGACAAAAAGTTGTGAATCTATGGGATTCTTTGTGGGATGCCAGGACACTAAATAACTTTAAGGAGGGAATGGATAGATTTTTAATTCATAAAGGGTTAAAGACTAATGGAAGGCGGACAGGAAGGTAAGTTTGAGATTGAGGTGAGATCAGCCATGATTGCATTAAATCCTTAAGGCAGAAAGGGTGTCCCATTCTTACTCCTTCTAGTTACCCTGTATTCTGTTTATATGTTAGAAAGTGTGGGCAGATTCGTGAGCACATGCTTTTAAGATCATTTGTGGAAATGACCTTCACAGCGCCAGGGACCCCAGTTCAATTCCAGCCTCCGGGTGCTCCAGTTTCCTCCCACAGTCCAAAGATGTGCAGGTTGGATGGGTTGGCCATGGGAAATTCCCCCATAGTATTCAGGGATGTGTAGGCTAAATGTAGAGTAGTAGGATATGGGAATTGGTCTGGGTGGGTTACTCAATAAGTGTGGACTTATTGGGCTGAATGTGCCATTCACTCATTAGAGAGAGATGACTGGTGGTGGTTTAACCTGAGGGACACCATGGGTCAGGTAAGGGGAGAGTTTGCCCCAACACACATAGAAAGACAAGACATAGGCAAGTGGGTCTGAAATGGAAAATGTTTAACCCTGCAGTTAGATATCTCACTATGATGAATACAAATTTCAGATGGACAATGAGATTACATTTGGTGTCACATACAAAAATAGCACTTATAAAAGTAGCACTCAAAATACAACCTCAAGTGATGCAATTTAGGGGTGGCATGGTGGCACAGTGGTTAGCACTGCTGCCTCACAGTGCCAGAGACCTGGGTTCAATTCCCACCTCAGACAACTGTCTGTGTGAAGTTTGTACATTCTCCCCGTGTCTGTGTGGGTTTCCTCCGGGTGCTCTGGTTTCCTCCCACAGTCCAAAGATGTGCAGCTTAGGTGAATTGGCCATGCTAAATTGCCAGTAGTGTTAGGTGAAGGGCAAATGTAGGGGAATGGGTGGTTTGCACTTTGGAGGATCGGTGTGGACTTGTTGAGCCGAAGGGCCTGTTTCCACACTTAAGAAATCTAATCTAAATCTAAAGAACAGGGAAAGACCATTCATTCTATTATACCTATGCTAGCCCATTGAGTGACCTATCTCCGTTAATTTTTTTCATTGGCCCATCGAGTCAACACTGACCCTCCGAAGAGCAGCCCATCCCTTTACCTGTAACTCTGCATTTCCCATAGGTAATCCACCTAGCCTACACATCCCTGGACCCTATGGGGCAATTTAGCATGGCTAATCCACTAAGCTGCACAACCTTGGACTGTGGGAGGAGACCCACGTAGACCCAGGGAGAATGTGCAAACTGCCCACAGACACGCTGGACGGTAGACTCAAACCTATATTCCTGGTGCCGTGAGGCAGCGGTGTTAACCATTGAGCCACCGTGTGGAGCTCTTTACCCCTTCAAAAATGCAGCCAGTTCCCTTTTGAAAATTCCAATTCAGCTTTCAGGAGGATTGTAACAACTTGCCAGTTATGCCATCTGTAAGGAGAAATTTGAGCTTCTGAAATGATCTGACACTATGGATTGATCTACCTCCACAGTGCAATGCTTTGTTGCTCTGTGCTGATGGATGTCATCTGTAATGAGCTCTAGGCTTTGAAGCTCAGTGCTGTAACGTACAGGCTGCTTCATTGGTTTAGATGTCCCCAGCTCTGAGTCGGCTGCATCTCCCATTGTTGTCTTCCCCAAGGGTGAGCATTGTCTGATTCTCAGAAGTTTCAATAAACTCTTTTCTCTCCACGTTGTTACAAAGAATTTTGACTTCTGTTTCATCGGACCTCCAAACTCTTCCCTCAGTCTCAATAACTGTTGTTAGGGAAGCATCAGTTTACAGTCAGCAACAGCAGCAGTCTCATTGTATAACCGAAGTGACTGCTAATTGCTTTGATCACCAATACTTTAAGCAGAGGAAGATGCAGGGTGATGTGTGGCGAGCAGTGGACTTTTAAAGTTCACTCATGGGATGAGTACATTGCTGGCTCAACTAACATTTATTACCCATCCCTCATAACCCAGTTACAAACCAACCACATTAGCTGTGGGTCTGGAGTCACATGTAGGCCAGACCAGGTAAGGATGGCAGTTTCCTTCCCTCAAGGGAGCCAGATGGGTTTTTCCCCTAACAACTGGCGCATGGTCATTCGTTGACATTTAATTCAAGACTTTTACGGAATTCGTATTCCCAGCTTCATAGGATTTGAACACGGATTGCCAGGACATTAGCAATGGCCCTGGATGAATAGTCGAGTGATAATACCACTCGGCTATCACCTTGTTTGGGATTTTCACGGTGTGAAGGGAGCAGGAAGCTCCATGTCTCACTGCCTATAAAATTGACATCGGTACTTTCTGAAAGAGCATGAAAGCAAGTACCAAGTCCTGGGGCTCAATATTATGAAGAGTCTAAGGAGCTAGTTCTGCCTTCGCTAAAGAAAATAAGATTGCGAGGGCTTTGATTCCTGTGATATAAGATAACGAGAGAGTGAGTGACACATAAGCAAGCCAGACTCCTTGAGTTAAGCTGCAATTGCACAGGAGATGAGTTTGAAATTAACAAGCCTCAAGCCAGGCTGTAAATTAGAGTGTTTGTGTTCTCCACAGAACCACAGTTACATAATGGGGAGCTGCCAGCCTTTGGAAAATAAATAGACAAATATCTGTTTAAGAGCTGTGTTAAAAATTATTAGCTCGGGCATGATAGGCATCAATGATCAAATTGCTCAAAGCACAAGATGGGCCTCTATCAGCAAGAACCTTGTGTGAGTCATGGATGCACTGAAGCCAGTGCAGCGAGGGCTATAAAAGTGGATTAACTTCCTGCAATTTGCTGAATTGCCTTTGGGATTTGGAGAAATATCACGGTCTTTTATCTTCTCGCCGAGTTCTCTGTGCGTGGGCATCTGTGTTGCCAAGAGCTTGGCTTCGGTCCCGAGTGAGTCACTTTGCACATGGCCTCCTCGGATCGATGGCTGGCAGGGTCGATGGCAAAGCCATGAGGATTCTGGGAAGGGATGGTATGGGAGTTTCTGCTGATCCCTCCAAAGAAGGGGAGAATGCTACGGAAGCTCGCCATCTCCTGTTGCCAAAGGAGGAAACCAGACCGTCAAAAGGCATTTCCAAATCTGGGTGCTGTTTTAAGTCTTGGTGTGAGGCAACTATTTCTGTTCTCCCCCTTCACTTCCCGGTTTTGGTAACATTGCGATTTTGTAAGGAAGGGGCTCAGGATGTTATTTTCAAGGACTCTTGAAAGAATTCCAAATGTACTCTTGTGGTGCAATGGTAGTGTCCTTACCTCTGAGTTAGAAGGTTCAGCTTTACACCTGCTCCAGCAGTGGATCACAGCCACTCTGAACAAGTTATTTTACAATGTCTAACCAAGCGCTATATTCAATGGACATTTGCCTCTGGACCTGTTTGAATCCTGCAAAGATAGGACATCATTTCCTGTTATCTGTTCTCTTAAGAATTAAGTCTTCACAGTGTGCAGCTCCACTCTTAGCCCAGCACAGAGTTAACGATTGGTGTCTTTTCGTTAGGATGGAGGATTCCAAACACCAGGGGGCACATTTTTAAGATGAGAGGAGACAGATTTAAAAAGAGAATGAGAGGCTATTTCATTACACAGAGGGTGGTTGGCATTTGGAATAAACTTCCTGAAGAAGTGGGTGATGCAGGTATAGACACAATACTTAAAAGACATTTGGATAAGTTCATGAATAGGAAAGGGATATGGGCCAGGAGCAGGCAGGTGGGACTGGTTTAGCTTGGGATTATATTTAGCATGGCCTGGTTGGATCAAAGGCTGTGTTTCTAAGCTGTATGACTCTATGATGATCTGCTGCATTCCAATTGCTCTGTTATTCATCCATGAGGTGTGAGAGTCATGGGCTGGACCCAGTGTTTATTGCCTGTCCCTAGTTGCCCCTGATAAGGCAGTGGTGAGCTGCATCCTTGCAGTCCATGTGGATAGGGCACTCCCCCACCATGCTGTTAGCCAGCAAGTTCCAGGAATTTGACTCAACAAGATGGAAGCGAGGTGGGTTATTTCCAAGTCAGGATGTGGAGGCGGTGGTGTTCCCACAAATCTGCAGACCAGGTGGTGAAGTGCGTGAGACTGGACAGTGCTGTTGATGGTATGTTGGCAGGTTGTTACAATGCAGTTTGTAGATGCTACCACTTGCTCTGAAAATGGAAGAGTAAATATTCACTGCTACATTAGTAATATATGATGCTGGTGACCTGAGTGTAAAATCCCTACAGTGTGGAAACAGGTCATTAGGCCGAACAAGTCCACACTGACCCTCCAAAGAGTAACCTACCCAGATCTATTCCCCTACCCTTTTACTCTACATTTGACTAATGCACCTAACCTACATATCCCTGAACACGATGGGCAATTTAACATGGCCAATCAACCCTAATCTGCACACTTTTGGACTGTGGGAGGAAACCAGAGCACCCGGAGGAAACTGACGCTGACACACAGGGAGAAGGTGAAGAGAGATCTTGATTGAATTGCACTGAACTGAATTAAGGGCAGGTTATTGCCTTGTGTATTATCATTGGCCTGTTAAGCCAGAGACCCAGGGAATGTTCTGGGCACCATGGTTCAAACCCCACCATGGCAGATGGTTGAATTTGAATTCAGTACAAAGTCTACAGCTATGAGGCTAATGAAGGCTATTGTTGGAGGAAAATCCCACCTGGTTCCCTAAAGCCCTTTAGAGAGGGACAAAGTTAAAAATCACACATCACCGGGTTATAGCCTGATAGGTTTATTTGGAAGCACTAGCTTTTGGAGCGCTGTTCCTTCATCAGGTACCTACCAGCCATACCTGGCCTGGCCTACATGTGACTCCAGACCCACAAGAATGTAGTTCGCTCCAAACTGCTCTGTGGGCAATTAGGGATGAGCAATAAATGCTGGGCCAGCCAACGACGCCCTCATCCTGTGAATGATTGCTTTAAGAACATTGATTGGAATGTATCACTGAATATAGGTGGTACCTGAGAGTCTTGATAAAGTGCCAGTAGGTAGTGGGAGACAGTTCTTCAAAGACATATTGACAAAGAGCAAAAGATTGCTGCAGTTAGCATTAAGGGACACCAGTGGGGACACTACCACTGCATCATAAGAGTGTTTAATGTTAAATTTAAATGTCAATAATTGTGGGGTTCATGAATATCTCTTAG
This sequence comes from Chiloscyllium punctatum, assembly GCF_047496795.1. NCBI lineage: Eukaryota > Metazoa > Chordata > Chondrichthyes > Orectolobiformes > Hemiscylliidae > Chiloscyllium > Chiloscyllium punctatum. The sequence goes on along the minus strand of NC_092756.1, from coordinate 85,545,005 downwards.
CACCTGACTTTTCCAACTTCTCCTTTGGCAATGAGCGGTGAATTCATTCTCTCTGTAGCTTGTGACTATCTAATTTGAGAACTGGCCAATCAAATTCAGACCAACCTCAGAGATGCTAACGCCTTCCACAAAATAAACAGGAGTGTTAGAGGTTCTGTTCACTCTGAGAGCTGGCTCTGAGGGAGCTGGATCAGGGTCAAGGATTGTCTACTTGTAAATAAACAGTAACTTGGTGACTGGATACCAGCCTCTATGGAGTTACTTCACCACCAGACCTGCTAAAAATGCTAATGCCATCCATTCTTAGATGTGCTCCAAGGGTGGTCAATCACACTCACCTCCTTATTGGGATGTTAAGGTGAAAGGGCTAAGGATTCCTCCACCTAGCTTTGCCAGAATAACTGACCCCAGAACTCTCACAGACAATGTCCTGATTTAGAAGGAGAGAAAATAGAGCTGCAGTAGGCCATTTGGCCCATCAAATCAACTCTGCTGTTCAACATGATCGTGACTGACCCTCTATTCCAGCATCATAATCATATGTCCATTACCAATGGGAGCTGAATTAGGCCATTTGGCCCATCAGGTCTGCTGCACCATTAGCTCTGTCACTGGGTCAATACACTAGAACTCTCTACCAAACACCATCTGAGCATTGTCACCATGAGGATGGTAGCCATGATTTGGAGATGCCAGTGTTGGACTGGGGTGGACAAAATCCCACAACACCAGGTTAAAGTCCAACAGGTTTATTTGGAAGCACTAGCTTTCGGAGCGCCGCTCCTTCATCAGGTAACTAGTGGGGCAGGTGTCTGATGCTCCACAACCATGAGGCTAGCAGTTTTTCCAGGAGGTAGCTCACCACGGGCATCTTGGCATGGGCCTCGCCAGGTGTCCTTGCCAATACATCAGGAGGCACGTCCTGTTTAAGACCACCCAGCGTTATAGGATGGGAGGGGGTGCTACACACCAAGTTGAGAGGGAATTGAGGAGTTCAAAGGTGTTGACAAGAACTAATTAATTCAGAGAGTCCTAGACAGGGAACACTCAGCCTGAGGCAAAGTAATCACAGAGCTTCCACCGAGTGGTAACAAATTTAATCAATGGGGAAGGTCAGAAACCATGCTCTTCAAGAGCAACGGAATTCAGAGAAAGGGCAAAACACCAGCACGTACTTCAGAGAGAAAAAGAATTAAATTCAAAGATCAACTGATGTGGGAAATTAACTGAAACAAAGTGAAGTTTTGATGATGCGATCTGAACTATAATGTCTGCAGAACCAAATAGGATGTAATGTACTACATGATACATTAATCCTGATTCTTCTCATGTTTTTAATCTATCGTGAATTACATATTCACGATACAACACAAAAGGAGGACATTCAGCCCATCCAGACCCATGTAGTCTCTTTGCAAGAGCAATGTGTTCTGTCGTGGTGGCTCAGTGGTTAGCACTGCTGCCTCACAGCGCCAGGGACCTGGGCTTGATTCCAGTCTCTTGCGACTGTCTGTGTGGAGTTTGCACGTTCTCCCCACGTCTGCGTGGTTTTCTGCTGGCTACTCCGGTTTCCTCCCACAGTCCAAAGACGTGCAGCTCAGGTGAATTAGCCGGGATAAATTGCCCATAGCGTTAGCTGCATTAGTCATAAGGAAATGGGTCTGGGTGGGTTACTCTTTGGAGGGTTGGTGTGGACTTGTTGGGCCAAATGGCCTGTTTCCACAGTGGTGAATATAATCTTAACTGGAGATATTAACAGGAAAAGGCATGGTAGATAAAGATAAACTATTTCCACTGTTTGGGGATCCTAAAACAATGAGGCATAGTCTGAGATTATGGGCCAGACTCTAGAGGAGAGATGTTAGGAAGCATTTGAGTCATAGAGATGTACGGCATGGAAACAGACCCTTTTATCCAACTCATCCATGCCGACCACATATCCTACGTTGATCCAGTCTGATTTGCCAGCATTTGGCCCATATCCCTCTAAACCCTTCCCATTCACAGACCCATCCAGAATACTTTTAAATGCTGTAAATGTACCAGCCTCCACCACCTCATTCCATATACACACACCACCCTCTGTGTGAAGAAATTGCCCCTTAGGTCCCTTTTCGATCTTTCCCTTCTCACCTTAAACCAATGCCCTCTAGTTTGGACGGCCCTACCCTGGGGAAAAGACCTTGACAATTCTATGCACACAGGGTGGGAGAGGTTTGGAACTCCCTTCCGCAAATGCCAGTGGATGCTGGATCAGTTGTTCATCTTAAATCAGAGACGAACATATTTTCGTTCAGCAAAGGCATGAAGGGATAGGGGCCAAAGGCAGGAGTATGGAGTTAGGCCACAGATCAGCCATGATCTCAGTGGAAGGTGGAACAGGCTCGAAGGCCTACTCGTGTTCCTATGTGCTTAGATTAGATTTTTCTACACTGTGGAAACAGGCCCTTCGGCCCAACCAATCCACACTGACCCTCCGAAGAGTAAACCACCCAGACCCATTCCCCTCTGAACACTGCATCTGACACTATGGGGCAATTTAGCATGGCCAATTCACCCTAACCTGAACATCTTTGGACTGTGGGAGGAAACCAGAGAAAACCCACACAGACACGGGGAGAACATGCAAACTCCACACAGTCACCCGAGGCAGGAATTGAACCTGGGACCCTGGTGCTGTGAGGCAGCAGAGCTAACCACTGAGCCACCGTGCCACCCCCTAACCTGCTGAGTTTCTCTCTCTTTGTTTCAGATTTTGAGCTTTCGCCCTTGTATCCAGGAATATTCATTGCGGATGTTGTTTTGAGACAGAGCTTGTTTTAATCTTACAATGTCATAAACCCACAAGGTTGTCTGTAACTGGAGCTCAGCTGGGAGAACACAGCAAGGCAGGCAGCATCAGGAGGTGGAGAAGTCAATGTTTCGGGTGTAACCCTTCTTCAGGACCTCTCCACCTCCTGATGCTGCCTGCCTTGCTGTGTTCCTCCAGCCTCCTGCCTGTCCCTCCTGATACTGCCTGCCTTGCTGTGTTCCTCCAGCCTCCTGCCTGTCCCTCTTAATGCTGCTTGGCTTGCTGTGTTCCTCCAGCCTCCTGCCTGTCCCTCTTAATGCTGCTTGGCTTGCTGTGTTCCTCCAGCCTCCTGCCTGTCCCTCCTGATGCTGCCTGCCTTGCTGTGTTCCTCCAGCCTCCTGCCTGTCCCTCCTGATGCTGCCTGGCTTGCTGTGTTCCTCCAGCCTCCTGCCTGTCCCTCCTGATGCTGCCTGCCTTGCTGTGTTCCTCCAGCCTCCTGCCTGTCCCTCTTAATGCTGCTTGGCTTGCTGTGTTCCTCCAGCCTCCTGCCTGTCCCTCCTGATGCTGCCTGCCTTGCTGTATTCCCCCAGCCTCCTGCCTGTCCCTCCTGATGCTGCCTGCCTTGCTGTGTTCCTCCAGCCTCCTGCCTGTCCCTCCTGATGCTGCCTGCCTTGCTGTGTTCTCCCAGCCTCCTGCCTGTCCCTCCTGATGCTGCCTGGCTTGCTGGGTTCTCCCAGCCTCCTGCCTGTCCCTCCTTTGGATTCCAGCATCTGCAGTTTTTTTCTGTCTGTAACTGGAGCTCACCAATCAGTTATCTGATTATGTTTGTCTCTAAATTTCTTCTAAATGGGATGTTTTTATTGAGCGACTTTGTGCGTTTGTGGGACCTCTCATCCACGATTCAGGTAGTACAGCACTCCCTCAGTGCATTTAGGTCAGACAGGGTAAGGATAGCTGATTCCTTCGCTGGATGGCATAAATGAGTCAGGTCTATTCCTGCTTTATTTTAACTTCTATATATTTCTGTCAGTCTCTCATAAACATTTACATTTGTAGTTGCAGTTAAGACAATAAATCTACACACCTTTGAGGAGGGGACGAAAGGGTTCATTAACATGAATCCTGACACACCACTTAATCCAGTTAATGCCCAGAAAATCCAGACAGAAATTAATATTAGTCTGAGACAGAGGGTTGGGGAGGTGATTGGTGCCTTGTCAGAAAAACTTCTCACTCTGTCTCCTCCCCAAGCTAGAATTCATTACCAGAGCTGGACTGGGACAAGCTTTACCCACTCTTAGTAGCTTTTTAATGTGGCAAATCAAGATTTAACTCCATAGGCGTTAATGAGCTGTCAGTCAGATCCAGGAAATGCATTTATTACAAAATGAGCTGTATAATTGCGACATCCGTCATTGAGGCATTGAGCTATGCGCCAGTTGGGCTAATCCTAATTCACAATGTTTCTTTTGTCAGTCATGGGTACAAACTCACGGGTTTTACAATGTGAAACCGTGCTTGTTCACAAGCCTGGCCGCCCTGCATCAGTGAAGGTGGGTTCGGCAGAGCTTTGATGAAACTCAATTTACCACCATGGTCCCACAGACTTGGTGCTTGGAAATAATCCAGGGGAACTGTTTCTGGCACCGAGTTGATTTGACTGATTAAGGATGATCAGCCATGATTATATTGAACGGTGGTGCAGGCTCGAAGGACAGAATGGCCTACTCCTGCACCTATTGTCTATTGTCTATTGATGCCGTATGGTTGCAGAGTCCCAAGGCATTCTTCCTCCGGGCGTCGGGTGGTTAGGGTTTGGCGGTCATGCTGCACAAATTTAGCACACCAGTCTCTCTTATGTTGTTTCAGTGGTTGCTTCCGAAGTTTCTCATGCTGTTTCAGAAGTTGCTGTCCCAGTCTCTCGCAAGCTGTTTCGTGGGTTGCTGCCCCAGTCTCTCTCATGTTATTTCAGAAGTTGCTGACCCGTCTCTCTCTTGTTGCTTCAGGAGTTTTTCCCTCAGTCTCTCTCACGTTGTTTCAGGTGTTGTTGCCACTTTCTCCAAGCTAATCCCAGACACAGCAAGATTTCCACTAAGGTTAGAGTGGAAAAGCACAGCGGGTCAGGCAGCGTCCGAGGAGCGGGGAAATGGACATTTCGGGCAAAAGCCCTTCATCAGGAATCAAACTTTCGACCAATCCAGATGCTTTATAGTTGGAATTGGCTGTGGGAGAAATGGGCAGCAAATATCAGCAGACCCCCTGTCCCTTTTTTCAATTTTCCCCAGGCATCCACAGTTCTACCAATTGCCTCGTTTTAACGTCTGAACCAGTTGCAGCAATTCTTCAAATACACATGATGTGGAAGGGCTGGAGTTGGACTGGGCTGGACGAAGTCAGAGGCCTCACGACCCCAGGTTATAGTCCAACAGCTTTATTTGAAATCACAAGCTTTCAGAACGCTGCTCCTCTGAAGTGACTTCACCTGACAAAGGGGCAGTGCTCCGAAAGCTTGTGATTTCAAATAAACCTATTGGACTATAACCTGGGGTCGTGAGGCCGCTGACTTCAAACACGTAAGGGGAGCTGGTGGAGTAGCGGTAATCCCATGGGGCCTCGAAATTTACAGGCACAGGCTAATGCACTGAGATGGGGGGGTGGGAGGGGTGATCAACTCCCCCCCCCCCCCAATTCTATTCAGTCGATACATATTAAGGTAGTGATAGTGACTCTGAAAGTGAAACAGAGATTGCTGGAAAAGCTCAGCAGGTCTGGCAGCATCTGTGGAGAGAAGCATCTGTGGGGTGGCACGGTGGCTCAGTGGTTAGTACTGCTGCCTCACTGGAACCAGGTTCGATTCCAGTCCTAGCCGACTGTCCGTGTGGAGTTTGCACATTCTCCCCGTGTCTGCGTGGGTTTCCTCTGGGTGCGTTGGCTTCCTTCCACAGTCCAAAGATGTGCAGGTTAGGGTGGATTGGCCGTGCTACATTGCTCGTAGTGTTAGGTGCGTTAGTCAGAGGGAGATGGGTCTGGGTGGGTTGCTCTTCGGAGGGTCGGTGTGGACTTGTTGGGCCAAAGGGCCTGTGTGCACACTGTAGGGAATCTAATTTAATAAAATCAGAGTTAACGTTTTGGGTCCAGTGACCCTTCCTCAGAACCAGAACTTTCTGTAATAATGCATCAGCCCAAGGAAGGACTTAAGTTGTGGTCCAGACGTGGGAGCTGGAGCATCCTTTGATCGCTCTCACTTTCTCTTCCAACAGGTGTAACCCCATCTTGTTGATCCTATAACTCAAGTTGGTCATTCAGGACCATTTTCCCTTCTAAGGTGTATGTCTGCCTGGGTGAAATGTCCAAGCTCTCAAAGTGCTCCTTATTGGTCCTCACTGTTATTAGCATATCCTCTAGATAAATGGTAACCTGGGGTAGATCTTGTAAAATGTTCTCCATCGTCCACTAAAAAATTGCTGACAGTACCCCAAATAGCAGTCTCGTCCATTGGTACAAACCCTTATGGGTATTAATTATAGCCCACTCGTGGGAATCCTCACCGAACTGTTATTGTAAGTACACATGGTTCATGTCCAGCTTCATGAAGGACATCCTCTGTCAGCTTTGTGTATAAATATTCAATGTGAGGGATTGGGTGTAAGATCGGCCTGCCTAAAGAAGAACAGGGGGCCCATGCGGACGTTTTTTTTGGGCTCTGCTGATGCCTCAGCCAAATATATGTACAAGATTGAAAAATGCACAGGATTGTAAATGACAAGGATAAATTCGAATCTGTGTTTGTAAATGTGGACATATGTATGGCATGATCAAATGTACAGACCATCAAATCATTTTATGAATAAAGTATATTTTTGAAATAAAAAAAAGATTGGGTATTTATCCAGCTGCAAAAAGTGGCTAACTGTTCAAAATCCACACAAAGGCAAACTGACCCTCTAGGCTTCTCAATCAGTACAAGCAATGCTGCCCATTCCACACTCTGGGCTGGTTTGATGATTCCTTCACTTTCCAATCTTCTCAGAGAGTAGTAAGAGTATGGAATGCTTTGCCTGCATCGATAGTAGGTTCGCCAAGTTTAAGTGCATTTAAGTCGTCATTGGACAGGCAAATGGACATACATGGAATAACGTAGGTGGGTTGGACTTCAGATTAGTATGACAGGGGGGCGCAACATCGAGGGCCGAAGGGCCTGTACTGCGCTGTAATGTTCTATGTTCTATGTTCTGATTTCTGCCTCTCCTTGTGTCCATAAGGCCAATGGCATTGGGTGTGCCTTGCAGAATCATGGGATTGCTTCCTGGTCAACATGTAAGGCGGCCTTGACTTCTTCGGTAGTCCCCCAACTTTTCAGAGAAACCTCCTGGTATTTAATTAGGACTTCACCCAGGAAGCCATTTTCTAATTGAAAAATGTTGAGCCAATCAAGGTGAATCCTTCTCAACCAATTTTGCCCCATCAGGCTTGGGGCCCAACCTTTTACGACGATCAGTGGTAAATGAACCGGAGTTGTACTCTTAATCTGTAAAGGTTCCTCAGTACAGGTTCTCAGTCTAGCTGAGGATCTTGTGTAAACTTAAGAGTTGGAGTGTATTTTGTTAAAGACTGGTTCTGCGATCTCTGAAGTGGCCACACTCACATCGACCTCCATTAGAACCAGGTGACCATTTAACCAGGCGTTTATTTTGATTGGTTCTGATTTGGATATTGGTGAATAATTTACCTGTTCCAAGCCAGCTGTATGTGGACTTTCCAGGGTGTGCACTCTCCTGAATACTGGCTTATGAGTTCTCTTACTCCATTTAGGTTTATTGGGACTCTCTTGCTGTCTCAAGTCTCCCTAGCGACAGCAACTACAATGGCCTGCCTGCCTGGATCCTGAAGAAAATTTTAACCGTTTGGTCAAGGGCTTGGTTTTGTTTTGGGATTTTGCTGTGGGCTGACCTAGAGTCCCTCTGTTTAGGATAGGCCCTGAGTGAGGCTGTGCAATGGTCCTGCACTTGAGTGGTTTTCCCCAAGCTCATTTGGACTGGCGAGGGTGTTCACTTCCAACGGAACACCCTGTAACTCATATGCTCCACTTGCTGCATTTTCCAATGATAAAGCCAGTTGGAGAGCCTGTTTGAAGTCAATAGACAATAGACAATAGACAATAGACAATAGATGCAGGAGTAGGCCATTCTGCCCTTCGAGCCTGCACCGCCATTCAATATGATCATGGCTGATCATTCCTAATCAGTATCCTGTTCCAGCCTTATCTCCATACCCCTTGACTCCACTATCTTTAAGAGCTCTATCCAATTCTTTCTTAAAAGAATCCAGAGACTGGGCCTCCACTGCCCTCTGGGGCAGAGCATTCCACACAGCCACCACTCTCTGGGTGAAGTAGTTTCTCCTCATCTCTGTCCTAAATGGTCTACCCCGTATTTTTAAGTTGTGTCCTCTGGTTCGGCACTCCCCCATCAACGGAAATATGTTCCCTCCTGCCAGAGTGTCCAGTCCTTTCATAATCCTATACGTTTCAATCAGATCCCCTCTCAGTCTTCTAAACTCAAGGGTATACAAGCCCAGTCTCTTCAGTCTTTCCGTGTAAGGCAATCCTGCCATTCCAGGAATTGACCTCGTGAACCTACGCTGCACTCCCTCAATAGCCAGAATGTCTTTCCTCAAATTTGGAGACCAGAACTGTACACAGTACTCCAGGTGTGGTCTCACCAGGGCCCTGTATAGCTGCAGAAGCACCTCTTTGCTTCTATACTCAATCCCTCTTGTTATGAAGGCGAGCATGCTATTAGCCTTCTTCACGACCTGCTGTACCTGCATGCTTGCCTTCATTGACTGGTGGACAAGAACACCCAGATCTCTCTGAAAAGCCCCTTTACCTAATTTGATACCATTGAGGTAGTAATCTGCCTTCCTGTTCTTGCCACCAAAGTGGATAACCAGACATTTATCCACATTAAACTGCATCTGCCATGCATCTGCCCACTCACCTAACTTGTTCAGGTCACCCTGTAATCCCTATTGGGCTTCAGCTAGTAGGCACTTGTACATGGTCACATCATTAATCCCACATACCAAATGGTCTCTCAGCATCTCATTCAGGGCTAAACCAAAGTCACATGTCTCTGCCAGTTTTCTCAACCTCATCAAAAATCCCAATTTGGACTCCCCAGTTTTTGAATTACCAAGTGAAACTGATAGAGTATCAGAATTAGAGGAGGCTTGGGGTCATAATATTCCTTAACTAAATCCATTAACACTTGAACGGTTTAAGTTTCCCTGGTACCTCAGGGAAAGTTAGACTCCTAATAACCGAAAAGACTGTGGGTCCACAAGCCATCGAGAGATTAATCATTGCTTTCCATCTGCCCCAGTGTCACTTGCCCAGAAGAAAATAACGTATTCTTTCTAAATACTGGGTCCAGTCTTTGACGGCAGGATTGAATAAGTCAAGCTTCCTAAATAGCGGCATGTGCCAGAAATGCTGACCCCCCCCAAACTCAAAGACAATCGTTGTGAGCAAATTTCATGCTTTTCTCTCATCGCCACTGAAATAACCCCACAGAGGCTGGATACCATCACTAAGTCACTCTGTATCTACTCGTGGAGAGTTCTTGACGCTGATCCAGCTGCCTCAGAGCCAGCCCTCAGAGTGAACATCTTCAGCCAGAGGGTGGTGACTCTGTGGAATTCATTGTTGCAGAAGGCTGTGGAGGCCAGGTCAGTGAGTATATTTAAGACAGAGATAGACAGGTTCTTGAGTATCAAGGGGATCAAGGGTTACAGGGAGAAAGCGGGAGAATGGGGTTGAGAAACTTATCAGCAATGGTTGAATGGTGGAGCAGAAATGATGGGCTGAATGGCCTAATTTCTCTTCCTATGTCTTATGGTCTTAGGAACAGAAGCTCTGGCACTCCTGCTTATATCTGTCAGCCAGGGCTCCCTGACTGGACCAGGTTAACAGCCCCAATCAAGGAACTCAGATTCCATGAGGTCCACCCTGCCTGACCTTGTTATAATCACTATAGCCTTCTGAAATGGTTAAACACAACGCTGAGCCCTGAGGGCTCGAAGGTGTCATTCACTCTCTGAAATCCCAGTTTAATTTGGCCGACTGCTAATGTGAGTCTCCATCTTGAATACGAAGATATGGAGAGGGCAGGGATTTATGAAGGGGAGGAGTGGGAAATAACAGACAGGAGGCAGCAAGGACCGTTTACTCCCGATAGCTCTCCTCAGTTGTACCAAACAAAATTAACGGTAGGAGCCTGGCTCCGGAATTCCTCCAGGCGAAGAAGTTTATTAAAAATCTCGAGCCTGGCCAACCTCTGGTATTCCCAGTTGCAAAACAGGGAAGTGAAATACTTGCCCTGACACATCGTAAACAGTTTTGTATGAGTTTGCAACTGGAAATACATTTCACCAGAAATCTATACAGTCCATCTCTGAGGATGTAGAACATATACTTCAGGGGCTTGTTGTACCTTCATTACTAGGACACAAGTCCACTGCGGTTTTATTTTGTGAATAATTAATATTAATGTTTCATTCCTCAGTCAAGACAAATGACTTCAATTTTAGCCTCGACCTGAAATCGTTTGCTTTGCCGGAATGAATTTAACACTACTGTTTGAACACAAGTGGGAAGGAACACAAACTGAGCTAACCCAATTACATTCCCAGTGTATTCCCCGGCATTTGACTTACTTTTTAATTTCTTTTGACTGTCCAAGTTCGCTCGTTGAAACAACGTCCTGCACTACAAGGCAGACTCACGCTCATATTGGTCACCATGGTAACAGTACTCACAGAGAGGCATGGCCAAATTTCTCTACCCTTTCGTTTCAACTTGACATTGTTTGCCTGAGTCGAGAGTGTGGTGCTGGAAAAGCACAGCAGGTCAGGCAGCATCCGAGGAGCAGGAGAGTCGACTATTCGGACAAAAGCCTGAGGGCAATATTCAAAACTTCTGGAGTCGATGAGCTTCGACACTGAATGCCTGCACTCTGGGAGTAGAAGAGGGTATTTTCTCTCCTCTCTGCTGTCTGGCAATAATATGTCTTCACCAGGTTAGTCTAGCAGAGTACTATGTCCTCTCTACTTGGCCAGTGTAGTGCACCCAATCAAGGAAGACCCCCCCATCTTTGTTGAATTGGGCCAGTGCGTTCAGGCCAGACTGAGTAGACTCAATGCACAGAGTCTGCCCAAGTCCTGCAAGACCATTGGTGAATCAGTTGGGAAACGATGGAAAACTGAGATTCTCGATATTGAGATACAAAATGTCCGATTCCGCAGCTAAGTTTAGAACTGCAAGACAAGAGTCCTGCTGATCAGTAGTGAGAGACCTACTTGCACCCATTTGCATGTGACAATGTGCCATTATTACCTGCAAAAATGTCCCATTATTTCCTAATCTCAGCTCATTGATATGTACTTTCCATTTTCCCACATCAAACAGAAACTAGATGGTGACAATTCCCAATAGGATAGGCGATCAGGTACCTGACAACCCCAGTTTGCTCCTCACTCTGCCAGGCTGCCATCTTGGATAGCAGTCACCAACATCTCAGAGCATGCTCCCTGGGCAGTGACTTGCGTATACCCCATTGCCCGCGGAGGTGGGCATCAGACCAGCCTTATTGCACATCTCAAACACACTTCCAATGCAAACCTCTCATTGCACTGTTGTCGCCAGGATGCTTAGCTCATCGGGAGAGGCGCCCATTGCACGGATTAGATCAGGCTGCAACTCAGCATTGCCTCCTTGCTCTCACAGCATTTTCTCATGCTGTAAAAACCTCACAGCATCTCTGCTTGGCCGTGCCTTGTATTTTTGCACCAGCCCGCTCCACCAGAGCTAAAGGCTCATATCTATCCTACCTTGATGTTTATTACAGGAAGCCTGCTATGGTCGTCAGCACTGATCAGTCAAAGGGGTGGATGCTATCGTTTATGCTACGCCAATGTCACACCTACACATGTACCAGGTTGTAAAGAGTTTTGTGTGATTTTGCAATTAGAAATACAGTTCTCCAGAAATCCATACAGTCCATCTCTAAGGACATTGAACATAAACATCAGGGGCTCGTTGTACCTCCATTACAAGGTTGCAAGTCCACTGTGATTATATTTTGTGAATAATTAATACTAATGTTTCATTTCTCAGTCAGTACAAACGACTGCAATTTCAGCCTCGATCCGCAATCGCTTGCTTTGCCAGAATGAATTTAACACCGCTGTGTGATCGCAAGTGGGAAGGAACACAAACTGAGCTAACCTGAAACCTAACACATTGTGTGTGCTTCCACCAAATGCAGGCCTTAAGGTCTGGGGAAGGTCAGGCTGAGGACAACAGAAGGTGCCGGCATGGTCGTCCAAGGTGGTGCCAGCTACCAGTGCGAGGGCCTGGATGTGATCAGCCAGCGGCTTGGGGGTTTTCTAAGGTCAGTGGATTTCTATCGCTGAGGTACAGGGAAATGGATCACATTCAGTCATACAGTTCCTGTCCAGGAAGCACAATAATTCTGCTGCAGAGCTGCATGGAGTGACATCGAAGTCTAGTCAATCAGCAGTCAGTGTGGCGGAATGGGCCACAGTCAGTCCTGGGAGTCAGCTCAATAAAGGCCAAGGTAGAGGAGGGGTTACCAAGGAACATAACTGGGCTAAGGACATTGGGTGTGTATTCTGGGGACTGGAGCAGCAAGCCGGGATGCAGGAGGGGATCAACGATTCCAAAAAGAGGAGGGGTGGGGGAATTTTCAGTGTGTGAGTTGGGGGGTGGGCAGAGATGATAGTGCATTGGAGGACATGGGTTTTTGTGTTGAGGGTGCGGAGGAAGGAGGGGGAGGCAATGCAGCATCGTGTTTGGCAAGAATTAGGTGGAGCTCAGGGGAAAGATGAAGTGGTCAAGCAAAGAGGTGTGTGGGAGCACGTTGAAGCTCAACAGGGAAATGCAAGGAAGAAGTGAACATGTGAGTTGGAGAGGGAACCTCACTGTGCCAAATCCTACCTTATGTTACCTTCCACACACAGGTCGGCCATTAGTGTATAATGAAAATGGAAAATGGCTAAGACCATCCTGGGAGCAGACAGTCAAAGTTTGCTTTCTATGTCTGAGCATGTGGCCTGCACTTGTGACCCCCTTCAAGGGACAATTAAAGTAATCAGGGAATTACTCAGGCAAAGCTGAACCCATACTATTGCGCATTTCATAACATGGAATTCCGACACTGGGGAAGCAGACCACTGGGCCCATTGAGTCCACACCACCCCGCCTGAAGAGCACCCCACCCAGACCCACCTCTCCCGCCCTATCCCTCTAACCCTGCATTTACAATGGCGAATCCACCTACCCTGTACATCCCACATGTGAAATGCAGGCAGTGCCCAACTGTGTAGGGTACAAAGCCTAGCTATAGTGGGCAGCATGGTGGCACAGTGAGCACTGCTGCCTCACAGCACCAGAGACCCGGGTTCAATTCCCGCCTCAGGTGTGGAGTTTGCACATTCTCCCCGTGTCAGTGTGGGTTTCCTCTGGGTGCTCTGGTTTCCTCCCCCACAGTCCAAAGATGTGCAAGATAGGTAAATTGGCCATAGTGTTCAGGGATGTGTAGATTAGGTGCATTAGTCGGGGCTAATGTGGAGTAATATGGTAGGGGAATGGGCTTGGGTGGGTTCTTGTTCAGAGGGTCAGTATGGACTTGTTGGGCTGTAAGTAGATATTCACACGTTAAGATATGAGTGCATCTTCCTTGACCATCAAGATCTAGAGTGGGATTTGAACACAGAGCTTCCAGCTCAGAGGCAGATACACTACCCACCTTGACACGAGACTGCTTGCTACTTTAATTAACAAGTGACAAACTGGAGAGGGTAGTGTTGGAATAAAGACGTTGGTTTGAAATCCAGCCTAAAATATATGCTAATTTTAAAAATGTAACCATTTTATTCTGCTCGTAATTTGACATTCTCCTTCCCGGAACAGTAGTAATGTATATTAAGGGCAGTCTAGTGATATTATCTTGTAATGTGGTGGAATTTGAATTCAATAAAAATTTGAAATTAAGAATCTACATGGACACAATTATAATGTTTAAAAGACATTTGGCTAAGTAAATGAATAGGAAAGGCTTGAAGGGATATGGATCAGGAACATGTGGGCCTAGTTTAGTTTGGGATTATATTTGTCACGAACTGGTTGGAATGAAGGGTCTGTTTCTATGCTGGATGGCTCCAAAATGATGACCATGAAGCTGTTATCGGGGAAAGACCCATCTGGTTCACTAATATCCTTCAGGGGAGGAAACTGCCATCCTTATCTGGTCTGGGCCTACACGGGACTCCAGACCCACGGCAATGTGGTTATTCTTAACTGCCCTCTGGGCAATTAGGGATGGGCAATAAATGCTGGCCCAGCCAGTGATCCCATCATCCCATGAATAAATTTTAAAAATATACTTTGCCTTAAAACCAAAAGAGGTTCTTCAGAGTGGATGTAGGTTTGCTCGCTGAGCTGGAAGGTCCCATCTAGAACCTCAACCTGAGCTACAAATCTACTCAAAACTCACCATTCTTCAGAATGTTTAATTCTTCAAGGTGTTGTCATGCCAGACATGATTGTGAATCCACCTAATTTGTGTGGAAAAGCCTTCCTTTGTTCATCCAGAGTTTTCTTTCATTTCCCCAAATGTGTTTTCTATTCTGTTTTCTGTGCAATTACATATTGATGCTTTCTAATTGTTGTCAAACTCCGTTGGGGAATCCTGGGACGGAGAGATAAGGTTCTTGTCAAGGTAACAAGGAACACGTCTGAATAGAGCCTCAGGAAACAGTCACAAAGAGGAAAGCCTGATTTTTAACAAAATAAACCAGTAACTCCATTGGGCTGCAGCTACAAACTCGAGTAAGAGTGTCAGCGTTCTTTTCTGCAGCTTTTTTGCTTGACACCATTGTATTAGGCAAGAGTCTTGGGATAGCTCAGGAATCCTGACTGGAGAGGAACATCATTTACTGTCAAACACCAAAACAGAGCCATTGCTTATGGCATTCAGAGGCTAAAGTCAAACTAGGAGACAGAGATTTCTACAGACCCATTGTGGGGTCTGCTTTATTTTTTCTGGTTTTCATTCCTGGGTCTGCTGTATAAATGTTGCAACCTATTATTCTAACCAACCTGTTCAGAAATGCTATAACATACCTCTGGAGTAAGTGAGACTTGAATCTATTCAAAACTCTTTGTCTATAGAGGGGGGGGGGGGGGGGGGCACTACCACTGCACCACAAGAGGGCCCCTCTGGGTCTGCTTGATTTTCTTTTCATTTTAGGGATCCTACCAGTGTACCACAAGCATCTACTTTATCTTTTTTTTATATTTTAACTTATTTTCCTAGGCAACCTGTTCAGAGATGTTATTGCACACCTCAGGAGCAGGTCGGAGCTAAGCTTAGGCATCCTACACCAAGCATATGGGCACTACCAATTGCACTACAAGAGGGCCTTTTTGAAATTTTTTTTCCTTTTCCACTTTACCACTGTTCCACAAGAAGGCTCATCTATAATGCTATTTTGCTTCAATTTTCCCCTCTGTCACACATGTTTGCATATATGTTTATTGTACAATGAGACAGAAAGACAAATGCACTGTTGTGGTTTAGACTTTATGTTTTTTTAAATGCCTTCCACCACCAAGAAAACACCAATGTGGCCAACTGGGCTCAGGTGATGAGTTCCAGCTGGACAGGCTGTTGCCAAGGGAACTCATTCTCAACCAGCTCCACAGGCAGATTAATTACTGATTCCCCATGGGGCTTGTTGGACTATCACAGGCCTGGAACAGTCTCTTCACTGTGCAGACTGAGACTATTGTACAACAATCTAGCCATCTCTGGAGTAGGTGGACTGTGTCACTTTCATGTGAAACATTATCTGCTGGTGCTGAACACGGTGAAATTTGAATTCACTTTTTTTTAAGTCAAGAATTAAGAATCAAATGATGACCATGTTGATTATCAGGCAGGAGGCTGGAGGAACACAGCGAGGCAGGCAGCTTCAGGAGGGACAGGCAGGAGGCTGGAGGAACACAGCAAGGCAGGCAGCATCAGGGGGGACAGGCAGGAGGCTGGAGGAACACAGCAAGCCAGGCAGCATCAGGAGGGACAGGCAGGAGGCTGGGAGAACACAGCAAGGCAGGCAGCATCAAGAGGGACAGGCAGGAGGCTGGAGGAACACAGCAAGGCAGGCAGCATCAAGAGGGACAGGCAGGAGGCTGGAGGAACACAGCAAGCCAGGCAGCATCAGGAGGGACAGACAGGAGGCTGGGAGAACACAGCAAGGCAGGCAGCATCAGGAGGGACAGGCAGGAGGCTGGAGGAACACAGCAAGGCAGGCAGCATCAGGAGGGACAGGCAGGAGGCTGGAGGAACACAGCAAGGCAGGCAGCATCAGGAGGGACAGGCAGGAGGCTGGAGGAACACAGCAAGGCAGGCAGCGTCAGGAGGGACAGGTAGGAGGCTGGAGGAACACAGCAAGGCAGGCAGCATCAGGAGATGGAGAAGTTTTGGGTGTAACCCTTTGTCAGGAGAAAGAAGGAGCCTCCATCATGAAAAGGTAGGGTGGAAGAAAGAGGCTACAAGAAGGGAATTAAGGTAGGGAAAGAACAAGGAACGGACAGGACGAGGGAAAGAAAGATGTGTGAGAAAGGAGGTTGCAGGGAATGGAAGGGAAAAGAGCAAAGTGGAGAGGGAAGCTACAAAGGAGACAGAGTAGTTTTAAACCTGACAACAAAGGAATACACAATTGAATGTGGAATCTCTAGCTTAAGGCTTTATATATTCAGAAGAAGCTACAAGAGGGTGTCACTGGCTAGGCCAGCATTTGTTGCCCATCCCTAATTGCCCAGAGGGCAGTTAAGAGTCAGCCACATTGCTGTGGGTCTGGAGTCACGTGTAGTCCAGAGCAGATAAAGATGGTAGTTTCCTTCCCTCAAGGGCATTAGTGAACAGACAGGGATTTTCCTGATAATATCCCAGCATGCTTTACTGGCATGTGGTGAAAAAATTTATGGTACTGCAGGCAGCATGATGCTGGTGGGCCAAGGACACTATTGTTCAGAAGCGTCTTAAAGGTGTGGGGAGACTTAATGGGGTCCAGAGACAGGAAAAGACGTCCATAGCTGAATGGAAGGCAACTGAAGGAATGGTCATGGTAATGGGCTGTTGAAAGTTTACAGATGTATGAGAGGCCAGGATTAGAGGAGCATTAACATATCAAAGGCTGAACAGTTGGAGGGACTTACAGAGTTCGGGAGGGGGCGAGGTGATGGTTAGTTTGGAAGCACGGATGAGAATTTCATTCAGTGCGTGGAAGCAGCTGTGGTCCTGAGCCCAAGGTGGTCAGACGGAGCCTGAAGTGTTGGTCCCCCGCCATTGTGGCGTTGAGAGCAAGAAGCCCATGATATCCCGGAGATACCATGGGACACTGAGCCCTTGCAGGGAGTGCACCTAATGTCTGTTGAACTTCTACCTTCTGTCGGAGAATTGCCCAATTACAAATAGAGGCCACACACAGATCTTGTGAAATTGAGGAATAATGGTTTTATTTCTCACAATATTGTGAGGAAGAGAACTTGACAGGACTGGTGCAGAACAAACACTGTGCACAGTTAAGTCAAGGGTTCTTTTCCCCCTCGCTGTGGATACAGACAGTTTTTATAGTGTCACAGTAGTGGAGTGTTAATTACAAGACAATATTAATTAAATTACATTCAACGGAAAACAATCAGTTGTCTGGTAGTAGCAATCAGATAATATTTGTATCAGGAGGTTCCATTCCTCCGCTAGAACAGGTGCTAATGTCCAGTGGCTACCTTGCCCTCAGCCCCATCCCCCTCCCATTTTGGTCTCTCCACTCCCGACGCTCCCAGCCTCATTCCTGATGAAGGGCTTTTGCCCGAAATGTCGATTTTCCTGCTCCTCGGATGCTGCCTGACCTGCTGTGTTTTTCCAGCGCCGCTCTAACCTTGACACTAATGTCCAGTATCCTGGTTTCAGTGAGTCTGCAGGGTGGTGTGCATTCTAGTCAGGTATCTGGGTGCCACTCAGTCTAGGTAGGCTTTGTGGGCCTCCAGTACCTGAGGAGACTGGGGATGCCCTCAGGGCTGCAGGAGTGGTGATGCTATCGCGAGGTAAGAGGTCTGTTATCAGATCATCTAAGGAGTGTATTCCTTCCGTCTGGAAGCTATTTAGGTAATGTCTTGTTTTGCTGTTTAGTTCCTGAGCTGGATGTGGTCAAGTTGAGGAATTATGGGTATGGGCTGAAAATGTGTCGCTGGAAAAGCGCAGCAGGTCAGGCAGCATCCAAGGAGCAGGAGAATCGACATCTCGGGCATGAGCCCTTCTTCAGGAATTATGGGTATGCTCTGTTTGGCTAAGAACAGACATGGTTTCTGTGAACAAGTAGGGGGCAGGCAGAGTCGTTTATTTTTCCTCCTACACCTTTATTCCTTCATTTCTCCACTTAATACCAGAAAGAACTGTAATGTTAATTTTTAACTTTGTTTCTTTATTCTACTTATACTAAGAACAACATAATGCTTTACTTTTAACGTTGTTTCACAATGTGATGATTGTACCTAGGTTTTGTGCCTTCATACCTTCATACCTGAGATAGCGCCATGCAGAGTAACATCGTACACTTTTCACTGTACTCCTGCACTTGTGTACAGAGGAACCTCGGTTATCTGAATGAGTCGGGCTGTCAGTATTTCGTTCGGGTAATTGATTATTCGGATAATCGATTAGACCTTAAAACAAGGGAAGGCATACTTGATCTAACGCTGTGCTCGTCTGGAGAGTTTGTTTAAATCTATAATTATGATGAATCTGCTATTTAAACAAACTATTCTTTACATTTTGCAAATTGCAGATTAAACTGAGAAGGACGAAACCCTTACCATCACATGAATATATGGAAATCCCAGCATTAAACAAGGTCCTGAACAGCTTCTACAATCACAAGAGCATTTGTTAGTTTCCACTGAACTCAGTGTCGTGATAGAGAGACAGAAGCACCTCCTCACGCGTGCGTTTACTATCTCTGCCATTTTTTACATGAACGGCCTGGTAGAGCGACAGGAATAAAGCGCTTACGTTTGCAAAGGGCTGTATAACCAACCTTCATGCAAAAAAAAATCCAGTCATTGTTGCTTGAGGTACTTATGTTTCTTTGCTTTTGCCAGCGTTTGGATAATTGATGTTCAGATAATCGAGATTTCTCTGTACACGTGACAACAAAGCTTGAGTCAAAGAATAAATTTAAAAAGTTTCAAAACCAAGATGCCCCCAAGGAACCAAAATACATCAACAAGTGATGAGTGAGTGTGATTGGATGCGAGATGAGATTGAAGCAGTATGGCTGAGGGTCAGTCTAACTTAATGGAAGAGATGAACCAGAACAGCAATAGAACTGATCTTCTCATCCTCCTTGTTTAACTCATTCATGACTGTCTTGGATCACAGTGGGTACCCAAAGCAGCTCTTTTCCGATTAAGGGAAGACGCGATTTGTGTAAACATGGCAAACATTTGTTGAGATAATAATAAGAAGTGGAAAAGGAAGCAAACATAAAAGCCTGGACTATGAACATTTTGTAAGTAATAAAAAAACGTACAGAAAATGGAGGAAAACAAAGCAATGAACCTCGATCGATGCCTGGTGTGGATCTTAACCTGCTCCTGGCACCATACACGATGCTGGTCAGAGGGGAAGCCCAGCAACTCAGAAGAAAACTCTTTCTCTTATACAGTGTAACAGACCGTCAGCACAGAAAGACAGAAGGCAAAGGTGTTTGCTAGTACAGATACAGAAAACAAAACAAGCTGCAGCTGCCATCTTGGTCAAGGTCATGCAGCTGTCAAATATCACCACTCACATTTGAACTATCATCAAATCAACAAATCCTGTTCTAATATAAATTGCTTGATCTGAATTTTGTGTCATTTCTCGCTTCCCCTTTACTTTATTCTTGATGATGATCTCCTATTTTGTTCAATGTCTCTATACTGTCATTAATATCCGACTAACCGCCCTTTTAACTTATTTCGGACTTTATTCCAATATTTCAGTGGCTTTGGCCCATCCAACATTTAATGATGGGAACATTTTTGGCAAGATTAGAGCGGTGCTGGAAAAGCACAGCAGGTCAGGCAGCATCCGAGGAGCAGGAAAACCGATGTTTCGGGCAAAAGTCCTTCATCAGATCTTTTCTGATGAAGGGCTTTTGCCCGAAACATCGATTTTCCTGCTCCTCGGATGCTGCCTGATCTGCTGTGCTTTTCCAGCACCGCTCTAATCTTGACTCTAATTTCCAGCATCTGCAATACCCACTTTTGCCTATATTTTTGGCAAGGCCCATATTTATTGTCTATTTTTAGCTCTTGAGAAGGTTTTGTTGAGCTGTATTCTTAAATCATGGGGCATAGGTATCCACAGTGCTATTAGGAAGAGAGTTCTCAGTTAGATGGTGAAGGGACGATGATATTGATCAAAGTCAGGATGGTGGGTGGCTTGGCAGGGGGAGAACCTTGCAAATCTCCGTGTATCTTTGCCCTTGTCCTTCTCAATAATAGTGACTGAGCAATTTGAAAGTGGGGTAATTGAAGGAGATTTGGTGAATTACTGAAGTGAAATTTGTATGCAGCATGCCTTGCTGCCATTGTCTGTCAGTGGGAAAGGGAGCAAAATATTGAAGATTGGTGAATGGAGCCCCAATCAAACACGTTTCTGGAACCTTGTTGGAGTTGCTTCATCCAGGCAAGTGGAAATAGAAGCAAATGTTGAAAGTCATTGAATCCCGACAAAAAAAGACCATTCGACCCACCAGGTCTGTACCAACCCTCCAAAGAGCATTCCAGCCAGAGACTGCCCCCCCCATCCTGTTCCCACAATTCCACATATACCATGGCTAATGCACCCAGCCTGCACATCCCTAGGTAATGCAGGGCAATCTGGCATGGCCATTTCACCTACTGTACATATAAAATCTCTACAGTTTGTAAGCAGGCCATTTGGCCCATCGAGTCAATGCGGACCGTCTAAATAGCATCCCGTCCAGACACTCCCCCCCTTCACTCTATCTCTGTAATCCTGCATTTTCCATGTCAAATGCACTCAACCTGCACATCTTTGGACTGTGGGAGGAAAGCGGAGCACCCAGATGAAACCTGCACAGAGACAGAGAGAGTGTACAAACTCCACACTGATAGTCACCCAAGGGTGGCATTAAACACGGGTCCCCAGCGCAGTGAGGCAGCAGCACAAACCACAGAATCGTTGGTGGTGCCAACAGTGAATGGAGTGTGAATTGAACAAGCTTCTTGTGTGTTGTTGGAGCTGCACCCATCCAGGCAAGTGCAGAGTATTCCATTACACTCTCTGACCTGTGCCTTGTCGATGTCATCAAATTTTGGGGAGTTTAAACGTGAGTTCATAACCACAATATTTTCAATCTCTCACCTGCTTTTGCGACTGCAGCTTTTATGTGGATGGTCCAGGGTCACATTCTGGTAGCCCACAGGATGTTGATTGTGGAGACTACAGTGACAGTAATACCAGTGAACGTCAAGAGGGGAAGGATAGATTCTGTCTGGTGGGAAGTGTTCATTGGTTGATACTTGTGCGCTTCAAATTCACTTGTCATCTATTTGCCTAGTCTACCTTGAGAAATGTTATGGAGGAGCCGGTGTTGAACTGGGATGGGCAAAGTTAAAAATCACAGAACACCAGGTTATAGTCCAACAGATTTATTTGGAGGCATTAACTTTCGTAGCGCTGCTCCTTCATCAGGTAGCTAATGGGACAGGATCATAGGACACAGAATTTCTGGTAAATTTACTATAAATTTCTGTGTGCCATGATCCTGCCTCACTAGCCACCTGACAAAGGAGCTGCGCTCTGAAAGCTAGTGCTTCCAAATAAGCCTGTTGGACTATAACCTGGTGTTGGGTGATTTTCAACTTTACATGAAGGAAGTTAGGGCTTCCTGTGACACAGGAATACCATCACTATTTTCCGAGCTAGGTGGCCTGGGTTCAAGTCCCACCTGCTCCAAACATATAATACCTCAGAACAGATTGACTAAAAATATCTCCCCCGAGGAAGTCCTGCCACTTGTGATGACTGGCCTCTATCGGTGCAACCATCTTGCGATCAGCATGGCATGACTCCAACAGCTGGAGAATATCCTCTTGCTTCCTACTGACTTCAATGTTACTTGGACATTGTCCTTGATCAAATGCTGATGGTAAGGCTGGTCACTCTCACCACTTCTTTGGAACTAAGCTTTTCATGTCCATGTTTCGAATCCAATTGCGAAGAGATCTGGAGCTGGGTGGGCCTGGTGGAGCCTGGACTGAGCTCGTTCTTGCCGAGTTAGTGCCATTGGTTGCTAAGTGCAGTGATTGGAATCAGGTGGATCTCATTGACCACGAGATCCTCGATTGGGGCTGTTAACCCTCACCAATCAGAAAACCAATATGAACAGGGGATTTACCTTGAATATGTCATGAATTGTTAAATATTTGATTAGATTAGATTAGTTACAGTGTGGAAACAGGCCCTTCGGCCCAACAAGTTTACACCGACCCGCCGAAGCGCAACCCACTCACCTCCATTAACCCCTTCACCTAACAATAACCCCTTCACCTAACACTATGGGCAATTTAGCATGGCCAATTCACCTGACCTGCATATTTTTGGACTGTGGGAGGAAACCGGAGTACCCGGAGGAAATCCACACAGACACGGAGAGAACGTGCAAACTCCACACAGTCAGTCGCCCGAGGCAGGAACTGAACCCAGGTCTCTGGCGTTGTGAGGCAGTAGTGCTAACCAGATTTATTTGTTGTAATGCAAATACCTGCTGGTGTAAATTGATTTTCACAGGCCTGAACTCTTTCCTTATCAGGTGCAGAGACAGTAAAATTCACAGTGGGTGAGAATTATGAAGAAACGCTTGTTCTGATTCTGAACTTTTTGAGCGGAAAATGATTCAAGTTAATAGTTTATAATGACGCCTCTACCTTTAGTAAATATTTTTGTTTGTGGCTGTTATGAAGCTTGAAGACTAAAAACAGCATCAACCTCCTATCAAAGCAATTGTTCATATTTGAGATTCAAAGGGGTTAATTTTTTAAAATAAAAATATTTTCATAAATGTTCAAAACAAAAATGAACAGGGGATTATTAAATAAGCACTACCACTGTTAAGCGGATACGTAGGGGGGTAAGGAAAATGATAAAAAAGAAAAATATACACATATATAACCAGGAGATTTAGAGTCTCCTCAGTTGAGAAGACTGACTGGTTGGTTCCACCAAAAAAGATAGAAAAAAAAATGAACGGGGATTATTAAATAAGCATGACCACTGGTAGTGCGGGTTCTTTTTAAAAATAAACAGGGGATTTAGAATCTCCTCAGTTCAGGGACTGACTCCAAGCAGGCTGACCCACAGCCAGTGTTACTGTGCACAAATAAATAAAGGGGCACTTGGTGACAGGATACCAGCCTCTGTGCAGTTATTTTGCAAAGCCCATTACTTTACTGTCGATTGAGAGGAGACTGACGGGCCAGTAGTTATAGAATCATGGAGTCATAGAGATGTACAGCATGGAAACAGACCCTTCAGTCCAACCTGTCCATACCGACCAGATATCCCAACCCAATCTAGTCCCACCTGCCAGCACCCGGCCCATATCCCTCCAAACCCTCCCTATTCATATATCCATCCAAATGCTTCTTAAATGTTGCAATTGTACCAGCCTCCACCACATCCTCTGGCAGCTCATTCCATACACACAGCACCCTCTGAATGAAAATGTTCCTCTTAGGTCTCTTTTATACCTTTCCCTTCTCACCCCCTAGTTCTGGACTCCCCCACCCCAGGGAAAATACTTTGTCTTTTTATCCTATCCATGCCCCTCATGATTTTATAAACCTCTATAAGGTCACCCCTCAGCCTCCGATGCTCCAGGGAAAACAACCCCAGCCTGTTCAACCTCTCCCTATAGCTCAAATCCTCCAACCCTGGCAACATCCTTGTAAATCTTTTCCGAATCCTTCAAGTTTCACCACATCTTTCTGATGGGAAGGAGAACAGAATTGCACGCAATATTCCAACAGTGGCCTAACCAATGTCCTGTACAGCCTCAACATGACCTCCCAACTCCAGTACTCAATACGCTGACCAATAAAAGAAAGCATACCAAACACCTTCACAATCCTATCTACCTGTGACTCTACTTTCAAGGAGCTATGAACCTGCACTCCAAGGTCTCTTTGTTCATCAACAGTCATCAGCATCTTACCATTAAGTGTACAGGCCCTGCTAAGATTTGCTTTCCCAAAATGCAGCACCTCACATTTATCTAAATAAAACTCCATCTGCCACTCCTCAGCCCATTGGCCCATCTGATCAAGATCCCGTTGTAATCTGAGGTAAAGTTAACCGCATTGAATATTTCCCATTTATTTTGGAGAGGACATCAAATTGTTGAATAATTAGAACAATTTTCCATATTATTAGGTGAATGCTAAACTTGTCTCTGCTATTTTTCAAGTAGTCCTGCCACATTCTAACACTCTGTTTTCATTTAGTCTCAGTCCAGAGTAACAAGAAATCTGTACAATTTTGCTGAGCTGAACAGATTTATAGTATATTTTCTCAAGGCCGGTCTGTCCAGAAAACTACTCGAATATATTTTAACAACAGCAGTGTCAAGCACATTCATACCAGACCCTTTGAGAATACATATTGATTTTCCTTCAGGTAGGAATCCTGGGAAATTGTTTCGGCTAAAAGATGAAAACTGACACTAATTGGACATTCTTCTTGAAAGTCTGGATTTATGAATCAATGAATTACTTTATTGCCTCATATATCGGGGAAGATACAGTGAACAGTGTTTTGTCACCTCAATCCGACGCCATTTTCAGTTACAAAAAGAATAAAAAGAACTTATTCAGATAAAGTTCATGTTCTGTTCAAATTGGGGTCTGCAAGCAGGCCTTCTACGAGGTTTCTACAGGTTGTTCCGGGCCCAAGGAGTCACCGCACAGGATATAGCAATGATAATATCACTAGCGCAGGAGACCTTAGCTCCACTTATACCAACAGCACCTCGCCAATACCACCAAAAGTGCAGGCTCCGGGCCTACCTCAGCCAGGAGTTCCAGCTGCGGTCACCGCCACCATCAAGAGTGCAGGCTCTGGGCCTACTTCAGTCAGGTGTTCCTGCTCAGGGCACCACTACAACAAAGAGTACAGGCTTTGGGCCTACTCTAGCCAGGAGTTCCCGCTCTGGGCATCACCACCACCAAGAGTCCAGGCTCCGGGCCTACTCCAGCCAGGAGACCCTGCTCTCGGCACTGCTACCAACAAGCGTCCAGGCTCCAGGCCTACTCCAGGCAGGAGTCCCTACTCTGGGCACTGCCACTACCAAGAGTCCAGGCTCTGGGCCCATAATTTTGATTCTAATTATTGATTCAGTAAGGGAAGCAAGGATAATGGGGATAAAGCAGGAGAGTGGTGTTTAAGATTATCAGATTAGCCCTGATCTCATTGAATGGCAGAGCAGTCTCGGTGGCCTGTTTCTGCCCCTATATTTGATGGATTCACATAATATCAATCCGCTGGGGAGCACTAAACCGAAAAGACTTCAAAGCCAATACTAACGCACTGATCAAACACTGTTTTCTTCCAGGGGTGTAGCTGGGTTCCTGTGGGGCCGGTGGTTTCACTGAAGGTATGGGCTGTTCTGGCTGGAGCTTGGTGCCAATCTCCAGGCTGTATCCATGACCAAGGGGAGGTCCTCACTGGAGGAGGTACATAGGAGGAGAGATTTCCCGAACCCATTGGGAGGGGGTTTGCATGTCCCCTCATCCTCCTGCCTCCCTCACCCTCTTCCAATCCTTGGTGTTGCTCTGTTACCCTCCCACAACAGTGTCACCCTGAGCAAGACGCTGTTGGTAGTTTTTCTCTTGGTGAGTCCAACAAGGTATTTACTGAGGTCAATTAGCTTCAACACTTATTTTTTAATTAGGTGATGTCCGGAGAGACATTGCAGGATAAACTTTGCTCAAGTGTTGGTGAAACATTGACAAGGCGATGCCCCCCTGTGTGTTCCAGTGAATCATTCCCACATCTCCAGCCACAATAGCCAAGAAGGTATGAGTGATGTAATGTACAGGAAATAAATGGTATCATCACTGGACTGTCAACAGAAACCCAAGTAATGTTCTGGGGACCTAGGTTTGAATCCAGCCACTGTAGATGGTGGAATCGAATAAAAGTCTAGTGTTAAGAGTTTAAATGATATTCCTTCTTGTGGGTCAGAATCGGGGGAACTGTTTTAAAATTAGGGGTCACCCTTTCAAGACAGAGATGAGGAGAATCTTATAACTCTCAGGATCATAGAGTCTGTACAGTGTGGAAGGAGGCCATTCGCTCCGTCAAGTCCATACTGACCCTCTAAAGGCCATCCCACACACATAACCTTGCATCTCCCAGATCCCTGATGAAGGGCTATGGCCCCAAAATGTTGATTTTCCTGCTCCTGCCTGGCCTGCCGTGCTTTTCCAGCAACATACTCTCAACTCTGATCTCCAGACCACCTTTCCCATGGCTAACCCACCTACCATGGACATCCCTAGACACTATGGGGCAATTTAGCACAGCCAATTCACCCTAACCTGCACAGCTTTTGGACTGTGGGAGGAAACCCACGCAGACACAGGGAGAATGTGCGAACTCCACACCAACCCGGGTCCACGGTGCATATGAGGCAGCAGTGCTAACCACTGAGCCACCATCAACCCCAGTACCCGAGTCTTATGTAGATTGTAGATTAAGCCAGGATTTCAGCTCAAGACTGCTTCACGACCCCCTGGACGCTGTGTCATTCTTAAATCATTCCGCAAACACAGTGCCACCACATCCAGATCCTCCATAAAAATATGCAATGATGGCTCTCTCAGCACGGTTCCAGCAAAAAAAAACACAGAGCCGGAAATGAATATTTATAAAAATAATCTGTTTTATTGCGACAATTAGAGATGACAACATTTGGATAAAAAAAATGAAAGTAATGAAAATTATCGTTATAATAAAAATCAATCCAGAAACTCAATTAGGTAAAAATCTCATCAATGAGATTTGACCTTTAAAAAGAAAAAAGAAAAATCATAGCTGATGAAAATTACCTCTTTAACAAATGACTCTTCAACTGTTCTGAGAGAAAGAGCAATATTTAAAATTATCACAGTGTTATTCAAATTATGCCTCATTAAGAATGTTCCGCTCTCATTAAATTTGAATATTAATGAGGTGTCGGTGGCAGGATGCATTTGAATTGAGTTCTGAAAGAAATGTCCCAGCGTTGATGCCAAAGGCACTTTGCTTTGATTAAACTAGCGCATCCATCAGGGTTCCTGTCCTCCGTCTCAGCAGCTGGGGGTGAAGTGCCACAGATGGCTGAGGGGCATTCTAAACGTGCTATAGAGTCATAGAGTTGTACAGCATTGAAACAGCCCCTCCATGCCAACCAGGTTTCCCAAACTGAACCGGTGCCATTTGTCTGCGTGTGGTCCATATCCCGCTGAACTTTCCTATTTATGGATCTATCCAAATGTCCTTCAAATGCTGTAATTGTTTGCGATTTTGGGGAAGATTTGCAGCTCAGGTTGAGGTTCAGGTTGTAAGTTTGCTCGCTGAGCTGGCAGGTTCGTTTTCAGATGTTTCGTCACCATACTAGGTAACATCATCAGTGAGCCTCCGGTGAAGTGCTGGTGTTATGTCCCGCTTTCTATTTATGTGTCCCGGTCTCATAAGGTGGGTGATATCATTTCCAGTTCTTTTTCCCAGAGGTTGGTAAGTGTGGTCCAAATTGGTGTGGTTACTGATGGAGTTCCGGTTGGAACGCCATGCTTCTCGGAATTCCCGAGAGTGTCTCTGTTTTGCCTGTCCGTGGATGGGTGAGTTGTCCCAGTCAAAGTGGTGTCCTTCTTCATCTCTATGTAAGTATACTTGTGATAGTGGGTCATGTCTTTTGGTGGCTAGTTGGTGTTCACATGTCCTGGTGGCTAGTTTCCTGCCAGTCTGCCCGATGTAGTGTTTGTTACAGTCCTTGCAGGGTATTTTGTAAATGACATTTGTTTTGCTGGTTGTTTGCAAAGGGTCCTTTAGGTTCATCAGCCGCTGTTTCAGTGTGTTGGTGGGTTTGTGGGCTACCATGATGCCAAGGGGTCTGAGTAGTCTGGAAGTCATTTCAGAGTAGTCTTTGATGTATGGTAATGTGGCGAGAGTTTCTGGGCATAATTGTAATTGTACCCATCTTCACCACTTCCTCTGGCAGTTCATTCCACACACGCACCGCCCTCAGTATGAAAAAGTTACCTTTTAAATCTTTCCCCTCTCACCTTATATCTATGCCCTCTAGTTGTGGACCCCCTACCTTTGGAAAAAGACCTTGCCTATTTACCCTATTCGTGCCCCTCTTGATTTTATAAACCTCTATAAGGTCAACCTTCAACCTCCTACACTCCAGGGCAATACGTCCCAGCCTATCCAGCTTCTCCTTATAATGCAAATCCTCCAATCCCGGCAACGTTCTTGTAATTATTTTCTGTGCCCTTTCTAGTTTAACAATATCCTTCCTAAAGCAGGGCGACCAGAACTGTACGCAGTATTCAAAAAGTAACCTCACCGATATTTTGTACACTTGCCAACATGTGTCCCAACTCCTGTACTCAATACTCTGACCAAGAAGGTAAGCGTGCCAAGTGCCTTCTCCACCACTCTGTCTACATCAACTGCTTCAGATTCCAGTCAGAGATTGTAGGAAACTGGGGTAGGTGCAACGGCTCAGTCAGTGTTTACTGCACTGTCCCACATTACAGCCCAGTCCTAGGCAGCCCAGTGTAGGGCTTACAAATAGGCCATGATACCAGTGCTGGGCTGTTGGGGAAATCAATGGGTGTCATAGGCTCCAGTAGTGTCCCTGTCTCTGGGCCGACTGCAGTCCTCTGGTGAGGCTCATCATTGAGTTTAAGTAGCATTGAGTTTAATCATTTCAGAATGTTAATACTGTCTTCCCCCGTTCACTCCCTTCCCCTACAGCCCTAGGTCCTGTCCTGTGCAGGCAGCTCCCAGCACAGCTAACCCATTTTCAAACATAGGAGAATCTAAATAGATTCTACAAATACATTCAGGACAAAAGGGTAACGAGGGAGAGAATAGGACCCCTTAAAGATCAGCAAGGCAGCCTGTGTGTGGAGCAGCAGGAGATGGGAGAGCTATTAAATGAGTATTTTGCATCAGTGTTTACTGTGGAGGAGGATATGGAAGCTAGAGAACGTGGAGAGATTAAAAAATGTATGAAGGTGGATAAATTCCCGGGACCAGGTGTATTCTAAAACTCTGTGGGAAGCTAGGAAAGTAATTGCTGGGCCCCTTGCTGAGATATTTGTATCATCGATAGTCACAGGTGAGGTGCCGGAAGACTGGAGGTTGGCTAACGTGGTGCCACCGTTTTAGAAGGGTGGTAAGGACAAGCCTGGGAACTATAGACCAGCGAGCCTGGCATCGGTAGTGGGCAAATTGTAGGCGGGAATCCTGAGGGTCAGGAATTACATGCATTTGGAAAAAGCAAGGACTGATTAGAGATAGTCAACATGGCTTTGTGCATGGGAAATCGTGTCTCACAAACTTGATTTAAGTTTTCTGAAGAAGTAACAAAGAGGATTGATGAGGGCAGAGCTATGTAATCTAAACAGACTTGAGTAAGGCATTTAACAAGATTCCTCATAGTAGGCTGGTTAATAAGGCGAGGTCACATGGAATATTAAAGAAGATTGGCAAGTCAGACCTGAACGAAGGTGACACCAAAACTGTCAAACCTGAGAAGAAATAGCAAATAAGTGCAAGGCGGCTGCATAGTGAAGTTGAGTCACAGAGAGTGCAAAGGCTCCACCACACAGTCTCACTTGTCTGTGGGGAATGTCCCAGTGCAGAAATCACGGGCGTTGGGTCTGAGAAACAAGTCAACTGGAGGATCTGAAACACAGAAAGAAATCTAAGGCAAATCCCAGGAGGTGAAAGCTTAGCAAAGGTATCCAAAAGGCATGTGGACGTCCACAATAGCTTCTGGCAAGTCTGTCTGTATCAGAAATTACAAATCACCCAACACCAGGTAATGGTCCAACAGGTTTATTTGGACGCACTAGCTTTCGGAGCGTTGCTCCTCCAGCAGGTGGGCGTGGGTATCAGAAGTCAAGGCCTGAATTGCTGTGTTCAGATGATTGTGTTGCTTGCCATTCAGTACAACGTCAGCACTGCAAATGTTCCAAAGAATTGTGTCAAACATTCTTCAGGTATTTAAAGAAGAGAAATGTTTTCACAAATCACTTTTGAGGAGCATTCAACAGTGTATTCTAAACTCTAAACACTTCAAAAGAATAAGCGTATCCTTCATGTTTATTTTGTATATACACTGTCTAGCTATCAACCCCATCCATTTCTCTTTATCTTGCTCTGCCTAATTTTTAATGACATTAAGCATCTCAATCAACTCCCCTCTGAGCCAAAGGAGAAAAATCCTATCCTTTCACAATCGGTCCAAATAACAGTAATCCATCTTGCCACAAACTGGGGTTTTGGGTCACTTGGAATGAGGGGGTGGTAAGATAGACTCCTCATCCTATTCTAAATCCCACAGCAAGAAAACCAATCCCCACTTAACTAAAAACTAAATCAGAAACCAATTGTCCAAAACCATATCCACCCTGCAGCAATGAAAGAAACTAGGTGCTGGTGTGGATGGGTTGAAAGGACTGATACTCTGAATATTTTATTTCTTTATATTTCTAATTTATTTCCTATGATCTGAAATGCTGGACTTCCTATTTCTTTATTTTTGTTTGTTTTCCCGAGGAGTTTGTAGTTAAGGAACTGTGCCTATGTACTTTTCCACCTAAGATAGCGTCACAAGTGGCGACTTGTAAACTTTTCACTGTGAGCACATGTGACGGTAAAGCTAATTTTAATTCTAATTTTTAATTTCGGTTCCCTACAGTACCAAAGTAGGCCATTCAGCCCCCAAGCTTTACTGTGTCCCTCAGCGCATAGTTCTGGACCTTGGAATGTGCCAGTCTGCAACACTTGGTTGGGGTTAACTCCTTGTTCTAGAAGACCTACAAATTACGGGCAGACCAAAGAATGTCTTTCACTGACTTGATGGTCATCCAGGCGCAGTCGATGTTTGTCCCGGTGTGTGTCCTGTAGAGCACAGAGTCCGATGTCGTGCAGCTGCTCAGGATGAATCTTGAGTAAACGCACTGCATCTCTCTCCAGGCTTCATTTGCAAAGACACATTCCAGAAGGAGGTGTGTGACAGTCTCCACCCCTCCCCCCACAGCTGCTTCAAGGGCAGTGTGCAGTGGCACAGAGAGGCCGGGCAAACATGAAGGATCTCGCAGGTAATGCCCTTCTCACCACCAGCCCAGCGATGTCTTGGTGCTTGTTGGCAAGTTCTGGTGATAAGACATTCTGCCAAATGACAGTCTGCCCAGGGAACAACGCAACAGGATCCACCCTCTCCTTTTCCCACAGGGTTTCGAGGACACTCTGTGCTGACCACTTCCTGATGGACTGGTTGCCAAAGATGCTTTTCTTTACATTTCTCCACGACGGACAGGTGATACAGAACGGACCGACTACTCGGAGCGTTCCACGGCAACAAGGCCAGACCAATCTTTCGCAACACTGGGGACAGGTAGAACCTCAGTACGTTGACCAAGGGACTACACACAGCTTGGTGCAGCCACACACAAAGGTGACCATCAGGATGAGGCCGATGTTGGGCACGCTCTTCCCCCCTTTTATCCAGCGGTGTACATGGTGACCCTGCGGACACGGCCCATCTTAGGCGTCCACATAGAGGATGACTCAGCTGACGGCAACACCACAGTTTCTGGGAATGGGCCACGTACAACATCAGAGGGAGTACCTCACACCTTGAGACTAGACTTTTACCTGCATGGAGAGGGTGCGGGGCTCCCGCAGGATCAGTTTCTGCCTAACCTCGGTGATGAGCTTCTTGAAAGTTTTTGCACACTCCCCTCCGAACCGTATTCCAAGCACCTTCAGGTAACCTGTCCTGATGGTGAAGGGGATAAAGGATCAGTTGGCCCAGGGCCCAAAGAACATGGAGTCGCTTTTGCCTCTTGGTTCCCAAGGCCCGTTCGAACTGGTCGCAGACGCTCAGGAGTCTGCGCATTGACAGCGGATCCGAGGAGAAAATGACGACATCATCCATGTGCCTTTAGCAAGTTCAACTGACCCTTAACTCTTTATGTACACACGGTGAGCAGGATCCTGATTTCAGCAACTGACTAGACCATGCACCCATTCCCATTCAATCGGAGCGAATTCTGAGAAAGAGTCACACCAGACTCGAAACGTTACGTCTGTTTCTCTCTCCTCAGATGCTGCCTGGCCCAGTGAGCTTCTCCAGCTCTTGCTGTTTTTAACTGGGGGTCACTCTGAGATGGAAGTCCTGCTGAATACATTCCTGACAGCAAAGACCATAAGACCATAAGACATAGGAGTGGAAGTAAGGCCATTCGGCCCATCGAGTCCACTCCACCATTCAATCATGGCTGATGCGCATTTCAGCTCCACTTACCAGCATTCTCCCCGTAGCCCTTAATTCCTCTAGACAACAAGAATCTATCAATCTCGGCCTTGAAGACATTTTGCGTCCCGGCTTCCACTGCACTCCGTGGCAATGAATTCCACAGGCCCACCACTCTCTGGCTGAAGAAATGTCTCCGCATTTCTGTTCTGAAATGACCCCCTCTAATTCTAAGGCTGTGTCCACGGGTCCTAGTCTCCTCGTCTAACGGAAACAATTTCCTAGCATCCACCTTTTCCAAGCCATGTATTATTTTGTACGTCTCTATTAAGTCTCCCCTTAATCTTCTAAACTCCAACGAATACAATTCCAGTATCCTCAGCCGTTCCTCATATGCTAGACCTGTCATTCCAAGGATCATCCGTGTGAATCTCCGCTGGACACGTTCCAGTGCCAGTATGTCCTTCCTGAGGTGTGGGGACCAAAACTGGACACAGTACTCCAAATGGGGCCTAACCAGAGCTTTATAAAGTCTTAGTAGTACATCTCTGCTTTTATATTCCAACCCTCTTGAGATAAGAGACAACATTGCATTCGCTTTCTTAATCAAAGGGTGATATGACATTTGATATCTGTGTACAATATACTTGGGGCCTCACACATGGTGAATCTCTGGCTGTCTGACACTTCAAGGCATTTTGGGGCCATGGAAAAACATGTGTTTTCTTTAATGCTTTTATAATATTGACATCCGAGATAGCATGTACTCTGCCTTTTAGTTTCATTACAGTAAATTTGATAAATAAACTGTATGTGTTCAAACCCTCCCAATGTGAAAATGCCTTAATCAATGAAGATCAGCTCTTTAAATGCCTGGCTGTAATTCCTTCAGAAAGCAATAATAAAAACAGTTGTTTTTGTGCTTGACTGATTCCTTCATTAATTGTTGTACAAAATGATCACTTGTCATATCAGCAAATCCACGGCCCAGTTATCAACCAAGTGATACTCTGGGTGTTGAAGACAGAGCAATTGGCGACTGTTCTATAAAGCTTTGAAGACAAGGTGAATAGATTCAAGCCCACTTTGTGACAGAACAATTAGAGTCATAGAGGTTTACAGCATGGAAACAGGCCCTTCAGCCCCACTTGTCCATGCCACCCAATTAATCTAGCCCCATTTGCTTGCGTTTGGTGCATATCCCTCCATACCCATCCCATCCATGTACCTGTCTAACTGTTTCTTAAATAACAAAGTTGTACTCACCTCCACCATTACACCTAGGAGAAAGTGAGGACTGCAGATGCTGGAGATCAGAGCTGAAAATGTGTTGCTGGAAAAGCGCAGCAGGTCAGGCAGCATCCAAGGAGCAGGAGAATCGACGTTTCGGGCATCAGCCCTTCTTCAGGAATCAACCTTCTTCAGGGCTCATGCCCGAAACGCCGATTCTCCTGCTCCTTGGATGCTGCCTGACCTTTGATGCTTCCAGCAACCCATTTTCAGCTCCAGAATTACATATGACATTCTGGATTAGTGGTGCTGGAAAAGCACAGCAGTTCAGGCAGCATCCAACGAGCAGCGAAATCGACGTTTCGGGCAAGAGCCCTTCATCAGGAATAAAGGCAGTGAGCCTGAAGCGTGGAGAGATAAGCTAGAGGAGGGTGGGGGTGGGGAGAGAGTAGCATAGAGTAAGAGCTTCAGGGCGAGAGGAAATGACCTGGGAGTTGCAGTGGGAGAGGGACTCCCTGAGATTCTTGTAGAGAGAGGAGGAAAACCCCTTCAGGGCAGGCATCCTTGCAAGAGGATTCGCAGTAGGGTTAAAATTTTTACCTCGTTGATTTTAACCCTACTGCGAATCCTCTTGCAAGGATGCCTGCCTTGAAGGGGTTTTCCTCCTCTCTCTACAAGAATCTCAGGGAGTCCCTCTCCCACTGCAACTCCCAGGTCATTTCCTCTCGCCCTGAAGCTCTTACTCTATGCTACTCTCTCCCCACCCCCACCCTCCTCTAGCTTATCTCTCCACGCTTCAGGCTCACTGCCTTTATTCCTGATGAAGGGCTCTTGCCCGAAACGTCGATTTCGCTGCTCGTTGGATGCTGCCTGAACTGCTGTGCTCTTCCAGCACCACTAATCCAGAATTACATATGGCAGCCTGATCCAGCTATTAACCACCTTCTGTGTGAAAAAAATCTCTTCTTTTTGTTCTTTAGATTATACATTTTTCATTAAAATTGTTAGTCACTAGAATGGTTCGATTTTGTACTGTCTCAATGTATAGAGAACAAACGAACATTGAAGTTTGACTCTCTCAGCAACCCAAAGGCATTTCTTACTTATGCAACAGAGCATTTACATGTATTTGAGGCAATGGCGAATCCAATAACTGAACGGAACCCCCCATTTACCTTCAGCAGGAAGACCTCAGAGGGTGATCTTTCCCTGCTGTGCCATTGCAGCAGCTATCCCAAGCTTTAGGATCCCCAGCACATAGTCCTGGACTTCCGAATGTGCCAATCTGCAACATTTGGTCAACGTCAACTCCTTATTCTGGAAGACCAACAAGTTTTGGGCAGACCAAAGAGAGCCTTTCCCCGAGTTGATAGTCACCAGCATTGCTGCCTCACAGTGCCAGGAACCCTGGTTCAATTCCAACCTCAGGTCACTGTCTGTGTGCAGTTTACACATTCCATTGTGTGGGTTTCTTCTGGGTGTTCTGCTTTACTTCCACACTGCGTGGACGTGTACATTAGGGGGATTGGCCATGCTAAATTGCCAGTAGTGTTGAAGTATGTGCAGGCTCGGTGGATTAGCTATGGGAAGGATGGGGTTGGGTCTGAGTGGGATGCTCTTCAGAGCTTGGACTTGATGGGCTGAATGGCCTGCTCCCTGCTAGAGGGAATCTGAGGCCCTCCATTTTTATGATTAAGTGCAATATGTGAGCAGTTGCCACAATGACTGGATGATGAACAGCTCACCCATTCTGTGGGAACAGAATCTCAGCGTGTGTGGCTATTTACCATATTTTGTTTACCAGGAATAATTTCAGCCATTTAAACGGGACAGTTTATTGTGCAGAAAAAGTAAGAGGAGTGAGCGATTTCCTCAGTCTTTCTTGAGAGCAACATGGAGTAGAGAATCTCACCACCCCCCACCCCCCCACCCCACCCCACCCCACATCGTTTGCCATGAAGCCAAAATCTTCACAGATCGATCAATTTGGTCTCCTATCTGTGGCAGGATGATCTGGCTATAGAGGGAGTGTTGTGAAGGTGTACCAGATTGACTCCTGGGAGGGAAGGACTGATTATATTTATTCAGTCACAGGAAATGGGCATCGTTGGCTGCACCCACATTTATTGCCCATCCCTAATTGCCCAGAGGGCGGTTGAGAGTCATACACATTGCTCTGGATTTGGAGTCATATGTTGGCCAGACTAGGATTGAATGGCAGTTTCCTTCCCTCAAGGACATTAGTGAACCAATGGGATTTTCCTGACAATCAATAATAGCTTCACAACCACCATTAGACTCTTAATCCCAGATTTTTATTGGGGTCAACTTTCACCGTCTGCCCTGCTGAGATTCAAACCTGGGTCCCCCCAGAATTACTAAGTCTAGTGATAATACCCCTTGGCCATCACCATCTCTGAAGAGGTCAGGGACAGTTTGAGGTTTATGAGAAAGTTGAGGACTGCAGATGCTGGAGACCAGAGTTGAGAATGTGGTGCTAGAAAAGCACGGCAGGTCAGGCAGCATCCGAGGAGTCGGGGAGTCAATGTTTCGGGCATAAGCCCTTCATGAGGATTCCTGATGAAGGGTTTACGCCCGAAACATCGATGTAGGACTTATGCGCAAAACGTCAATTCTCCTAATCCTCGGATGCTGCCTGACCTGCTGTGCTTTTCCAGCACCACACTCTAAACTCTGAAACAGAATTAGCTGAGCGATAGGAAACTGAGTATCATGTGTATTTTTAAGGTTGTTACAAGGTTTGTCCTGGAGTTCCCCAGGGATTGGAACTGGGATCTTGGCTTTCCTAGATCGTGGTGGACAGAAGGCAAGCTTAAAGTTTCTGGATTACACAAGGCTTGAGAATTGTGAAGAGAGCACACAGAACCTCAAAAAGGACATTAACAAGTTGGTGTCATGGGCAGGTATGTGGCAGAAGAAACTCAATGCAAAGAAATTTTGATGTCACACAATTTGATTGAAAGAACATGGAGAGACTGGACAAATTGAAGGATGGGGAAGAGCAGAGGGACCTCATTGTATTTGTACCTAAATCACTAAAAGGTGGCAGGAACCAGTGATCTGATTTGATTTCTTATTGTCACATGTACCTGG
Source organism: Chiloscyllium punctatum (assembly GCF_047496795.1). Classification (NCBI taxonomy): domain Eukaryota; kingdom Metazoa; phylum Chordata; class Chondrichthyes; order Orectolobiformes; family Hemiscylliidae; genus Chiloscyllium; species Chiloscyllium punctatum. Next base: position 85,508,179 of record NC_092756.1, on the reverse strand, counting down.
GTACAGTGAAAAGTTTTGTCCTGCTGCAGTATAGGCAGATCATATCATACAAAGTGCACCAGGGTTATAGAACAGAGCAAGGAATACAGTGTTACAGCTGCAGAGAAGGTGCACAGACAGCAAGTTCAACATTAAATTTAAAACTTGAGAGGTCGATTCAGAAATCTAATAACAGTGGGGAAGAAGCTGTCCTTGGGTCTGTCGGTACGTGTGTTCATGCTTTTGTATCTTCTGCCCGATGGAAGAGGCTGGAAGGGATTTTAACCGGGGGGGGGGAAGGGGGGGGATTGGGAGGGGGCTTTGATGATGTTAGCTGCCTTCTAGATGGAGTCGATGGGTGGAAGGTTGGTTTGTGTGATGGACTGGGCTGTGTTTACAGCTCTCTGTAGTCTCTGACGGTCCTGGGCAGAGCAGTTGCCGTACCACACCGTGATGTATCCAGATAGAATCCTTTCTTTGGTGCTTCTATAAAAGTTTTCTAAGAGTCTTTATAGAATGCCAAATTTCCTTAACCTCCTGAGGAAGTAGAGGCATTGCTGTGCCTCCTTGACTTTAGTGTCAATCTGTGTGGACCAGGACAGATTGTTGGTGATTATCACTCCTTGATGTTCTTGACCATCTCCACCTCAGCACCGTTGATGTAGACAGGAATGTCCCCTCCACCTTGCTTCCCAAAAAAAGGAGTTAATAAAGCATGCAAAATTCTAGGGTTTATTACGAGGGGTATAGACTACAAGAATAAGAAAGCTACTCTAAACATATTAAAGCTTTTCACCCAACAAAGGAGCAGCACTCAGGAAAGCATGTGACTTCAAATAAACCTGTTGAATATGACTGTGAGGTTAGCACTGCTGCCTCACAGCGCCAGGGACCTGGGTTCAAATCCCACCTTGGACAACTGTCTGTGTGGAGTTTGCACATTCCCCCCGTGTCTACATGGGTTTCCTCTGGGTGCTCCGGTTTCCACTCACAATCCAAAGATGTGCAGGTCAGGTGAATTGGCCATGCTAAATTGCCCATTGTGTTGGGTGCATTCCTCAGGGGTAAATATAAGGTAGGGGGAATGGGTCTGGGTGGGTTACTCTTTGGAGGGTCGGTGTGGACTTGTTGGGCCGAGAGGCCTGTTTCCGCACTGTAAGGAATCTATAACCTGGTGTCATGTGACTTCTGAATTTATGTAAGACAGGAGTTGACCTCAGTTAGAATCTTGTGTACAGCGCAGGGTGTGAAGTTTCAGGAAGGGTGTGAACCCTTTGGTGAGAATTCAGGAGAGGTTCCAAGACAAAAGCTTCAGTTATTGTGGAAAGATTTCAGACATTAGGACTGCTTTCCTTGGAAAAGTAATAGCTGAAAGGAGATGTTGATAGAAGTTTTCAAAATCCTGAAGACTCCGGATGGGGAATAAAATCTGTTCCCTCTTGTAAAAGGATCAAAAGCAAAAGGGCATGGATTTAAAAGGATTTGCAAAATAAGCAAGTGTAATGTGAGAAAAAGAAGACACAATTAAGAGTTAGAATCTGGAATGTATTTCCTGGGAATGTGGAAGAGACAGATTTAACTGAAGCAATCAGTGAAAAGACGAGACGGTTGTTTGACTGGAACCAATGCACAAGGTTACGGGGAAAAGACAGATGAATGGTACTCAGTCAGAATGTTCCCTTGCAGAGGTGGTGTATGCTCAAAAGGGCTGAATGGTCCCCTTCTGCAGTGTAAGAATTCTGCTTTCAGCCAAGTGGAAGTTCACAGATTTACCAAGCTCTGAGTGAGAAATGTCCTCTTTGTCTCCACATTATGATCTCCGTAAGCTTCGGTCCCTCTCCCTGTCGCACTCCAAGCCAATGACACAATATTAAGCCGTTGACCCATTATGAGGCACAGTCTCCTGGAAGACAAACCACAGCTCTCAACGTTGAGAGCGTTCAGAGAAAGATATTGGCCTAATGTGATTAAGTTGCCCTTCACTGCGTTCCAAATGATAATGGAAACCTGGAGTGGATGCTGAAAGCTGCCAAATCTCCAGCCCCCAATTAACTCGAACACATTGCAGGATCTATAAGCCATTACTTACTCCTCTGGCTGCGCATTAGGAAATAACTGAGCAGCCAACCATGCAGAATGGGGCAATCATCTATCATTTGCTCAGAGATATGGCCCATTGTTAAGGCTGATTAGAGCGAGGTTGGCTCTGTATCTAACCTTCGCGATGCCTGACCTGGGACTGATTGATTGATTTGATGTTGAAGCTGCTTTCTAACCAGAGGGACAGTGCAGAAGCATCCATTAACACCATGCGTGTTAACTCTCACATTGAAAAAGTCTCACTGTCACAAAGAGAAACCAGGAATAGTCAGAGAGCCATAGAGTCACACAGCACAAAAACAGACCCTTCGGCTCAACCAGTCCGTGCTGACCATAATCCCAAACTAAACTAGTCCCACCTGCCTGCTCCTGGCCCATATCCCTCCAAACCTTTCCTGTCGATGTACTTACTCAAATGTTTTTTAAACGTTGCAATTGTAGTCTTGAAATCTCCCACTCTAAGGAAAAGACACCTAGTATTTACTCTATCTAAACCCCTCATTATTTTATAAACCTCTGTAAGGTTATCTCTTTTGGGCAGCACGGTGGCTCACAGCGCCAGGGACCCGGGTTCGATTCCAGCCTCGGGTGACTGTCTGCATGGAGTTTGCACATTCTCCCCGTGTCTGCATGGGTTTCCTCCGGGTGCTCCGGTTTTCTCCCACAGTCCAAAGGTGTGCAGGTCAGGTGAATTAGCCATGCTAAATTGTCTGTAGTGTTAGGTGCATTAGTCAGAGGTAAAATATAGGGTAGGGGAATGGGTCTGGGTGGGTTACTCTTCGGAGGGTTAGTGTGGACTTGATGGGCCAAAGGGCCTGTTTCCACACTGTAGAGAATCTAATCTAAAACCTCTTACACTCCAGTAAAAAAAGACTAAGAGGCTAAATTTTCTACTCCTCCTCCAAATTTCTTAGCACCTGTGTTAAACCATGTTGACATAATTAATAATTTTCCAATTTTACATTCTATTGCTCATCTACCCATTGAAGTAGGTGACTGCCATGGAGATCTTATGGCTCAGTGGGTTACAAACCAGCCTCTGAGTTCAAATCCCACCCCAGGACTTGGCTAAACAATGTGTCTGTTCAGATTGTGGCCCACATGGATTTAGTATCAACTGGGAAACCCTTCCAAAATACAGCAGTGGGAAGAACATCGGAGCCTCTACCTTCACTGTTTGTGACTCTTGGGCTGTAAAACTACACAAAGTGCTGGAAAAAGTCAGCAAGTCTGTCAGCATCTGTAGAGTGGGGCATGAGATAGAGTTAACATTTCGATTCTTCATCAGGACTAAAAGCAGTTGGGAAATGGTGGTATCTAAGCTGACCTTGGGGTGGAGTAAGTGGACTATATGGAAACAGTGCCCAAAGAGAGGGAGGGAGGGGGGAAAAGAAAGGCAAAGAAATGGTTTGCTGGTTAGAAGTCAAAGGGGAGATAAAGACTGAATGGGTGCAATTGGAAAGTGTATGAAGAGTTGAAAATGGGTTAATGTTGTTGGCTACAACCCATAGAGAATGGGGGAAGGGGGAAGGGGGATGGAGAGTGAACAGAGAGGGAGGTGTTCGTACACTGAAATTGTTAAACTCAGTGTTGAGTCCTGAGGGTTGTGAGGTCCCCTCATGGACAGGTACTGTTCCTCCATTCTTATGCTGAGCTTCACTGGAGCACTGCCGCAGGTTTGAGACAGAAATGTTGATGTGGAACACGATGGTGTGACAATTCTATGGCTTTAAGAGGTGCATTTTATCCTTCTTTGTTTATTATGAAGAAAGCTTGGGACAGAGGTACCAAGTGTTCTGCTCCAAAGCCAATAAAATAAACAGCTTCTGAGGCCTTAAGTATTTTTTTTACCAAAGTTAGAACAATAGAAGCAGCCTGAATGGGTGGGGCGAAGCTCCCACAGAATCAGGCGTTTTAGTTTTAGATTTCTGCAGTTGCTGGGGTCTTGAAGCTGGATGTGGAAGCTCTTATTCCTCTCTCTGTTACAGCTAAAAGCTGGGGTTCTCTTCCTGCTGCTAGAATTGCACATGAGACAATCTGTTTTACTAAATTTGCTTTTGCCAAGGGTGTGTTTATGGGAAGTTACTATATTGGAAAAACTTGGTAGTTAAATAAACTGTTATTTTGTTAAGCATTTTGATAGAGTTATAGTCAAACCAATTCTGTCTTTTATTTCTATTTTGTCTATATTTTAATGATGGTCTATGAATAAAGTCTATTTTCTTTGAAACGTTACAGTTAGACCATTCGAATTACATCAGAAACACAATGTCTTACATTTATCTTTATATATGAAAACATTAGGGTCTATACTATCTTCTTAATTTATTTTGAGGGGGTTTGGTCTGGTCCATAACAGGTATGTTAAAGTGACTGGGGTCATTGTTACAGACAGAACGTAGGTATTCCACAAAAAGGGTCTCCCAGTTTCATTCCCTCAGTGTATGTAGCTACAGCAACATGACATCCTTAAGGAGGGGTATGGGGGTGCGGTACCTCGGATTCAATCAACATCATCGGGATTCAATCCCGGTTCTGGCCGGGCTGGGTTTTGGACCTACCCCTTTCTCCGAGCCATGGTGGGGATTGTGGGTCAGGTTTCTCCTCAGCCAGAGAAGAAGATACCAAACCTCCCACCCAAACCCATCAGCTCACACCGATCTCCATCAGCCACTCTTACCAGTTTAGTCAAGTGCCAGCCCATGCTGTCTTACCTCATGGAGTCATAACAGCATGGAACCCTTCGGTCCATCTGGTCCATGCCAATCAGATTTCCCAAATTAAACTAGTTTCACTTGCCTGTGTTTGGTCCAAATCCCTCTAAACCTTTCTTATTCATGTACCTGTCCAAATGTCTTTTAACTGTTCTGTACCTGACTCCACCACTTCCTCTGGCAGCTCATTCCATACACAAACCATCCTCTGCGTGAAAAAGTTGCCCCTTAAGTCCCTTTTAAATCTTTCCCCTCTCGCCTTTAACCTGTTCCCTCTAGTTTTGGACTCCCCTCCCCCCCCCACCCCGGGGAAAAACTTTGGCTATTCACCGTACCAACATCCCTCATGATGTTGTAAACTTCTACAAGGCAACCTCCGACACTCCAGGGAAAAAAAGTCTCAGCTTCTCCTTATAACCTTAACCCTCCAGTCCCAGTAACATCGTTACAAATCGTTTTTGCACCTTCTCCAGTTTACTAACACCCTTCCTATAGCAGGGTGACCAGAATTGTGCGCAGTATTCTAAATATTTTGTACAGCGGCAACATGCCATCCCATCTCCTGTACTCAATGCTCTGACCAATGAAGGCAAGCATGGCAAATGCCTTCCTCACCACCCTGACTACTTGGCACTCTCAGGGAATTACGTACCTGCACCTCTAGGTCTGTCTGGACGATAACACTCTCCAGGGCCCTACCATTAACTGTGTAAGTCCTGTCCTGGTTTACATTGCCAAAATGCAATGCCTCACATTTATCAAAATTAAAATTAAAATCCATCTGCCACTCCTCAGCCCATTGGCCCAGCTGATCAGGATCCAGTTGTACCCTAAGGTAACCTTCTTTGCTGTCCACTGTACACCACGGATTTTGGTGTCACCTGCAAACTTATTTACAATACTTCCCATATTCTCATCCAAATCAGTTACATCAACCTGCAAGGGTTTTGTGTGTTGGTTAGAGCACTAGTCTGTCTGGGTCTCTAGATTAGATTAGATTCCCAACAGTGTGGAAACAGGCCCTTCAGCCCAACCAGTTTACACCGACCCTCCGAAGAGTAATCCACCCAGACCCATTTCCCTCTGACTAATGCACCTAACACAATGGGGCAATTTAGCCTGGCCAATTCACCTGACCTGCACATCTTTGGACTGTGGGAGGAAACCGGAGCAAACTCACACAGACACGGGGAGAATGTGCAAACCCCACACAGACAGTCGTCTGAGGTTAGAATCAAACCTGGGACCCTGGTGCTGTGAGGCTGCAGTACTAACCACTGAGCCACTGTGCTGCCCCTCTAATCCAGACAATGTGAGGGGAGGCGGAACAACATGTTGTAAATCCATTGCCCTCTTCTCCCCTCCCCATCCCCCTCCCCATGCAGCAAACAAGAACCATATCCTATCCACTTGGGATTCAAACATGGAGCTGACCTTCCAACAGACATTTCATAGAATTCCAACAGTGTGGAAGCAGACCACTCAGCTCACATGGGCCTCCCAAAGAACATCCCATCTCCTCCCACCTTATCCCTGTAACCTTGCATTTCCCATGGCCATAGCCTGCACACTGAGGGCACTTTCATAGCCAATCCACCAAATCCGCACATCTTTGGCCTGTGGCCGGAAACCAGAGCAAACCCACCCAGGCATGTGATGAGCGTACAAACCCCACACAGACGGTCACCTGAGGCTGGAATCGAACCCGGGTCCCCAGCGCTGTGAGGCAGCAGTGCTAACCACTGGGCCACCGTGCCACCCAAAATACTAACCACTGGGTCACCGTGCCACCCAAAATACTAACCACTGGGCCAACGTGCCACCCAAAATACTAACCACTGGGTCACCGTGCCACCCGAAATACTAACCACTGGGCCAACGTGCCACCCGAAATACTAACCACTGGGCCACCGTGCCACCCGAAATACTAACCACTGGGTCACCGTGCCACCCGAAATACTAACCACTGGGCCAACGTGCCACCCGAAATACTAACCACTGGGCCACCGTGCCACCCGAAATACTAACCACTGGGCCACCGTGCCACCCGAAATACTAACCACTGGGCCAACGTGCCACCCGAAATACTAACCACTGGGTCACCGTGCCACCCGAAATACTAACCACTGGGCCACCGTGCCACCCGAAATACTAACCACTGGGTCACCGTGCCACCCGAAATACTAACCATTGGGTCACCGTGCCACCCAAAATACTAACCACTGGGTCACCGTGCCACCCGAAATACTAACCACTGGGTCACCGTGCCACCCGAAATACTAACCACTGGGCCACCGTGCCACCCGAAATACTAACCACTGGGCCAACGTGCCACCCGAAATACTAACCACTGGGCCAACGTGCCACCCGAAATACTAACCACTGGGCCACTGTGCCACTTAAAATACTAACCACTGGGTCACCGTGCCACCCGAAATACTAACCACTGGGCCACCGTGCCACCCGAAATACTAACCATTGGGTCACCGTGCCACCCGAAATACTAACCACTGGGTCACCGTGCCACCCGAAATACTAACCACTGGGCCACTGTGCCACTTAAAATACTAACCACTGGGTCACCGTGCCACCCGAAATACTAACCACTGGGCCACCGTGCCACCCGAAATACTAACCACTGGGTCACCGTGCCACCCGAAATACTAACCACTGGGCCACTGTGCCACTTAAAATACTAACCACTGGGTCACCGTGCCACCCGAAATACTAACCACTGGGCCACCGTGCCACCCGAAATACTAACCATTGGGTCACCGTGCCACCCGAAATACTAACCACTGGGTCACCGTGCCACCCGAAATACTAACCACTGGGCCACTGTGCCACCCGAAATACTAACCATTGGGCCGTGACACCCGAAATACTAACCATTGGGCCGTGCCACCCAAAATACTAACCACTGGGCCACTGTGCCACCCGAAATACTAACCACTGGGCCACTGTGCCACTTAAAATACTAACCACTGGGTCACCGTGCCACCCGAAATACTAACCACTGGGTCACTGTGCCACCCGAAATACTAACCACTGGGCCAACATGCCACCCGAAATGCTAACCATTGGGCCGTGACACCCGAAATACTAACCACTGGGCCACCGTGCCACTCAAAATGCTAACCACTGGGCCACCGTGCCACCCGAAATGCTAACCACTGAGTCACCGTGCCACCCGAAATGCTAACCACTGAGTCACCGTGCCACCCGAAATGCTAACTACTGAGTCACCGTGCCACCCGAAATGCTAACTACTGAGTCACCGTGCCACCCGAAATGCTAACTACTGAGTCACCGTGCCACCCGAAATGCTAACTACTGCGACACAGCTAAAAACTAAACATTTCTTGGAAATTAGGACAGAAAAAGTCTTTGGAAAGTTAGACTGGTTTTTGATGCAGAATGATGAAATCTGAGCTGATAAAGAGACATTAAAAGCAAGTATGAGATTGTGTCATCTAGAAAGCCCAATAGTATGACAGCCTTGTGAATAAAAAATGAGATTGCCACGGGACAGGAGAGGGTATTGATCCTTTGATGATGGCTTTCGGTCTCTGGGGCATATCTGCCACTCTTGGTCAGACTGCAATGACCCTTATTTCCTTGCTTGCCTTTTGTTACACGAGATGAGTTTTGTGGTGAAGTTAGAAAGATTTCTGTCACTGGGATCTTTAATGACGTTTACAGTTCTGCAGCCTGAGGTAACAGAAGATTATTGAAAAAAGCAACCATTTCAGTGATTCCAGTTGAGAGGTGAGCCGACCCAGAGACCAATGGGAACCAAAGGAGCCAGAATTCATTACCAGTCCAATGTTATTTTAATTTAGTAAGTTTCCATTAGCTGCTAATTTGTACTTTGTTACAAACAGAGGGGACCTTTACTTTCTGTTTAAAATAGAAACTAGAGTAAGGTGTTGGTGGATAACAGGGACAATTCTAATTCTGTCCTGATTATCCTATAATTAAAATCACAAAAGGAAGAGTTAAAGTCTCTTACATCCAGAAATAGAGGCAAAAGCAACTGGTAAATATGACCATTCGTCATGATGACAACACAAGCCAGTCACAAAAGAGACAACTAAATAAGATTAACATCAGTCACACATTTAATAAAGTCAGAGCACTAACCATCCAAGGGTAATTGAATCACAGAATGCCTACAATGCAGAAAGATACCATTCAGCCCATCGAGTCTTCAAAGAGCTTCCCAACCAGACCCACCACCCATTGCCATAACCCCACATTCCCCATGGCTAGCCCACCTAACCTACACATCCCTGGACACAACGGGATAATTCCCCATGGCCAGCCCACCTAACCTACACATCCCTGGAGACAACGGGACAATTCCCCATGGCTAGCCCACCTAACCTACACATCCCTGGACACAACGGGACAATTCCCCATGGCTAGCCCACCTAACCTACCCATCCCTGGAGACAACAGTACAATTCCCCATGGCTAGCCCACCTAACCTACACATCCCTGGACACAACAGGACAATTTCCCATGGCCAACCCACCTCACCTACACATCCCTGGACACAACGGGACAATTTCCCATGGCTAGCCCACCTAACCTACACATCCCTGGACACAACGGGACAATTCCCCATGGCTAGCCCACCTAACCTACACATCCCTGGACACAACGGGACAATTTCCCATGGCTAGCCCACCTAACCTACACATCCCTGGACACAACTGAACAATTCCCCATGGCTAGCCCACCTAACCTACACATCCCTGGACACAACGGGACAATTTCCCATGGCTAGCCCACCTAACCTACACATCCCTGGACACAACTGAACAATTCCCCATGGCCAATCCACCGAACCCAGAGGAAACCCACACAGATACGGGGGGAATGCGCAAACTCCACCCAGACAGTCGCCTGAGGCTGGAATTGAACCCGGGACCCTGGTGCTATGAGGCAGCAGTGCCAACCACGGAGCCACTGTACCGCCCTCATTCACCATCTCAGCCTCTCCCCTCACCTGAGGCGTGGAAACCACCACCAGTCATCTGCCTGATTCCCTCATTGTCACGAGATCAAAGCCCTGGGCCTGCCACCCTAACAGCGCTGTCGGGGTCCCCACATTAGCTGGGCTGCAGCAGTTGACCTCGATGGCTTCTCGAGGATAATGTGAATGGACAGCGGAGTTGGCTTTTCCTGCGATGCTCACATCCCAAGAAAGAATTAACAAAAATAAAGAACTGACACAATCAATTCCGAGCCTGGAACACAGCCATTAAATACACTTTTGGTGGATGCAGATTGCTGCATTCAGAATCGAAAAGCCTTTTTTGTTACTTGCATCAAGTAAGTTCCTAAGTGGATTTTCAGAATCGCAAGGTAGTGGTGCTAACCACTGAGCCCACCGTGTCTTCCAAACGGTCTCCACGTGTACTTTAACCAGACTGGTGTTTTGTCATGGCTGCCTTGTGCAGAGTTCATGTCCTGAATTTAGTTTCAGCGTCTCTGAGGGAGCACCAGTTATAGCTTCCATGTGGGGTCAGCGAAATGTGGAGAAACAAGTCCCTCACATCGTTGAAGCGAATCTCACAGCTCACTCCGAGCTACCCCTGAGCCTCCGAGAGTCTGGTTCCTACACATGCAATCCTCTCAGGCTGAGCTACTGCCCTGCTCCGCTGTGAGGTATAATTGAGTGGGATAATGGCAGAAATGGTGGGAGATGGAGGAGTAAAATCTACGGTATCTCTCCACCTGACACCCCACCAAGACGCCAGCCTCCAGTTGGTGCAGGAGCATTGATGTAGTGAGCGATGGAGACAACTGCTACTTGGTGAGTACAAGGTGAGGGCAAGCAAGGCAAACTCATGAAGAATTTGACCACTTCACAAGTCCTCGTTAAGCCTACATTCTCTCTCTCTCTCTCTCTCTTTTTCTCTATTACACCATCACATCGAGCTGCCCAGCTGCACTGCTCAACAGGCACCACTGCTTTTCCTGCTTTTGCCCCTGCTCCTGGCTGTTGTCCCAGCATTCTCCTGGCCTTAGTTCCTTCGGCCCGGTTTTGCTCCTGCGTCCAGCTTTTGCTCTGAATCCAAGCATTTGCCCCCATTCCAGCCTCTGACCCCGCTCCCAGCCTCTGACCCTCGCTCCCAGCCTCTGACCCTCGCTCCCAGCCTCTGACCCTCGCTCCCAGCCTCTGCCCCCACTCTCAGACATAGACACACACTCACAGACACAGACACACACTCACGGACACAGATATAGACACACACTCACAGACACAGACTCTCAGACACGGACTTGGATTCACAGACACAGAGACACACTCACAGACACAGAGACACACTCACAAACACAGACACGCACTCACAGACACAGACACGCACTCATAGACACAGACACACACTCACAGACACAGACACACACTCAGAGACACACACTTACTCACAGACACACACAGGCACTCACAGATACAGACACACACTCACAGACACACACACACACACTCACAGACACAGACACGCACTCACAGATACACACAGGCACTCACAGACACACACACACACGCACTCACAGACACAGACACACACTCACAGACACACACACACACACTCACAGACACAGACACGCACTCACAGATACACACAGGCACTCACAGACACACACACACACACACTCACAGACACAGACACACACTCACAGACACACACGTACTCATAGACACGCACTCACAGACACAGACACACACTCACAGACACACACATACTCACAGACACGCACTCACAGACACAGACACACACTCACAGACACATACAGGCACTCAGAGACACACACGTACTCACAGACACAGACACACACTCACAGACACACACTCACACTCACAGACACAGACACGCACTCACAGACACAGACACACACACTCACAGACACAGACAGACAATCACAGACACAGACACACACTCACACTCACAGACACAGACATGCACTCACAGACACGCACTCACAGACACAGACACACACTCACAGAAACAGACATGCACTCACAGACACAGACACGCACTCACAGACACACACTCACAGACACAGACAGACAATCACAGACACAGACAGACAATCATAGACACAGACACACAATCACAGACACAGTCACACAATCACAGACACATAGACACAGATATGTATTCACAGACACACACATGCATTCACAGACACAGACACAGACACGCACTCACAGACACAGACACGCACTCACAGACACACACATGCACTCACAGACACAGACTCACAGACACACCCACAGACACACTCATAGACACAGACACACACCCACAGACACACACTCACAGACACACACTCACAGACAAACACTCACAGACTCACAGACACAGACATGCACTCACAGACACAGACATGCACTCACAGACACAGACACGCACTCACAGACACAGACACAGACACAGATTCATAGATACACACATGCATTCACAGACACAGACACGCACTCACAGGCACAGACACATACTGACAGACACAGATACGCATACACAGACACACTCACAGACACAGACACACACTCATAGACACAGACACAGAAAGGCACTCACAGACACACACTCACAGACACAGACACGGACTCACAGACACAGACACGCACTCACAGACACAGACACGGACTCACAGACACAGACACGGACTCACAGACACAAACACGGACTCACAGACACAGACACACGCTCACAGACACAGACACGGACTCATAGACACAGACGCACTCTCAGAGACACAGACACACTCTCACAGACACAGACACATACTCGTAGACACACACATGCACTCACAGACACAGACACGCACTCACAGACACACTCGCAGACATAGACATGCACTCACAGGCACAGACAACATACACACACTCATAGACATGCACTCACAGGCACAGACACACATTCACAGACATGCACTCACAGACACAGACAACACACATGCATTCACACAGACATGAACTCACACACAGACATGCACTCACAGACACGCACTCACACTCACACAGACACACACATGCACTCGCAGACACAGACACGCACTCACAGACAGACACACACTCACAGACACAGACACTCATAAACACAGACACACACTCACAGACAGACACACACTCACAGACAGACACACACGCACATTCGCAGACACATACATGCACTCACAGATACACGTACATAGATACACACACTCACACATGCTCACAGACACATACATACACTCAAAATCAAAGAGGTTCGGACATGAGTGGTTCAGAAGGGCAGGAGGGGAAATAACATAACACATGGAAGGAAAATAAAGTTTGGAGATGGAGCACAGCTCCCCAAAGTGGGAACACAAACCGGGATAGGATGATGAAGTAAATAACTGGCATTGTACTGCCAACAATATTTACCGTTTATCTGAAAATACTTTGCCTGAAAAGCCTGGAGGATCACATTTTCACTCAAAATCTAGGCCAAGTGATCTGTTTTTATTCATCATTACGGCTGTACCACTTCCTCTGATCATGATTCAAGCCATGAATAAGATCATTAGTGCTTGAATAAAATGCCATTGACCTTTCAGATAATCGCTTTTAATTATTTAATATCTTTCTTAATCTATACATCTCATTTACAATACACACAGCTTTCATCCAATCTCAAGGGACTGATAGGAAAACAAGCTCATCAGATCTTAATTAAAGTTTCTTGCTCTTGACTAATGGCTTCTCTGAATTGTCTAGCCATTGCCCATCCCCCATCACCCACCCATCCCCCCTCCCTTTCTCCTTATTCTGAAATATTTTCAAGATTTATTAGAATTATCCATTTTGGGGCCACAGGGTTCTGACTCTGAACTGTCATAGAACCCCAACAATGCAGAAAGAGGCCATTCAGCCCATCGAGTCCTCACCCACCCTCTGAAGAGCATCCCACTCCCTGACCCTAGCCCTGTATATCTGCATTTCCCATGGCTAACCCACCTAACCTGCACATCCCTGGACGCAATGGACGCTTCAGCTTGGCCAATCCACCTGAGCTGCACATCTTTGGACTGTGGGAGGAAACCGGAGCACCCGGAGGAAACCCACGCAGACACGGGGAGAATGTGCAAACTTCACACTGAAAGTCACCTCAGGGTGGAATTGAACCTGGGTTCCTGGTGCTGTGAGGCAGCAGCACTATCCACAGAGCCACCATGCCACCCACATTATCCATAAAAGTGACATAATTAGATTACATTACAGTGTGGAAACAGGCCCTTCGGCCCAACAAGTCCACACCGCCCCGCCGAAGCGCAACCCACCCATACCCCTACATCTACCCCTTACCTAACACTACGGGCAATTTAGGATGGCCAATTCACCTGACCTGCACATTTTTGGACTGTGGGAGGAAACCGGAGCACCCGGAGGAAACCCACGCAGACACGGGGAGAACGTGCAAACTCCACACAGTCAGTCGCCTGAGGCGGGAATGTGAAATGTCACCTCTGACTGCCTCAACTACTTGAACTGCCTTTTGCTCTTTACCTCTGTTATTTTACCAATAAATAAATGAGGCGCTGTCTAGTAATTTGATTGCTAGATTATTAATGCAGAGGCACAGGCAATGTTCTGGGCATTTGGGTCCAGTCGAATTCAACTTTTTTTGAAAAATCAGAATTCAGAGTCTAATGATGATCATGAAACTGTTGTTGATTGTCAGAAAAAATGTCATCTGATTTACAGCGTTCTGTGTGTTCAATTGCAATCGCCACATTACAGGAAGGATGTGGGGGCTTTGGAGAGGGTGCCAGGATGCTGCCTGTATTAGAGGCTATGAGGAGGGATTAGATTAGATTCCCTACAGTGTGGAAACAGGCCCTTTGGCCCAACAAGTCCACACTGACCCTCCGAAGAGCAACCCCCCCCCCAGACCTATTCCCCTTCATTTACCCCTGACTAATGCACTTCACCTACACATCCCTGAACACTATGGTCAATTTAACTTCGTGAATCTACCTAACCTGCACATCCTTTGGACTGTGGGAGGAAACCGGAGCACCCAGAGGAAACCCACGCAGACACGGGGAGAATGTGCAAACTCCACAGACAGTTGCCTGAGGTTGGAATTGAACCCAGGCCCCTGGCGCTGTGAGGCAGCAGTGCTAACCACCGAGACACCATACCACCCGAAGGCTATAAAATCCCAGGTAATTTTCTCTGGAGGGGTAGAGGCTGAGGGAAGACTTGATGGAAGTCTATAAAATTATGAAAATCATACATAAGGTAGACAATCAGTATCTTTTTCCCAAAGTTGAAATGTCTAAAACTAAGGGACATGCATTTAAAGTGAGAGGGGGAAAGTTCAAAGGAGATGTGAGGGGCAAGTGGTTTTACACAGACAGTGGTAGGAGTCTGGAACACACTGAGGTAAAAACAATGACTGCAGATGCTGGAAACCAGACTCTGGATTAGTGGTGCTGGAAGAGCACAGCAGTTCAGGCAGCATCCAAGTAGCTTTGAAATCGACGTTTCGGGCAAAAGGGCTTTTTCCCGAATTGTCGATTTCGAAGCTACTTGGATGCTGCCTGAACTGCTGTGCTCTTCCAACACCACTAATCCAGAGTCTGGAACACACTGGCAGGGCTGGAGGTAGAGGCTGATATGATAGGATTTGCCCTGGTTTCCTCCTACAGTCCAAAGATGTGCAGGTCAGGTGGATTGGCCGTGCTAAATTGCCCCGTAGTGTCCAGGGATGTGCAGGTTAGCTGGGTTAGCCCTGGGAAATGCAGGGTTAGAGGGACGGGGTTGGGGAGTGGAATGCTGTTTGGAGGGTCAGTGCAGACTCGAATGGCCAGCTTCCACACACCGTAGGGATCCTGTTCTACGATATCATCTTGGGAGCTTCGGTAAAGCTGGTACACAGGGTGATACATCATCAGCATTTCAACAAGGACTGTTTCAAGGAAAAAATACTGCTTTTATCAACTGTGTCACGATTAATTTTCACTCAGGTGCTGGATCAGAGAGAAGTCATGATATTCCCAAACTGACCAGTGTCTGAAACCTTCCGCTGTAACAAAGCTGATAGCAATATTAAAATCTAATCAAACAGTCGAAAATGATTTATCACTCCAATATAAATCATAAAATATGAATATAAGCAGATAAAAACTAATTTAAACTTCACCCTTTTCCCATTATCTTTAAGCCACTCTCTCCTGTGCTATTTATATCTTTCAATTGTTAACCTCAAGCTCCATTCTCTATTAAGTACACAATCGGTTAGTATGTCTGGCATAATGGCTGTCTCCCTGGGTGGTCAGGTTTAGTAAATTTTTCCAAGTTGCAAATCTACCTTTTCGCGGCAGTTTATTCTCATGGCTGCACCATTTGCTTTTGTCAGCCATTTTGGAACTGCAAGGAAGTCTGGGTAACAGTTGGCAAAGCAGCCTAACAACAGGGCACACCACTCCAGGGCAAGTAGGGATGGGCAACAAAACGATGCCTTTGCAAGTGATGTCCCATGCAAAAATAAAGATGAAGAAAATTGCTAACTCAATTCTCAGCCAATGAAAAGACGGTTGTTGAAGATTGACATTGCTACCATAAAAGGCAAGGTGTGAAGCGCTCTTGTGGTGCAGTGGTAGTGTCCCCACCTTTGAACCAGGAGCCTGGGTTTGAGCCCTAATGTGTGTGATGACATCTCTGAATAGGGTGCTTTCTGAGAAAAATATGCATTTACATAGCACCTTTGGTGGCAACTCTTCCTAAACACTGCACAGCCACAAATTACCTTAGAAGAGTTTGTCACTCATGCAATGTCAGAAGCACAGTACTTAATTTGCAAATGGAAGTCTACACAAATAGCAGTCTTTTTAAAATTACTTTTCTCACAGCTTATAAGCATCAGTACTTACATCAGCATTTGTTGCCTATCTCTGAACTGCCCTCGCTTCTCGAACTGAGTGTCTTGTTAGGCCATTACAGGTGGC
The DNA here is from genome assembly GCF_047496795.1 of Chiloscyllium punctatum. NCBI lineage: Eukaryota > Metazoa > Chordata > Chondrichthyes > Orectolobiformes > Hemiscylliidae > Chiloscyllium > Chiloscyllium punctatum. The sequence goes on along the minus strand of NC_092756.1, from coordinate 85,491,389 downwards.
AGTTAAGAGTCAGCCATGTTGCTGAGGGTGTGGAGTCACATGGACTAGGCACAGACAGCTGATTTTCTGATCAGTGAAAACATGTTTTTTTGGCAATCAATGATGGTTTCATAGTCGCCATTAATGAGACTACAGTTCCATTCCGCAATTTCTCTGTTATTGATTATATGAATTTAAATCCCAACAGGTGAATTGGTGGGATTCAATAGACAATAGACAATAGATGCAGGAGTAGGCCATTCAGCCCTTCGAGCCTGCACCGCCATTCAATATGATCATGGCTGATCATTCCCAATCAGTATCCTGTTCCAGCCTTATCTCCATAACCCTTGACTCCACTATCTTTAAGAGCTCTATCCAATTCTCTCTTTCTTAATTCGATCTCATGCCCCAAGTGTTTTTGTGAGTATTGATCCACCATTATCACTGCCACCACAGCTGGCCCCAGCACCATGACGGGGGTCAGTCATGGAAAGTTGTCATGTCTATCCAAGAACACAGACGCAAATTCAGTTGAGTCTGTTATGGTTATTTTTTGCTAAAATGCAATAAAAGAACTGTGGATGCTGGAGATCTGAAACAGGAGAAACAAAACCCTGCTGGAGAAACTCAGCCGGTCTGCCATCATCTGTGAAGAGATAAAGCAGAGTCGACTCAGACCTGTTGAGTTTCTTCAGCAATTTCTGGTTTTGGTCCCATGGCTTTCACTTGGCTTCTCAAAGGGCCTGGGGATAAAGGGAAGAATGAGTGACAGGATTGGTGTCAGTTCCTTCAAAGCATCGTTCATGAATCACTGACCATTGTCTGAAAGATCTGTGAAACATAGAAACAAACACAATAGGAGCAAGAGTAGGCTATTCGGCTCTTTGGGTCTGCTCCACCATTCAATATGATCACGGCTGATCATCCAACTCTATTGTCACTTACTCCTCATACCCTTTGATTCCTTTCGCCCTAAGAACTGTACCTAACTCCTTCTTGAAAATATTCAATGCTCTCACCTTGAATGGCTCACTGTGGCAGAGATTTCCGTGGGCCCACCACTCTCTGGGTGAAGACATTTTTCCTCACCTCAACCCCAGATGGCCTACCTGTATCCTTAGACTGTGACCCCCCCTTGGTTACAGGCTCCCTGCTTGGCAGCAACATCCTTGCTGTGTTTATCCTGTGAGTGGAAAAGATGGTCTTCAGTGCATCCATCACTGTCTGGGCTGTGGTAGTAGTCTGCTCTTGAAGGTTGAAAATCATAGAATTCCTACAGCAGGCCCTTCGGCCCAACAAGTCCACACTGACCCTCCAAAGAGTAACCCACCCAGACCCATTCCCCGACACATTTATCCCTGACTAACGCACCTAAGCTGCACATCTTTGGACTGTGGGAGGAAACCGGAGCACCCGGAGGAAACCCACACAGACACGGGGAGAATGTCCACACAAAGAGTCACCTGAGGCTGGAATCGAACCCGGGTTGCTGGTGCTCTGAGGCAGCAGTGCTAACCCAAAAGATTGAGTCCCAACCTACACCAAGACCTGTCGGGGAGATTGCAAAGTAATAAAAGCTCCATTGGTGTCTGGCTATTAATTACACACATATATGTAAGTATGGTATGAATTCGACAATTTCTTTTGAAATATGACTATTCAGATTGTTATGCAAGCTTAGCACACTTGGATGCCTAAAGTGATACTCGTGAGTTCTACAAAAGAGCCAAAATGTGGAGGTGCCAGTGTTAGACTGGAGTGGACAAGGTCAGAAGCCACAAGACACCAGGTTATAGTCCAAGGAGAGGAGAGGAAAATTCTGAAGAGAGCAAACTCCGTTGTTGTTCTGAAGAGAGAACTGGAGTAATAGCTGAAGAGGAAAGCACTGCGAGGCCAAAGGGAAGGATTGTTGGGGATTAATGGTACCACAACCTAGAACAGGCATCAGCAGAGTGGGCTAAATTGACTCGTCCTCTCCTGGGGGCATCCATGATTCTGAAATGACCAGCTGGTCCAACAACTTGGCTCATCTCCCAAAGCGTCACATTATGCCATCCATAAGTCCCAGCCTCTCCCCAACCCCTGCTCCCATAAGGATTATGGGAAGGTAACTATGGGACATTCCCTCTCCAGTCCAAAGGTGTGCAGATTAGGTGAATTGGCCATAGGGATGTTTAGATTATATTCCTACAGTATGGAAACAGGCCCTTCGGCCCAACAAGTCTCCGAAGAGTAACCTACCCAGACCCATTCCCCTACCCTATATTTACTCCTGACCAAGGCACCTAACACTATGGGCAACTTAGCCTGGCCAATTCACCTGACCTGCACATCTTTGGACTGTGGGAGGAAACCGGAGCACCCGGAGGAAACCCACGCAGACACGGGGAGAATGTGCAAACTCCACACAGGTAGTCGTCTGAGGCTGGAATTGAACCCAGGTTGCTGGTGCTGTGAGGCAGCGGTGCTAACCACTGAGCCACCGTGCTGCCCTCAATTAGGTTAGGTGTATTAGTCAGGGGTAAATATAGGGTAGAGGAAAGGGATTACTCTTCGGAGCATCGATGTGGACTTGTTAGGCCGAAGGACCTGTTTCCACACTGGAGGGATTCTAATTCTAATAGCTCTAGTGGACAATCAGGCAACCTCCAATGGACCAATGCGTTTGGTTCCCCTATACTCATTATTTTTTAATTCAAAATATCTTCCATCGGAGGAACCCTTGCACTCTTTATGGTAAAGCAAGATTTTTTAAAAAGAGCAAAAATGTATGAATAATTATTTTCCTTTCACATAATGTTCCACAAAAGTGAGCATTGTGACTGGAAACCTTCAGTTATGGCACAAATGCAAAACATGTTGAGACCATCACTGTGAAAACGGACAGCAGATTATAATTGTTTCAGTCCAGCTGTTACTCTAACTTTACCCCAGTCTTAGGCTTCAAAACCTGAAATTGCTGGAGGAACTCAGTAGGTCTGACAGCATCTCTGACGAGAAAGCAGAGTTAACACTTCGAGTCCAGTGATCCTTCTTCAGAAACCAGTCTTGGCACTAGCTGATTGTTAGAGGTCTCAGCTCATTAGGGTCACACTTGTACACTTGGAGTCAGGGAAGTTGTGGTTCAGGGCAATGTTTCAGAGGCTGAATGTCAAATAGTTAACCTGAAGCTGCACAGAGGGAGTACAGCACTGTCAGAGGTGCCATCGTCTTTCAGATATAATGTCAATTTATTGATAAATTTAAAAGATCCTGTTTTAGAGTACAATGGGGAAGTCTTCACTGGTGTCCTCACTAGTAATTATCCTTCAATCAATGTTTCTGAAACAAATTGTCTGCTGCAATAGGGGTGACAGGATGGCTCAGTGCTTAGCACTGCTGCCTCACGGTGCCAGGGACCCAGGTTCGATTTCAGACTCTGGTGATTTGTGTGGAGTTTGCACATTCTCCCCGTGTCTGTGTGGGTTTCCTCCCACAGTCCAAAGAGGTGCAGGTTAGGGTGGGTTGGCCGTGGGAAAATGCCGACAGTATCCAAGGATGTGCAGGTTAAGTGGATTAGAGTCCAAAAGAGTGGTGTTGGAAAAGCACAGCCGGTCAGGCAACATCTGAGGAGCAGGAGAGTCGATGTTTCCAGCATAAGCTCTTCATCAGGAACATGTGAGTGACCAAAAGAGGGGGCTGGGCTAGGGGGAAGGTAGTAAGAAATACAACAGGTGGATGAAAATTGAGGGGGGAATGATGATATGTCAGAGGGGAGGGTGGAGCAGAACGTCGATCCTCCTGCTCCTCTGATGCAGCCTGACCTGCTATACTTTTCCAGCACCACATGTTTTGACTCAAATCTCCAGCATCTGCAGTCCTCACTGTCTCCTTAAGTGGGTTAGCCATGGCGGAACGCAGGGATAGGGTCGGGAGAGGTGTCTGAGTGGGGGTGCTTTTCAGAGGGTCGGTGTGGACTCAAGGGACCAAATGGGATGGGCTCATGCTGTAGGGATTCCCTGACTTGTGATAAGCAGCCTCTCACTGCTCGTGAGAGCTTTCTGTGGGCAAATTGGTTCCCAGGTTTCCTCCACTTGGCTGCAAACTTCTTTAGTTTTTTTTTTCTCTGGCGAAGCGGGCTTCGCTGGCTAGGCCGGCAGTTAAAGGCCATCGCTAACCACCCAGGGGGAGGTGATGTTGGGTCAGCTTCTCAAACCGATTTTATCAGTGTGGTGTAGGGGGGCCCGCCCACAATGCTGTTAGGCAGCAGCCTCTGTTGAGCCAGCGATAGCGAAGGAATAACAAATGGTGGTTCTCAGTCAGGACACTCCCACTGGTCTGACACCCCTCGACCGTGGTAGCCATGAGTGCTGTCTCAAGTATCTCAACTGAGTATTGTTTGCAACAAGTTGAGATCAGGAAAAGTCCTACAATAAATGCAAATACTTTATTTTATCATTTTACAATTTTATTCATTCACGGGAAATGTGCATCCCTGGTTAGGCCGGTATTTATTGCCCAGAGGGCAGTTAAGAGTCACTTGCCTGGCTGTGGGTCTGGAGTCACGTGTCGGCCAGACCAGGTAAGGATGGCAGATTTCCTTCCCTAAATTAGTGGGCATTAGCTCAGCTTCCCCACCCAACAATCATCTCAGGGTCATCACCAGACTCTTAATGCAAGACTTCTATTAAAGTGCACTTCCACTGTAGCAGGACTCGAATCCGGGTCCCCAGAACATGACCTAGGTCTCTGGATTAACAGTTCAGTGATTATATCACTCAGCTATCGATGAAGGACTTTTGCCCTGATTTGCCTGCTCCTCGGATGCTGCCTGACCTGCTGTGCTTTTCCAGCACCACACTAATCTTGTCTCTAAGCTCCAGCATCTGCAGTACCCACTTCTGCCTATCTCATCTTTTGTGCACGGGTTTAGGAAGGCTACTTGATATGGAATTTAGCAGAGTTCTAAAAATTTAACCTCAAAATATTGCAATAACGTTAAAAAAAAAGGAGAAATGATGGGGTCAAGAAGCACATCGACCATATTCGAGCAGCACAGCAGAATCGATGGGCCAAATGGCCTCATGCTGCCCCTATATTTAATGGTCTTAACTGTGGCTGCTGGAGGTCTGAAACAAATATAAACAGAAAGTGCTGGAGAAACTCAGCAAGTCTGGCAGCATCTGTGTGCAGAGAAATCGAGTTAACATTTCAACTCCTAAATCAGGACATTACGGGATATCAAAATATTATTCCTGCTAAAAAGCAATTGCTCCAATATGAGATTTTCACATGTCTTTGGACGAGAGACTTGAAACGTGCTCCTCCAATCAGATTCAAATGTCTTTCAGCAACGGTGACTTAACTCATACTTAATAAATCTGGACAATCTTTTTTTGTATCATTATAATGCATGCAAGACAAGGATTTATGTGCATGTTATACAGGATGATATATAGTTCAGCCTCTGTATTTTAAGGTCCAAATCAGAGAGTGCCTGATTAAATTTCTATTTGTTAATCTGGGGATGTTAGCAGATGAGGGATCACTTTCACTGAATATTTCTTAAGGGATTATTAGGTCCAATGTTGGTTTGTGTTGTGAGGAAGGCTGTGTTCAGATAAAAACCCAAATTTAATCATTCAGATGCAGAGCGAGGGATGAAGTTCATGCATCATGTCAAATGAAATAGTTTTAAAGAGTCTTCTCAACTGGAAATCTTTCAAATCTGGAAGCATTCCATTTTCCAAATGAGAAGCAAGGGACATAAAGAGAAAGGCAAGAAACAAGGGTAATAAAGGTGTAGTGGTATTGTTCATTGCATGTGAATGATGCTGTATTGAGATTAGGTTCGAATCCCACCATGGTATGACATGGTTGGCACTACTGCCTCACAGCACCAAGAACCTGGGTTCGATTCTGTCCTTGGGTGACTGTCTCTGTGGAGTTTGCACATTCTCCCTGTGTCTGCATAGGTTTGCTCCAGTTTCCTTCCAATGATGTGCAGCGTAGGTGGATTGGCCATGCCAAATGGCCCATTGTGTCCAAGGATGTGCAGGTTGGATGGGGTAGCCATGGGAAATTCAACATTACAGGGAAAACAGTTAGGGGGGAAATGGGTTCGGGTGGGATGCTCAATGGAGGATCGATGTCGACTTGCTGGGCCGAATGGCCTGCCTCCACACTATAGGGATTCCATGGGAGATGGTGAAGTTTGAATTTACCAAAAATCACGAGTTTATAAAATGGTGACCAAATAAACTCTGACCATTGTTGTAAAGACCTATCCAGTTCATTTCAGCCCTTTAGGGAAGGAAATCTGCCACCATTACTTGGTCTGGACTACACGTAACTCCAGACCCACAATGAAGTGATTGACTTTTAACTGTCCTTTGAAATGATGGAATGGGCAACAGCCAATGCTGCCCATCCCATGCATGGATGGAAAAATAATAGATTTCTGTTTCCCTTAAACGTACAAAATAAGGACCTTCGTTTTGACTGCTGATCTTGGTAGAGATTAAGAGCTCAAGATCCGTGACAGCAGATCAGACACCAGGGAAGTCCTGGGGGTGTGCTGTATTGTCTCAGACACTGATGTAACACTGAAGGCCCATTTGCCTATCCTGATTGGCCTAACAAGAGTCTTTGATCCTTCAAAAGAGAGAATCATAGAATCCCTACAGTGCGGAAAGACACCATTCAACCCATTGAGTCCAAACCCACACCCCAAAGAGCATCCCACCAAGACCCAGCCTCCCTCCCCATAATCCCACATTTCTCATGGCTAATCCATCAAGCCACATATCCCTGAACACTATGGGCAATTTTCTATGGCCAATCCATCCTAACCTGCACATCTTTGGACTGTGGGGGGAAAGATACAGGGAGAATGCACAAATGCCACCCAGACAAGTCACCTGAGGCTAGAATTGAACCTGTGTCCCTGGCCCCTGTGGTGCTAACCATTGTGCCACCGTTCCACCCAGGCTGGGGTTTCCTTCATTATTCTAGCATCATTCATCGACCCAATTGCATTATAATAAGCTACCCATTTCATTACAGTGTATGGGATCCTGCTGTGTAGAGGTCCACTCCCATATCAGCTTACATAATGATGACAAACTCAGTTCAAACAAAGAATCGAATGGCTTGAGGCACGGTGTAGAAAGGCTACATGAGGATAATTCGAGGCATGAGAAACCTCCATTATCTGGATAGATTGGAGAAACTGTAGTCCCTTTGACAGAAGAGCCAGTTGGGAGGGGATTGGGTGGAGATAGTTAAATTATGAGTGATCGCAACAGTGTAGACGGTGAGAAATTGTTGCCTTTGGCAGAAGAGTAAAGGACCAAACGACATCGGTATAAAGTGATTGGCCAAAACAACACAAGACAACACGGGGGAAACCTTTCTCAAGCAGTGTGCGCGGTTAGGAATGGGAATAGAATTGGTTTGGTCTTATTGTCACGTGTACTCACATGGAAAGTTTACAAGTCATCACTTATGGCACTGCTTAGGGAAGAAAAAATTAGAAAGGTTTAAACAATAAAAGGTCCAGCAATCAAATAGAAAAGATAGAGAAAAAACATTTCAGAATAGCAGTCCTTCCAACCCAGACCACTCTGGGCTTCACCTCAAGGCTGGGAGACCAAGTCCAAGCTGAGGCCGAGAGACCGAGTCCATGAGAGACTGAGTCCACGCTGAGGCCGGGAGTCTGAGTCCACACTGAGGCCGGGAGTCTGAGTCCACACTGAGGCCGGGAGTCTGAGTCCACACTGAGGCTGGGAGTCTGAGTCCACACTGAGGCCGGGAGTCTGAGTCCACACTGAGCCCGGGAGTCTGAGTCCAAACTGAGGCTGGGAGTCTGAGTCCACACTGAGGCTGGCAGTTTAAGTCCACACTGAGGCCGGGAGTCTGAGTCCACACTGAGGCTGGGAATCTGAATCCAAGCTGAGGCCGGGAGTCTGAGTCCACGCTGAGGTCGGGAGTCTGAGTCCACGCTGAGGCTGGGAATCTGAATCCAAGCTGAGGCCGGGAGTCTGAGTCCACGCTGAGGTCGGGAGTCTGAGTCCACACAGAGGCTGGGAGTCTGAGTCCACACTGAGGCCGGGAGTCTGAGTCCACGCTGAGGTCGGGAGTCTGAGTCCACACTGAGGCCGGGAGTCTGAGTCCACGCTGAGGTCGGGAGTCTGAGTCCACACTGAGGCCGGGAGTCTGAGTCCACACTGAGGCCGGGAGTCTGAGTCCACACTGAAGTCGGGAGTCTGAGTCCACGCTGAGGCTGGCAGTTTAAGTCCACACTGAGGCTGGGAGTCTGAGTCCACACTGATGCCGGGAGTCTGTGTCCACGCTGAGGCCGGGAGTCTGTGTCCACACTGAGGCCGGGAGTCTGAGTCCACACTGAGGCCGGGAATCTGAATCCAAGCTGATGCTGGGAGTCTGAGTCCACACTGAGGCCGGGAGTCTGAGTCCACACTGAGGCCGGGTGTCTGAGTCCACGCTGAGGCCGGGAGTCTGAGTCCACACTGAGGCCGGGAGTCTGAGTCCACACTGAAGTCGGGAGTCTGAGTCCACACTGAGGCCGGGAGTCTGAGTCCACGCTGAGGCTGGGAGTCTGAGTCCACACTGAGGCCGGGAGTCTGAGTCCACGCTGAGGCCGTGAGTCTGAGTCCACACTGAGGCCGGGAGTCTGAGTCCACACTGAGGCCGGGAGTCTGAGTCCACACTGAGGCCGGGAGTCTGAGTCCACACTGAGGCCGGGAGTCTGAGTCCACGCTGAGGCCGTGAGTCTGAGTCCACACTGAGGGTGGGAGTCTGAGTCCACACTGAGGACGGGTGTCTGAGTCCACACTGAGGCCGGGAGTCTGAGTCCACACTGAGGTCGGGAGTCTGAGTCCACACTGAGGCCGGGAGTCTGAGTCCACGCTGAGGGTGGGAGTCTGAGTCCACACTGAGGCTGGGAGTCTGAGTCCACACTGAGGCTGGGAGTCTGAGTCCACACTGAGGCCGGGAGTCTGAGTCCACACTGAGGCTGGGAGTCTGAGTCCACACTGAGGCTGGGAGTCTGAGTCCACACTGAGGCCGGGAGTCTGAGTCCACACTGAGGCCGGGAGTCTGAGTCCACACTGAGGCTGGGAGTCTGAGTCCACACTGAGGCCGGGAGTCTGAGTCCACACTCAGGCCGGGAGTCTGTGTCCACGCTGAGGCCGTGAGTCTGAGTCCACACTGAGGGTGGGAGTCTGAGTCCACACTGAGGCCGGGTGTCTGAGTCAGCACTGAGGCCGGGAGTCTGAGTCCACACTGAGGCCGGGAGTCTGAGTCCACACTGAGGCCGGGAGTCTGAGTCCACACTCAGGCCGGGAGTCTGAGTCCACACTGAGGCCGGGAGTCTGAGTCCACACTGAGGCCGGGTGTCTGAGTCAGCACTGAGGCCGGGAGTCTGAGTCCACACTGAGGGTGGGAGTCTGAGTCCACACTGAGGCCGGGAGTCTGAGTCCACACTGAGGCCGGGAGTCTGAGTCCACACTCAGGCCGGGAGTCTGAGTCCACACTGAGGCCGGGAGTCTGAGTCCACACTGAGGGTGGGAGTCTGAGTCCACACTCAGGCTGGGAGTCTGAGTCCACACTGAGGCCGGGAGTCTGAGTCCACACTGAGGGTGGGAGTCTGAGTCCACACTCAGGCTGGGAGTCTGAGTCAGCACTGAGGCCGGGAGTCTGAGTCCACACTGAGGGTGGGAGTCTGAGTCCACACTGAGGCCGGGAGTCTGAGTCCACACTGAGGCCGGGAGTCTGAGTCCACACTCAGGCCGGGAGTCTGAGTCCACTCTGAGGCCGGGAGTCTGAGTCCACACTCAGGCCGGGAGTCTGAGTCCACACTGAGGGTGGGAGTCTGAGTCCACACTCAGGCCGGGAGTCTGAGTCCACACTGAGGACGGGTGTCTGAGTCAGCACTGAGGCCGGGAGTCTGAGTCCACACTGAGGCCGGGAGTCTGAGTCCACACTGAGGCCGGGAGTCTGAGTCCACACTGAGGCCGGGAGTCTGAGTCCACACTGAGGCCGGGAGTCTGAGTCCACACTGAGGCCGGGAGTCTGAGTCCACACTGAGGGTGGGAGTCTGAGTCCACACTCAGGCCGGGAGTCTGAGTCCACACTGAGGCCGGGAGTCTGAGTCCACACTGAGGCCGGGAGTCTGAGTCCACACTGAGGCCGGGAGTCTGAGTCCACACTGAGGCCGGGAGTCTGAGTCCACACTGAGGCCGGGTGTCTGAGTCCACACTGAGGCCGGGAGTCTGAGTCCACACTGAGGGTGGGAGTCTGAGTCCACACTGAGGCCGGGAGTCTGAGTCCACACTCAGGCCGGGAGTCTGAGTCCACACTGAGGTCGGGAGTCTGAGTCCACGCTGAGGCCGGGAGTTTGAATCCAAGCTGTCTTCACCCTGGACATTGCCAATGCTGCCTGAAGATGGGAGGTAAAACGGAAAAGAAAAAAAAGGCACAAAAAGCGAGAGAATAAAAGCCAAGAAACAGATGTTGTGGACGTGCTCCAGTCCAGGAGCTCAGCCCCATCCCTCATTTAAACGGCCTGATTGGGTGGGGGTTGCTGGGGGTAGATTCAATTGTGGTCTTCGAAGGGGCATGGATGCCTAAAGACCAAACAAAAATGATTGCCAGACCGTTGTAGCAAAGGCTTGGGGAATGGGGGAAACCCAGTGACCAAAGGCCAGTATGCACATGATGGATCGAATGGCCTCCTTCTGTGCTGCATCTAGGCTGTGAAGCGATGGGTATGAAATGATTTAAGACTCTTTGAGGATGGGATGAGGACAAATTTAATGCAAGGAACATTTTTACGGCCAGAACATTTTCAGAACAGTTAAATGAACCTTTTGCTTCCTTTAACCATTAGCACATCAGTGTTACCACATCCAAAGGTAATGACAACGATAGAATTGTGATTTTTATTGAAAACAGCTGCTTTGGAACCTTTGCTATCCATCTGATGTATGCAGGCTAGACCTTAGTTTGAGATTTCAGTGGAACGTCAGCAACCGCACATTACATATTTGAGCCATTCTGGGCTGAAAGACAGCGCAGACTCCCAGCCTTGGTGTGGTCTTGGACTCCTGGCCTCAGTGTGGGTCTCTAACACCCGGTCTCAGCGTGGACTCGAACTCCCAGCCTCAGCGTGGACTCAAACTCCCAGCCTCAGCGTGGACTCGAACTCCCGGCCTTAGTGTGGACTCAAACTCCTGGCCTTGGGACTCAAACTCCCACCCTCAGCGTGGACTCAAACTCCCGGCCTCAGTGTGGACTCAAACTCCCGGCCTCACTGTGGATTCAGACTCCCGGACTCAGTGTGGACTCAGACTCCTGGCCTCAGCGTGGACTCAAACTCCCGGCCTCAGTGTGGTTCTCAAACTCCCAGCCTCAGCGTGGACTCAAACTCCTGGCCTCAGCATGGACTCAACCTCCCAGCCCCAGCATGAACTCAAACTCCCGGCCTCACTGTGAACTTAGACTCCGGGTCTCAGTGTGGAATCAAACTCCCGGCCTCAGCATGGACTCAGACTCCTGGCCTCAGCGTGGACTCAAACTCCCGGTCTCAGTGTGGGTCTCTAACACGCGGCTTCAGTGTGGGTCTCTAACTCCCAGCCTCAGTGTGGGTCCCTAACTCCCGGCCTCAGTGTGGGTCTCTAACTCCCGGCCTCAGTGTGGGTCCCTAACTCCCGGCCTCAGTGTGGGTCTCTAACTCCCGGCCTCAGTGTGGGTCTCAAACTCCCGGCCTCAGTGTGGGTCCCTAACTCCCGGTCTCAGTGTGGGTCTCTAACTCCCGGCCTCAGTGTGGGTCCCTAACTCCCGGCCTCAGTGTGGGTCTCTAACTCCCGGCCTCAGTGTGGGTCTCTAACTCCTGGCCTCAGTGTGGGTCCCTAACTCCCGGCCTCAGTGTGGGTCTCTAACTCCCGGCCTCAGTGTGGGTCTCAAACTCCCGGCCTCAGTGTGGGTCTCAAACTCCCGGCCTCAGTGTGGGTCTCAAACTCCCGGCCTCAGTGTGGGTCTCTAACTACCGGCCTCAGTGTGGGTCTCTAACTACCGGCCTCAGTGTGGGTCTCTAACTCCCGGCCTCAGTGTGGGTCTCTAACTACCGGCCTCAGTGTGGGTCTCTAACTCCCGGCCTCAGTGTGGGTCTCTAACTCCCGGCCTCAGTGTGGGTCTCTAACTCCCGGCCTCAGTGTGGGTCTCTAACTCCCGGCCTCAGTGTGGGTCTCTAACTCCCGGCCTCAGTGTGGGTCTCAAACTCACCGCCTCAGTGTGGGTCTCAAACTCCCGGCCTCAGTATGGGTCCCTAACTCCCGGCCTCAGTGTGGGTCTCTAACTCCCGGCCTCAGTGTGGGTCTCTAACTCCCGGCCTCAGTGTGGGTCTCTAACTACCGGCCTCAGTGTGGGTCTCTAACTCCCGGCCTCAGTGTGGGTTTCAAACTCCCGGCCTCAGTGTGGGTCTCTAACTCCCGGCCTCAGTGTGGGTCTCAAACTCCCGGCCTCAGTGTGGGTCCCTAACTCCCGGCCTCAGTGTGGGTCTCTAACTCCCGGTCTCAGTGTGGGTCTCTAACTCCCGGCCTCAGTGTGGGTCCCTAACTCCCGGCCTCAGTGTGGGTCTCAAACACCCGGCCTCAGTGTGGGTCCCTAACTCCAGGCCTCAGTGTGGGTCCCTAACTCCCGGCCTCAGTGTGGGTCTCTAACTCCCGGCCTCAGTGTGGGTCTCTAACTCCCAGCCTCAGTGTGGGTCCCTAACTCCCGGCCTCAGTGTGGGTCTCAAACTCCCGGCCTCAGTGTGGGTCTCAAACTCCCAGCCTCAGTGTGGGTCTCTAACTCCCGGCCTCAGTGTGGGTCTCTAACTCCCGGCCTCAGTGTGGGTCTCTAACTACCGGCCTCAGTGTGGGTCTCTGACTCCCGGCCTCAGTGTGGGTCTCTAACTCCCGGCCTCAGTGTGGGTCTCTAACTCCCGGCCTCAGTGTGGGTCTCTAACTCCCGGCCTCAGTGTGGGTCTCAAACTCCCCACCTCAGTGTGGGTCTCAAACTCCCGGCCTCAGTATGGGTCCCTAACTCCCGGCCTCAGTGTGGGTCTCTAACTCCCGGCCTCAGTGTGGGTCTCTAACTCCCGGCCTCAGTGTGGGTCTCAAACTCCCCGCCTCAGTGTGGGTCTCAAACTCCCGGCCTCAGTATGGGTCCCTAACTCCCGGCCTCAGTGTGGGTCTCTAACTCCCGGCTTCAGTGTGGGTCTCTAACTCCCGGCCTCAGTGTGGGTCTCTAACTACCGGCCTCAGTGTGGGTCTCTAACTCCCGGCCTCAGTGTGGGTTTCAAACTCCCGGCCTCAGTGTGGGTCTCTAACTCCCGGCCTCAGTGTGGGTCTCAAACTCCCGGCCTCAGTGTGGGTCCCTAACTCCCGGCCTCAGTGTGGGTCTCTAACTCCCGGTCTCAGTGTGGGTCTCTAACTCCCGGCCTCAGTGTGGGTCCCTAACTCCCGGCCTCAGTGTGGGTCTCAAACACCCGACCTCAGTGTGGGTCCCTAACTCCAGGCCTCAGTGTGGGTCCCTAACTCCCGGCCTCAGTGTGGGTCTCAAACTCCCGGCCTCAGTGTGGGTCTCTAACTCCCAGCCTCAGTGTGGGTCCCTAACTCCCGGCCTCAGTGTGGGTCTCAAACTCCCGGCCTCAGTGTGGGTCTCAAACTCCCAGCCTCAGTGTGGGTCTCTAACTCCCGGCCTCAGTGTGGGTCTCTAACTCCCGGCCTCAGTGTGGGTCTCTAACTCCCGGCCTCAGTGTGGGTCTCTAACTCCCGGCCTCAGTGTGGGTCTCTAACTCCCGGCCTCAGTGTGGGTCTCTAACTACCGGCCTCAGTGTGGGTCTCTGACTCCCGGCCTCAGTGTGGGTCTCTAACTCCCGGCCTCAGTGTGGGTCTCTAACTCCCGGCCTCAGTGTGGGTCTCTAACTCCCGGCCTCAGTGTGGGTCTCAAACTCCCCACCTCAGTGTGGGTCTCAAACTCCCGGCCTCAGTGTGGGTCCCTAACTCCCGGCCTCAGTGTGGGTCTCTAACTCCCGGCCTCAGTGTGGGTCTCTAACTCCCGGCCTCAGTGTGGGTCTCTAACTACCGGCCTCAGTGTGGGTCTCTAACTCCCGGCCTCAGTGTGGGTTTCAAACTCCCGGCCTCAGTGTGGGTCTCTAACTCCCGGCCTCAGTGTGGGTCTCAAATTCCCGGCCTCAGTGTGGGTCTCTAACTCCCGGCCTCAGTGTGGGTCTCTAACTCCCGGCCTCAGTGTGGGTCTCTAACGCCCGGCCTCAGTGTGGGTCTCTAACTCCCAGCCTCAGCGTGGATTCAAACTCCCAGCCTCAGCATGGTCTCCGACTCCCGGCCTAAACGTGGACTCGAACTCCTGGCCTCAGTGTGGATTTGAGCCTGTTTTGGTCCTCAGTGGGGGAGGAAGTCATGTAACCATTTGAGTTATTAACTTCTGTGAAAGGAAGGTTTTTATTTTTGGTATCTCTTTGGAATTTGATTTCACAAGTCCACATTCCGACCTGCTGACATGCTTTACCTTTGATGAAGTTTCAGAATATTTTGAAATATTTACCCCTCCTGCCTATCCTTCGATGGGAACCCCATTTGTTCTACAAGCGGTTAGTGCCTGAAAGGGTTAACCAAAATTACCAGATGAGCTCCGGAACGTAAGGACTGATCCTGGTCGAAGCTAAGCAGCACTGTGTCAGTGTGTCGATAAACTTTGTTAGTGGTTTTTCAATATTTAGTGTGACCAACCTGTACTTACTAAATTGGCTCTGAGACAATCATCTCAACTAGATGTACAGAATAGCTAACCCTTACTGGTTAGCAAGGTTGAGTCTATCTTCAGCCAAGGACTTTAAGTGGGCAGCTTTCCCCATTTGGTATCAGTAGTCTGTAATATACCAGTAAGGATTGGGAACAGTGAGTTTACCCAATACCCTATTGCATTATTCTGACAGATCGTGTGCTCACCGTTATGAGGTGGTGACAGCAGTGAGGACTTTGCTATTTATAAAGCTGGTCATTTTTTTGTCTGGGTTAGGTTATGGTAATTAGATTGCAATCCTAACAGTTTATGCAAATGTGGAACTCACTAACCCAGAGTGCGGTGGGCACTGAATTAAATTAAGGAGGAGATCAGCAGGTCTTTAATGAGGAATGGGTTGAAGGACTGTAGGGAGCAGATAGGAGAGTGGGGTGAAGGCCAAGATGAGATCAGCCATGATCATATTACTTTGCAAAGGGGCTGAATTGCTGACTCCCTGTTCCTTGTTCTTATGTTGCAATGTTCTCATTAGTTATGCCTGGATAGTAACAGCCTTTAATGAACGGAAAAAATTGGAATCAATCCTTCCCAAAAATGGAAAAGCAGAGCGTGGTAGAATCCCTAAGGTGTGAACGCAGGCATTCAGAGGTCAGGTCCACACCAACCCTCCAAGCAGCATCCTACCCCCTACTCTATTATCCCAGCCCACTTAGCCTGCACACTACATGCAGTTTCGCTTGGCCAATCCACCCGGCCTGCACATCTTTGGAGTGTGAGAAGAGACTGAAGCACCCAGAGGAAGCCCATGCAGATACAGGGAGAACATGGAAACTCCACACAGACAGTCACCCAAGGCTAGAATTGGTCCCTAGTGCTGTGAGGCAGCAGTGCTGACCATTGAGCTACCATGCCACTCCTTGTAACCAAGCTGTTCCAACACCCTCCCTGGTCCTTCCTCACGCATTTCCCGAGGAGACTCAAATTTCCCCAAAAATTCCAGAGCCAAAGATTCCAACGTACTGAGGAAAACCCTCTCCAATTTCCTCAGGTGATCAGCACCAACCCAAGAGATGCGTTGCCTGGAAACGTGGTGATGGCAGGCTCAATCATGGCATTCAAGGGGGTACTGGATGTTAACAGTGTGCAAAGGCATGTGGAAAGGGCAAAAGATTGGCAACGGATAACAGAACCGGACGTGATAATAAAGCTAGTGCAAGATCAATGGGCCGAATAGCTTCCTTCAACACCTTAGTAATTCTGTGATTGCATGGTCCATGCTCAGATACTGTCTGGATTAGACTGCAAATCTGCAAAGTGGAGATTTTCTTTGAACTTTTGGAATACTGCGTTCAATTCTGGTCTCCCTGCAATAGGAAAGAGGTTGTTAAATTTGAAAAGGTTCAGAAAAGATGTACAAGGATGTTGCCAGGGTTGGAGGATTTGAGCTACCGGGAGAGGCTGAATAGACTGGGGTTGTTTTCTCTGGAGCATCAGAGGCTGAGGGGTGACCTTATAGAGGTTTATAAAATCATGAGGGACATGGTTAAGGTAGATAGACAATGTCTTTTCCCCAGCGTAGGAGCATTCAAAACTAGAGGACTTGGGTTTAAGGTGAGAGGGGAAAGATTTGAAAGGGACCTGAGGGGCAACTTTTTCACACAGAGGGTGGTGCGTGTATGGAATGAGCTGCCAGAGGAAGTGGTGGAGGCTGGTACAATTACAGCATTTAAAAGGCATCTGGGTGGGTATATGAATAGGAAGGGTTTGGAGGGATATGGGCCAAATACAGGCAAATATTGTAACTGTACCCACATTTCCCAGTTCCAAGTGGCAGTCAATCTTCCCAAAGCATCAGAGATGGTTCCAGTGCATCCAACCACACGTTAGTGCATCACTCACGTACCTTTGAGTATGGAGGTCACAGGGTCTGGAGTATTCAGGAAATCGAGTGGAGGAAGACCAGTTACAATCTTATTAAATGCCAGAGTGGTCTTAGATCAGACACCACTCCTGCTCCTACTCTGTATATTGCTCAAGATAAGCCAGCTTCCTGACACCTTAAAGCTCATGTACATTAGATACAGAAAGGAAAGATGCAAGGTCATCATAGTCCTACCAGACTATAGGTGTGTGTGTGTGTGTGTGATGGCTGGTGGTGGTTTAACCTGAGGGTCCCACACCCCAGTCGAGGGGAATGGTTGAGGAGAAATGTCCTTCATGGTAACCCCAGCCAGTGCAGGAGTTGTTGGCATCAGCTGTCCAGCCAACTGAGCTAACTGACTGAATGGTTAGCCTTACCTGGCCATTTCAGAGAGCAGTTCAGAGTCAACTATGAAGCTGGAATCATGTTACTGAGCAGACTGGGTAAGGAAGACAGTTTTCTCTCCTTTTGGAAAGGACATCAGCACAACAGGTTGGTTTTCATAACATGGGCTTTTGCCCGAAACGTCGATTTCGAAGCTACTTGGATGCTGCCTGAACTGCTGTGCTCTTCCAGCACCACTAATCCAGAATCTGGTTTTCATAACAATCTTGTGGCTTTTAAATTTACAATTACCTTTTAGCTTTCTCTTCCAGATCACTGAATGAACTAAGCTGGAACTCCACAGCTGACCTGGTGGCATTTGAACTCACGTCGCTGAATTACGAGTCCATGAACATAACTACGATGGGGTCAATCTCACCTGCCAGTGGAGTTAATGCCCTGTGGGTAAAGCTGATGCCCAATGTGATGAGGTCTATTCTGAGCCCACTTTACAGAGTGGGAAACGTAGCCCTTTCAACAGTACAAAATTGGTGTGTGTGGCACCTTTAACATTGCAAAAGTGCCCAAGGTGCATTAAGCAGTGATAGTCAGAGAGGAGATGGTGGTGTGAGATTTTGGGGCTCACTGTAATCCTAACACTCAAGACAATAACAAATATTTTTGATTAACTTCTTCAGGGGCACTGTGGCATACATCTCGACTTGAACCTTGGTCTTCTGTCTCAGAGGTAGGGACAGTACCACTGCACACAAGAAAATACACTTAGAAATTGATTCTGAGAGAGCCAATCTGAAGGCTTGGCTCATTATGACACCCAAGACTGGCACAAATTCATTGTCATAAGCTTCACAGAAGGTATTGAATTTATCAAAAGAGGTATGCAAGAACTGATATTTAATAAATATAGCAGAAAGCAGTCTATCCACTTTGGAGATCCTAGTAAATGCCTAATTGACTCTTTAGTGAACAGTACATGGATCACTTGGTCATAGAATCCCTACAGTATAGAAGCAACTCATTGAGTCAACACCAACCCCCCACAAAGAGCATCCCACCCAGACCCCTACCCTATAACCCCTGTACCTGCCATGGCCAATCCACCAAACCTTGGAGTGTGGGAGGAAACCCACACGGACAATTGCAAATGTGCAAACTCCACGGTGGCTCAGTGGTTAGTACTGCTGCCTCATAGCAGCAGGGTCCCAGGTTCAATTCCAGCCTCAGGCAACTGTCTGTGTGGAATTTACACATTCTCCCTGTGTCTGTGTGGGTTTCCTCCGACAGTCCAAAGAGGTGCAGGCCATGCTAAATTGCCCAGAGTCTTAGGTGCATTAGTCAGAGGGAAACGGGTCTTGGTGGGTTACTGTTTGGAGGGTCGGTGTGGACTTGTTGGGCCGAAGGGCCTGTTTCCACAATGTAGGGGAATCCAATCTAATCCACATGGTCACCTGTGGGTGGGATTGAACCTGAGTCCCTAGTGCTGTCAGGCAGTAGTACTAACTACTGAGCCAATGTGCTACCCTAATCCCAAGATGCTTTCTTTAATGTAAGTTTAATAACTCTTGTTTGGTTCCCTGATCTGTCAATTCTTCCTAAGACCATCTTCTTTGTGGTTTCTGACTGCTACTTAGATGATTTCTCATTAAAGTATTAGGACATTTTACCATTTCTTCTGTACCTATTAGTTCAGAACAGGCAGATACATGCTGTCAAGTCCGAATACTCAGCTTATTGCCTCAGTTTTGCTTAATTGGTGAGTGATACTCATTAAATCAAACACTTTACGTTTTTGGAGTTGGCTGTTGTGGAGTATGTTCTTACTGTGGCTATTGATGTTTTGAAGACAAACACTCCTTATCATCAAACGTTTAAGTGGTTAAGTTGCATTTAAACTATAAACAAATGCTGAAAATTACAATGTATGTCAAACCTAATATCATGCAGAGAGTATATAGAATATAAGTTGAACAATAATAGTTAGTATAAAAGGCCAAGTCTCCTGTGACCTTACACACCATTATAGAGATCTATGGCATAGAAATAGACCCTTCGGTCCAACTCATCCATGCTGGCCAGATATCCTAAATTAATCTAGTCCTATTTGCCAGCATTTGGCCCATATCCCTCTAAACTCTTCCTATTCATCTCCCTATCCAAATGCCTTTACAATGTTGCAGTTGTACCAGTCTCCACCACTTCCTCTGGCACCGCATTCCACACACGTACCACCCTCTGCGTGAAAAGGTTGCCCCTTAGGTCCCTTTTAAATCTTTCCCCTCTCACCCTAAACCTATACCCTCTAGTTCTGGACTCCCCCACCCTGGGGAAAAGACCTTATCTATTTACCCTATCCCTGTCCCCCGTGATTTTTTATCCTTCGATAAGGGCACCCCCTCAGCCTCCGCGCTCCAAGGAAAATGGGTCGGGTACGTTTTGGCGCTGCCCTTTTGGCGCCAATCATTTGGTCCCGCCATTTTGGCTCTAAACTGCTTTGGCGCTCATTACTTTGGCACTGAGCTGGCGGCGCCAAAAGGGCGGCGCCAAATAGTCTCATTCCAAAGGAAAAGAGCCCCTCCCTATAGCTCAGTTCAAGGATATTTAAGGGTGAGAAACAAATCTTGGCTCTGCCACTGACTCCCGCGTCCCACAAAATGAGCAAGCAACACAATCGTTGAAGAAAATTTGAACCCTGCAGACATTTCTCACTTCGGAAAACTTACTGCTTAGGAACCAAACGGATGTGGTGCATGTTACATCATTTACTCGAGATGTCTTTGGGTTGGTTAGATAACTTGATGCAATGACCCATTCAGGCTGAGAATCGATGCCCAGTACCAGAGGCTTCAAAATGAAAATGGTATTAAATCTGAGGTTATGCTGCAAATGTATCCAGAGACAACGAAAAGGGAAATATTTGAAGACCCCCTTCATAGATCACTGCTTGCTGAAATGTAATTGTACTTAAAGCACTGGCTGAATTGCTGTAGTTAACTGATGTCCACTTCTTTAGTAAGTGTCTTTGAGTACAGTATGTAGTAGCATCTGATGGTCAGAGATGGAAAGATAGTCTTAGAGGGAATTGTGTACAAAGCAAGTTGAGATATTGAAATATATTCTTACAGATTATCAAGGAATTCAGCCTCGTTTAATAGGGTGGGGGGATGGAGGAGGGCCAAATGTAAGCAATAATATGAAGCCACAAGTCTAACCCAAACTGGGTGTCACTGAGCTGTTTGTTGCTAAATAGGTGTTGCTTGATAGTTCTGAAAACCACAACGCTGGAGATCACAATGGGTCAGGCAACATCCAAGGAGAGAGAGCAAGCTAACGTTTCGAGTGCATCTCTGAGTCATTGAGACTCGAAATATTCGTGGACACTGCCTGACCCACTGTGATCTCTGGCATTGGCTGTTTTCACACCTTGAAAGCACTGTTGATGACACCTTTCACCACAAGAGTAGATTGATGGAGCAGTAGTGCCTTGGATTTGTTTTGCTTTTTATGCACAGGGCACACCTGGGCAATTTTCCACCTCCTGTGACTCTTTGCCACCTCTTTCTACTCAATGCTCACTCTCACCACTCCCATTGCTCACCATAGTCTCCCACTGCTCACCGCTCCTTCCCCGTACACATCATCCCCCCATCACTGCTCACCTATCACCCTGCCAATCACCGCATCCAATGCATCATTCTCCAACACTTCCACCAACTCCAACTAGACCCCGCCACCAAGAACATCTTCCCCTCCCACCCCCTCGTTGCCTTTCGCAAGGACCGTGCCCTCCGACAACCTGTGGTTCACGCCACCGAGCCTCCCCCCCGGTACCTTCTCCTGCAACCAAACAAGATGCAAAACCTGCCCATATACCAGCTCCCTCACCTCCATCCAGGGCCCCAAACAGCCCTTCCAGGTGAGACAGAGGTTCACCTGCCTCTCCTCCAACCTAGTTTACTGCCTCAGGTGCTCCCAATGTGGCCTTCTCTACATCAGGGAGACTGAACGTAAACTGGGCCTGTAGGAGCCTACCAGACCTCCCAGTCACCGTCCATTTCAATTCTCACAACCGCTCCCATTCGAATATGACAACCCTTGGCCTCCTCTATTAACATAACAAACCACAGCTCCTATTGGAGGACCAACACCTTATCTTCTGCCTGGGCACCCTACAGCCCAGAGAATTCAACATTTGAGTTCTCCCGTTTCAAATAACCTCCCTCCCCCAACTCCCTTCCAAAAATGAGGAGGAATTTCTCCTCCTAGAGGGAAGTGAATCTGTGGAATTCTTGGCCACAGAGAGCTATCGAGATTGGGTCATTAGATTTAATTCCTTACAGTGTGGAAACAGGCCCTTCAGCCCACCCAGTCAACATCGAATCTCCAAAGAGTAACCCATCCAGACCCATTTCCCACTGGCTAATGTACCTAACACTACGGGCAATTTAGCATGGCCAATTCACTTCACCTGAACATCTTTGGATTGTGGGAGGAAACCGGAGTACCCGGAGGAAACCCACGCAGACACAGGGAGAATGTGCAAACTCCACACAGACAGTCACCCAAGGCTGAGAATCGAACCTTGGACCCTGATGCTGTGAGGCAGCAGTGCTAACCACTGAGCCATCGTGCCACCCCTAAGTATATTCAAGACTGAGAGGGGCAGATGTTTGATTAGTAAATCAGTAAACAGCCACTCTCACCACTCCATGCACACTCCCACTGCTCACCATAGTCTCCCACAGCTCGCTGCTCCTTCCCTGTACACATTGTCCCCTCTGTCTGCTCAACACTCACTCTCACTACCCCCTGTACACACCTACTGCTCAATGCTGTCCAATCCCATTCTGTAACCATCCCTTCTTCTGGCCAGTCTATCCTACCATTTCCCCCCGGTCCCCACCACTATCCACTCCCCACCACCAATCCCCCACCCCCACACTGCCCCCCCCACCCCCCACCGCCCCCCCCCACAGGGCATGTTTGGCTTTGAGAGGATACTTTGCCTAATGTAACAATACTTAACGTCATCTCTCACGACCTGAGAAGCTGGACCTTGTGGTATTGAAGAACCCAGTATATATTTGTTACAGGTAACTTTTATATGCAAGTATTACATTATTTGGGTCTAACAGTGCTGGATCACCACAAGAGAGAGGAGGCATCAGCCTATCACATCTGCTCTGCTATTCATTGAGATCATGGCCGATCTGATAATCCTCAACTCCACTTTCCTGCCTTTTCCCCCCCAACCCTTAATTCCTTTACTGATTAAAAATCCCATCTCCCTCAACCTTGAATATGCCTAATGACCCAACCTCTGCGCTCAAGAATTACACCGATTCACTTCCCCCCCCACCCCCCCCACCCCCGAAGAGAAGACATTCCTTGTCATCTCTGTTTAATTGTGTGGCCCCTTATTTTGAGATTATTCCGTTTGGTCTTAGACTCTCCAAGAGGACCACAAAATGTAGGAGTAGATACTGTAGACACTGGAGACCAGAGTCAAGGTTAGCTTGGTGCTGGGAAAGCACAGCAGGCCAGGCAGCAGCCAATGAAGGGCTTTTGTCTGAAGCATCGATTTTCCTGCTCCTCGGACGCTGTGCTATTCCAGCACCACTCTGATCTTGACATAAAATGTAGGAGCAGACGAGCTTTACGCTCTGAGGTGACAAAATACAGCAGGCGTCTTGCAGAGTATCATGCCTCAAGGTGGTCTGAAGCAAGATGGATCACGGGATTCATGGGAGATTTTACAGGGAGGATATGGAAAGGCTGTTTCACCTCTGCTGTAGATTCTAAGACCAGACGGCAGCACCTCAAAATAAACGGTTGCACGTTTAAGACAGAGATGAGAAATAATTTATTCTGTCAGGGGGTGATGAATCGATGGAATTTCTTACTACAGAGCGTTATCAAGGCTGGGTCATCAAAGATATCCAAGGCTGATTTTTAATTCAGAAGGAGTCAAGAGATTGCCACAAAAGCAAGAAAATGGAGTTGAGGGTTATCAGATCAGCCATGATTTCATTGAATGCAGACAGGCAGGAGGCTGGGGGAACACAGCAAACCAGGCAGCAGCAGGAGGGACAGGTAGGAGGCTGGAGGAACACAGCAAGGCAGGCAGCATCAGGAGGGACAGGTAGGAGGCTGGAGGAACACAACAAGGCAGGCAGCATCAGGAGGGACAGGCAGGAGGCTGGAGGAACACAACAAGGCAGGCAGCATCAGGAGGGACAGGTAGGAGGCTGGAGGAACACAGCAAGGCAGGCAGCATCAGGAGGGACAGGTAGGAGGCTGGAGGAACACAACAAGGCAGGCAGCATCAGGAGGGACAGGCAGGAGGCTGGAGGAACACAACAAGGCAGGCAGCATCAGG
This sequence comes from Chiloscyllium punctatum, assembly GCF_047496795.1. NCBI lineage: Eukaryota > Metazoa > Chordata > Chondrichthyes > Orectolobiformes > Hemiscylliidae > Chiloscyllium > Chiloscyllium punctatum. The sequence continues at coordinate 85,467,960 of NC_092756.1, read as the reverse complement.
AGGGACAGGCAGGAGGCTGGAGGAACACAGCAAGGCAGGCAGCATCAGGAGGGACAGGCAGGAGGCTGGAGGAACACAACAAGGCAGGGAGCATCAGGAGGGACAGGCAGGAGGCTGGAGGAACACAGCAAGGCAGGCAGCATCAGGAGGGACAGGCAGGAGGCTGGAGGAACACAGCAAGGCAGGCAGCATCAGGAGGGACAGGCAGGAGGCTGGAGGAACACAACAAGGCAGGGAGCATCAGGAGGGACAGGCAGGAGGCTGGAGGAACACAACAAGGCAGGGAGCATCAGGAGGGACAGGCAGGAGGCTGGAGGAACACAGCAAGGCAGGCAGCATCAGGAGGGACAGGCAGGAGGCTGGGAGAACACAGCAAGGCAGGCAGCATCAGGAGGGACATGTAGGATCAGGAGGCAAAAGTGAGGACTGCAGACACTGGAAAGCAGAGTTTAGATCAGAGTCGTGCTGGAAAAGCACAGCAGGTCAGGCAGCACACGCGGAGCAGGAAAATCTTTATTTTAACTTTCAAAGCAGGAAAATCGGCGTTTCGGGCAAAAGCCCTTCATCAGGAATAGAGGCAGGGATCCTGCAGAGTGGAGAGATAAATGAGAGAGGGGTAGGGGTGGGGAGAAAGTAACATAGAGTACAATAGGTGAATGGTGATGGGGATGGAGGTGATAGGTCAGAGAGGAGGTTGAAGAGGGTAGGTGGGAAGGGAGATTGGCCGGTAGGACAGGTTCATGAGGACAGTGCTGAGCTGTAAGTTTGAAACTGTGGGAAGGTAGGGGGAGCGAAAATGAGGAAACTGTTGAAGTCCACATTGATGCCCTGGGGTTGAAGTGTTCCGAGGCGGAAGATGAGGCGTTCTTCCTCCAGGCGTCGGGTGGTGAGGGAGCGGCGGTGAAGGAGGCCCAGGACCTCCATGTCCTCGGCAGAGTGGGAGGGGGAGTTGAAATGTTGGGCCATGGGGCATCAGAAGGGACAGGCAGGAGGCTGGTACAACACAGCAAGCCAGTCAGCATCAGGAGGGACAGGCAGGAGGCTGGGAGAACACAGCAAGGCAGGCAGCATCAGGAGGGACAGGCAGGAGGCTGGAGGAACACAGCAAGGCAGGCAGTATCAGGAGGGACAGGCAGGAGGCTGGAGGAACACAGCAAGGCAGGCAGTATCAGGAGGGACAGGCAGGAGGCTGGAGGAACACAGCAAGGCAGGCAGTATCAGGAGGGACAGGCAGGAGGCTGGAGGAACACAGCAAGGCAGGCAGTATCAGGAGGGACAGGCAGGAGGCTGGAGGAACACAGCAAGGCAGGCAGCATCAGGAGGGACAGGCAGGAGGCTGGAGGAACACAGCAAGGCAGGCAGCATCAGGAGGGACAGGCAGGAGGCTGGAGGAACACAGCAAGGCAGGCAGCATCAGGAGGGACAGGCAGGAGGCTGGAGGAACACAGCAAGGCAGGCAGCATCAGGAGGGACAGAAGTCGATGTTTCGGACATAACCTTTTGTCGGAGAAATTACCCAATTGAACAGAGACCACACAAGCACAGACCGGGTGAAATTGACAAGTTGGTTATTACAAGCGATATCACTGGAAGAGAAATTGACCAGGCTGTCACAGAACTGACAATCTGTAGACCAAGGGTTCTGTTCTCCGTGCAGTGGCACAGGCAGTTTTATAGGGGTGCAGTAATGTGGTGTGAATTACAGAACAATCAAGGGGAAAAGACAACCAGTGGGAGGACAGTCAGCCAACCGGTAGCAGCAATCAGCCCGTGATTGAGTCGGGAGATTCCGATCCTCTGTGAGAGTAGGTGCTAATGTCTCTCACCCTGGCATCAATGGGTTTCCATTGTGGTTAGTTGGCAAGTGCCTTGGTGCCTTTCAGTCTGAGCACCCTTTGTGGAGTTCCAGGCTGTGTGAGGAGCGAGGCTGTCCTTAGGGCTTCGGGAGTGGTTGTGCTTATTGAGGGCGAGGAAGTCTATTGTCAGGCTGTCTCGGGAAGTGTATTCCCCAGTTTGGAAGCTGCTTGAGTCATCTCCTGTTTACTGCCTAGTGTCTTAGTTAGCCTGTTTGGTCAAGGCTGAGGCATTCTGGGTAGCTTCTGTTGTGTCTTTGGCAGACATGGTTCCTTATGCTCTTTGTGGCCTAGCTGTGGGTGGACGGGGTAGCGGATTTTCATCCACACCCTCCTTCAAGAATGGAGGTTGGGGTATTTCTGAAGAAAGGTTACACCCAAAATGTTGACTTCTCTACCTACAGATGCTGCCTGCCTTGCTGTGTTCTCCCAGCCTCCTGCCTGTCCCTCCTGATGCTGCCTGCCTTGCTGTGTTCCTCCAGCCTCCTGCCTGTCCCTCCTGATGCTGCCTGCCTTGCTGTGTTCTTCCAGCCTCCTGCCTGTCCCTCCTGATGCTGCCTGGCTTGCTGTGTTCCTCCAGCCTCCTGCCTGTCCCTCCTGATGCTGCCTGCCTTGCTGTGTTCCTCCAGCCTCCTGCCTGTCCCTCCTGATGCTGCCTGCCTTGCTGTGTTCCTCCAGCCTCCTGCCTGTCCCTCCTGATGCTGCCTGACTTGCTGTGTTCCTCCAGATTTAGATTCCAGCATCTGCAGTTTTTTTTATCTCTAATCATGATCTAATTGAATGGCATAGCACAGTCAATGGGCTGAATGGCCTATATCAGCTCTTCTGTCTAACGGTCTAATCTTTCTGCCCTCAGTTCTCATGCTACAATGCAGTGACAATAGCATGAACCACTCTCCCATGCTTCTGAAGAAGGGTCACTGGACCCAAAACGTTGACTCTGATTTCTCTCCACAGATGCTGCCAGACCTGCTGAGCTTTTCCAGTTATTTTTGTTTTTGTTTCCAGGCACTGTCTGCCCTCTCTTGTTGTTTCCTCCCACCACACAACGCTTCTTGGCAAACCAACTGTTTTGCTCTCTCCCCAGATTTGACCTTGACCTATTCCCCTGTCTGCGCAAATGTTTTTCTCTCTCTTTCTCTGGATTGCATCTCCATCTATCATTCACTCCCTCCTACCTGCCCATCTTCAGCCAACCCTTTCCGAGGTACAGTCAGTCACTGGGGGAAGCGGTTTAGCTCAGTCGGCTGGATTGTCGGTTTACAGAGCAGTATGACGCCAACAGTATGGGTTCAATTCCCATCACTGGTTTGAGGTTACCATGAAAGGCTCTCTCTCCTCTTCCCCTGCCTGATGTTTCGTGGCCCTCAGGTCAAATCACAACTAGTTGCTTCTCTCTGATAAGAGGGCAGCTGCTATGGTGATATTTAAGGCAGATGTCAGAGGCGGGTTCTTTACTCACAGAATGGGAGAGGGCATGGAATGCCCTGCCTGCCAATGTAGGTAACTCAGCCACATTCGGGAGATTTAAATAATCCTTGGATAAGCACATGGATGATGGTGAGTTGGTTTAGGGGGATGGGTTTAGATTAGTCAGCGCAACATTGAGGGCCGAAGGGCCTGTTCTGCGGTGTATAGTTCTATGGTCTGGTAAGACTACGGCAACTCAACAGTTGTTAGACCTAAAATGTTAGCTGTGCTTTCTCTCCACAGATGCCAATGAGACTTTTGAGCAATTTTGTTTCCTCCTTACTTACCCTTCTTCATCTGTAACCCGCTGCTCCTTGCTTGAACTCATGCCTTCTGAGCGGTGAGCGGGAGGTGGGATATTAGGCTTACGCAGTGAGTAGGAGGCCATGTCCACTTGCACCAGTGAGACAAGGCGCTGGGTGGACCGGGGAGGATTTGGTGATTGACTGGGCCAGTATTGACACAGGACATTGCTTCGGGAGATGCTGCCTGTGAAATCACTGACCACTCCCGCGCTTGTGCAGCAAGTGGCAGATAAAGGCAGGCACTCTTTTATCCCCGAAGTCAGCAACACGGGAAAAACCGATCTTCTGGTCATGGCCGAGGGGCAGAGCAGGTTAGAGGGGCTGAATGGCCTGCCGAGTTTTCTGTGCGCAAACTGACAGCCGTGTTCCTCAAGTTTACAACAGAGACCATGCTTCGACAAGCACCTCACTGATTACAAAGGGCCCCTGAGACATTCTGTGGCTGACGATGGCGCTACATAAAGGCAATTCTGTCTGTCACTTTGCGGCCCACCCTTTCGAAGGGTCAGGTTCGGAACTGTCAATGCAAACCGAGGGCCTCAATCAGACTGAGGCGAGTGTGTCCAGAAAGTTTACAAGTCACCTGCGAGCAAAAACATACCATTTTACTGTCACAGTCTCTTTTATTATAATGAGATCTGTCAGTCTCAGTCTGGCTCAAGATTACTTTGGAGCTGATGTCGAGCGACAGTTCCTGGTATTGCAGCCAATTTAATTAGTAATCTTGTGACTGAGACTAAATTAAAGCAGTATTTAAACATCCTACTGCTGAATCAAGGAGTTTATTAACAAGGTCCTGCAGCTAAGGGCTCTGCATGGGAACGGGCCAGCTTGGTGGTGTTTAGGAGCTCGTGAACTCGCCATTTTGAAAAATGTGCTCATTCAATGGATGTGAGTAAGTCCAGCATTTGCTCCTCGGCCATGATTGCCCCCCCACCCACCCCCTGTGAAGGTGGTGATGACATGTCTGTTGTGAAGCACTGCAGTCCATGTGCTGAAGGTTGACCCATAGAGCCTGGAACCCACTGCCTGCAACAGTAGTAGACTCGCCAACTTTAAGGGCATTTAAATGGTCATTGGATAACCATAGGCAGGGAAATGGTGGCTCAGTGGTTAGCACTGCTGCCTCACAGCACCAGGGTCCCAGGTTTGATTCCAACCTCAGGTGACTGTTTGTGTGGAGTTTGCACATTCTCCCCCGTGTCTGCGTGGGTTTCCTCCGGGTGCTCCGGTTTCCTCCCACAGTCCAAAGGTGTGCAGGTCAGGTGAATTGGCCACGCTAAATTGCCCGTAGTGTTAGGTGCATGAGTCAAAGGAAAATAGGTCTGGGAGGGTTAGTCTTCGGAGGGTCGGTGTGGACTTATTGGGCCGAAGTTTCCACACTGTAGGGAAGCTCATCTCATCTGATCTAAAAGATGGGCTTCAGATTGGTTTCACAGGCCAGCGCAACATCGAGGGCTGAAGGGCCTGTACTGCGCTGTTATATTCTATGTTCATAGAATCCCTACAGTGTGGAAGCTGGCCATTCAGCCCATTGATTCCACACCAACCCTCCAAAGAGCATCCTAGCCACATCCATCTCCCTAGCCTATCCCTGTTAGCCTGGATTCCCCATGGCTGATCCACCTAGCCTGCACGTCCCTGGGCACGATCAGGCAATTTCCCACACCAATCCACCCTAACCTTCACATCTTTGGACTGTGGGAGGAAATCAGATCACTTGGAGGAAGCTGATAAGGATTTGGCAGAAGTGGGTACTGCAGATGCTGGAGATCAGAGTCAAGATTAGAGTGGTGCTGGAAAAGCACAGCAGGTCAGGCAGCATCCAAGGAGCAGGATTCCTGATGGAAGGCTTTTGCCTGAAACGTCGGATTTTCCTGTTCCTCAGATTCCGCCTGACCTGCTGTGCTTTTCCAGCACCAGTCTAACCTTGAGGAGAGTTTGGGCCTGTCGAAACTGTCGAGAACTGGGGCCTTCGAAACTGCTGAGGACCAGGGGGCTGTCGAAACTGTCAAGGAATGGGGACCATCAAAACTGTCAAGGACCAGGCCCTGTTAAAGTAGTTAAGGACCAAGGGCAACCGAAACTGTCGTGGACTGGAGGATTGTCGAGACTGAAGCTGCCACATTTCAGTTGAGCAAAGAACGAAAGATGGATTTGATACACAAGGTGAAATTAAGAAATAATAAAAATAAAGAAAGATGAGGCCAGTCAGCCAAGTGGATTGGCCAGGAGTCCGGAGATACCTAACCTGCCAACTCCACCATCTTAGTCATTATTATTTGACTCAATCACATGGATCTAAAGAGTGTGCAGGAACAGAGCAACTTGGTGGCAATTGTACACATACCCTGAATATGACAGAACACAATTAGAGAATAAATAAAAAGAAATATGGGATTTTGGGTTTAATTAATGGAAGTATTGAGTACAAAAGCATTATGCTGAGCATTTAGAAAGCTTTTCTTAGGGTACAACTTAAGAATTGCATCCAATCAGTATATCTTAGGAAGGGTGCAGGATTCCTTGGCAGGAGATTTAACCGAATGATTCCAAAGAGGAGAGACAAGGTTAGGGTTGAGGAGTTATGTTTGTTTTTTATTCTGCGTAACCTCTCATAATCTACAGAATCTTCATTTACCCCTATTTCCATGCCTCAAAGATCCTGTCCCAAACTGCATGCAATTCTCCAAATTTCATTCAATTAATGTCACACATAAGTGCTGGCTTTACAAAACAGGAACAGCTGTCAGCCATTCATGGATTAGTGGTGCTGGAAGAGCACAGCAGTTCAGGCAGCATCTGAGGAGCAGTAAAATCGACGTTTCGGGCAAAAGCCCTTCATCAGGAATAAATTCATCCCCACTCTACCCTACAGTTGCATCGTGGTTGATCCAGGCATCATTGAGTCCCTATAGCATGGAAGTAGGCCATTCAGCCCACACTGACCCTCCGAAGAGCATCCCACCCAGACACGCACTCTGTTTCCCATGGTCAATCCACCCAACCAGCACATCTTCAGACAGTGGGAGGAAACCAGAGCACCCAGAGGAAACCTGCACAGACACAGGTGAATGTGGAAACTCCACATTGATAGTCACCCAAGGGTGGGATCAAACCTGGGTCCTTGGAGCTAACCAATGAGCCACCGTGCTACCCATTTACTCCTGCTCACCTTCCTGTAAGCCTTGTATCCCCGACTGATTAAGAATCGACCTCAGCCTCAAACATACACAAGCACTCTGCACCTTCCCCCCAGCCCCCAAGCTGTCTGTGGCAAGTAGTTCCAAAGACTCACAACCCTCTGAGAGAAGATATTCCTCCTCATCTCAGACTTAAATTGGCTCCCTTTTATTCGGAGACTATTCTGTCTGGTCCTAGAATTTCCCATGAGGAGAAGCAATCTCTTCAGCAACTCCCAGATTTTAATCATAAATTCTTCCAACTTTGATACCTTGCCCCACGATTGTTACAGTCAATCAGAAATAGATTAGATTACTTACAGTGTGGAAACAGGCCCTTCGACCCAACAAATCCACACCGACACGCAACCCATGGAGACCCATTCCCCAACACCTAACACTACGGGCAATTTAGCATGGCCAATTCACCTGACCGGCACATTTTTGGACTGTGGGAGGAAACCAGAGCACCCGGAGGAAACCACACACAGACACAGGGAGAATGTGTAAACTCCACACAGTCAGTCGCCTGAGGCAGGAATTGAACCAAGGTCTCTGGCACTGTGATGCAGCAGTGCTAACCACTGTGCCACCGTGCCGCCCACAAATAGCGCTGTCATACATCTTTGTGACTCTACTGTAGGAAATAATCTGTAAAGATTGGAAATAACTGGTCCTGTTCTGAACTGGAGTTCCATTTTGAGAGAGTAGAATGGGCAGCATAGTGACACAGTGGTTAGCACTGCTACCTCACAGCACTAGGGACCTGGATGAAGGGCTTTTGCCCGAAACGTCGATTTCGCTGCTCGTTGGATGCTGCCTGAACTGCTGTGCTCTTCCAGCACCACTAATCCAGTATTTGGTTTCCAGCATCTGCAGTTATTGTTTTTACCTAAGTTCAATTCCCGCCTCAGGCAACTGCTTGTGTGGAGTTTGCATATTCTCCCCATGTCTGCGTGGGTTTCCTCCCACAACCCAAAGATGTGCAGGTTAGGTGAATTGGCTGTGCTAAAATGCCCATGGTGCATTAGTCAGGGGTAAATGTAGGGGAATGGGTCTGGGTGGGTTGCTCTTTGGAGGATCAGTGTGGACTTGTTGGGCCGGAGGGCCTGTTTCCACACTGTAAGCAATCTAAAAATTCAGTTTGGGGGACGCGGCACTCATTTACCACTTTTGCAGCTTTTTCCTTCTGGGATATCCCCGTCAATTGTAACCTGGAATTGAACAGAACGACTGTCTTTCAGGGGAGCCTTCACGTGGACTCGGGATCGATTTGCAATCGCAGATTTTGCAATCGCACTTTCACCCATCCAGGATAAGTCTCAATGAGTCTGATTTGGCTTCTCAATTAACTAGGAGAAGACAGAAGCAAGATCAACTCTGAACCATGGATGTTGCAGTATTGATTGGCCTGTCGATGTCGATGTGAATGAGTCGTTGAACGAAGCTGCTACAGTATTCCCTTTGACAGTTGCAGATTCCACACCCATTTACGCGATCTTGTGAATGGGCTCTGGTTCAAACTTAATCCATGCTTGAATTAGTTCATTAATAACCATTGACCAGAACCTGAACTGAAAACACAATAGCTACAACAGCAGGTCAGAGATTAGGAATCTTGCAGTAAATAACTCACCTCCTCATTCCCCAAACCCTACCCACCAACTATAAGACAGGAGTGTGATGGATGGAACACTAAAGAAAAACCGAAAGAACCGCAGATGCTGTAAATCAAAAACAAAAATCAGAAATTGCTGGAAAGGCTCTGGCAGTATCTGTGAAGAGAAACCAGGGTTAACGTTTCAGGCCCAATGTACCCTCCTCAGAACTAATGGTAGCTATAAATGTCAGTTTGTATGCAGAAGATGGGGGGTGGGGAGGGGGTAGGGAGTAAATAATAGGTGGAGATAGAGCCCAAAGAGAAAGAAGAACAGTTGGACAGACAAAGAGGTGGATAGCGAGCAGCCCAGGGAGGGTGAATAACTGTTAATGGGGACTGTTAGTGGTTAACAATAGGTAGTGTGTAATGGCTGACAATGTGATAACAAGGCCTGGTGTGTAAGGTAAGGGAGTAGGGCATGGTCCCCCAACCTCCTCTCTGACCTATCACCTCCATCCCCACCCCCATTCACCTATTGTACTCTTTGCAACCTTCTGCCCAGCCTCCCCCCACCCCCCCTCCCCCCTCTCATTTAACTCTCCACCCTTTCGGGCTTTTGCCCGAAATGTTGTTTCTCCTGCTCCTCAGATGCTGCCTGACCTGCTGTGCTTATCCACTGAAAGACTGAAGCAACTGGGCTTGTATACCCTTGAGTTTAGAAGACTGAGAGGGGATCTGATTGAGACATAAGATTATGAAAGGATTGGACGCTCTGGCAGCAGGAAACATGTTTCCGCTGATGGGTGAGTGCCGAACCAGAGGACACAGCTTAAAAATACGGGGTAGGCAGAGATGAGGAGAAACTTCTTCACCCAGAGAGTGGTGGGTGTGTGGAATGATCTGCCCCAGAGGGCAGTGGAGGCCCAGTCTCTGGATTCATTTAAGAAAGAGTTGGATAGAGCTCTCAAGGATTGTGGAATCAAGGGTTATGGAGATAAGGCAGGAGCAGGATACTGATTAAGGATGATCGGCCATGATCATATTGAATGGTGGTGCAGGCTCGAAGGGCAGAATGGCCTACTCCTGCACCTATTGTCTATTGTCTATTGTCCAGCACCACTCTAATTTACACTCTGGTTTCCAGCATCTGCAGTCCTCATTTTTGCCTGGGAGATGGGGAAGTCAGGCCCTAAAATTATTGAACTCAGCATTGAGTCCAGAATGCTGAGGGTCCCCAAGCGGAAAATAAGGTGCTGTTCTCCCACCTTCACTGGAGCACTGCAGTGAGCCTGAGGCAGAGATGTTGGCCAGGGAACGGGTTGGGGGGGGAAGGTGGTGGTGGGAGGTGTTAAAGTAGCAGGCAAGGGTAGCAGGCACGGTGGCCCAGTGGTTAGCGCTGCTGCCTCTCAGCGCCAGAGACGCGGGTTCAATTCCAGCCTCAGGCGACTGTCTGTGTGGAGTTTGCACATTCTCCCCGTGTCTGCGTGGGTTTCCTCTGGGTGCTCCGGTTACCTCCCAGAATCCAAGGATGTGCAAGTCAGGTGAATTGGCCACGCTAAATTGGCCATAGTGTTAGGTGCATTGGTCAGATGGAAAATGGGTCTGGGTGGGTTACTCTTCGGAGGGTCAGTGTGGACTTGTTGGGCCGAAGGGCCTGTTTCCACATTGTTGGGAATCTTTAAAAAAAAACTGGAAGCTCAGGGTCTTTTTTTGCGAGCAGAACGTAGGTGTTCTGTGAAGCTGTCGCACCCTCTCTGCTTCATTTTCCTAACATAGAGGAGACCACATTGTGATCAGTGACTGCAGGAGACTAGATTGTGGGAAGTGTAGGTAAAGTGCTGTTTCACTTAGAAGGTGTGTTTGGACCCTTGGATACTGAGGCGGGGGGAGGGAAATGGGCAGGTCGGGTGTTGGGGGAATGGTGAGGGAATGGTGTTGTTGGGAATGAAGGAAGACCAGACCAGGGTGTCCTGGAGGGAACAGTCCCTGCAGATGGCCGACAAAGGAGGGGACAAGAACACATCTCTGGTGGTGACATCTTGCTGGAGGTGGCGGAAATGGCGGCCGATCATCCTCTAGATGTGGATGATGGTGGGATGGTAGGTAAGGACAAGGGGAGGGCCCTATCACTGTTGCGGGAGGGAAGAGTGGGGTGAGGGAGATAGGTCAGACCCAATTGAAAGACCTACGTCAACAACGGTGCTGGGAAAACCACAGCTGAGACAGTCCCACAACCCCTGTGATCACAAAACTGACAGCACAAAGAGTGTCTCCCCCATTACTTTCCCTTAAAGCTTTATCATTTTGAACAGCATCATCAAATCTCCTCTTAACCTTCTGTTCTTTTTTAAAATTTGTTCCTTTTCTTTCTTCACTTCCATTATATATTTGTGATGTAATCAAAAAAGGACCTGCATTTATTAGACTAAGGCTTTATTGTCAAGTACAGGAGGACAGTGAAAAGTTAACAATGTCTCTACACGTGGAGCCATCTCAGATACAAAGGTACCCAGGTACAAAATCTTAGGGAATAAAATAGATTAGGTACAAAAATAGAGAGGTAAAGAAACAAGCTGAAAGCTTTGCATAATTCTTCTTCAGGGTATAAATTAGGAGAATACAGAAATAAAGTTACAAGATAGACATTAAAATCCTTCTAGTTCCTCCACCCTGTGGGTTTTCTTACTCTCTCCCTCACTGGACACCTTATATATAGCACCTTTCATATCCTCAGGGCATCTCATTTACAGCTAATAAGATACTTTGGAGAATGTAACCACTGTTTGAAACGTCAATAACTTGGGGGAGATGACGACCAAGTGGTGTTATCGCTGGACTTTTAGTTCAGAGATCCAGGTAATGTTCTTGGGACCTGGGTTCGAATCTGTCTCATGGAATTTGAATTCAATAAAAATCCAGAATGAAGAGTCGAACGATGACTGTGACAATGTTGATGGTCGGAAAAAAACTCATCGGCTTCACTAATGTCCTTTAGGGAAGGAGATCACCTTCTTTATCTGATCTGACCTACTTTAGACCCATAGCGATGTGGTTGACTCTTAACTGTCCTCTGGGATGGGCAATAAATGCTGGCCTAACCAGCAATACCCTCACCCCATGAATGAATTTTTAAAAAGGCAAACAAGTTGTGTATAACAAGCTCAGACATGACATAAAATCAGAGACTACTCCACTCTAGCTGTGTGTGTAGAGAGGGAAACAGGGTTAATGTTTGAGTCAAACATGACTGTCCTAAATGGCTGATGCTCAGTGGTTAGCACTGCTGCCTCACAGCACTAGTTACCCACCTTGGGTAACTGTGTGGAGTTTGCACATTCTCCCCATGTCTGCATGGGTTTCCTCCCACAGTCCAAAGATGTGCAGGTTAGGTGAATTGGCCGTGCTAAATTGCCTGTGGTGTTAGGTGTAGGGGAATGGGTCTGGGTGGGTTGCTCTTCAGAGGGTCAGTGTGGACTTGTTGGACCAAAGGGCCTGTTTCCACACTTTAGGGAATCTAATCTAATCTAATCTGTTTGAGTGGTATTGGTTGAGATATTTTGGCCTAGACACTGGGGAGAATTTTGCTATTCCCCCACTTTGAAATAGTGCTTGGGATCTTTCACTACACTCTGAGATGGAAGGTGAAACCTCAGTTTAATGTCACATCTGAAATACAGCACCTTCACCTCAGTACTACCCTGGGGAGCCCAGCCTACAGCTTTGCTTTCAAGATTCTGGGGTGGGATTCGAACAGACTGCCTTCAACATCTGAGGCAAGAGCATGTCTTGGCTCTTGGTTTGATAGTTTGGTTGAGGAGGGTCCAAAGACGTGCAGGCAAGAAAGGTGTTGTGCAACTGCCCGGTGGTCTCAGTATATCACCCAACGCAGTTGAGTAGGCTGTCCACTTTGACTGCTTTTTTCTTCCTTTCCTTTCTCCTTCTTGTTTTCCTTTTTTCAAACTTTTTCTTTAGTTTTTATTCGACTAAGTTACCTTGCGGAGAGAGGCAGCAGCGGTGATGGTATCGGGCCTATGGAATTTGGCAGCCAGCTCGATAGCCAGTGCTAGGCAGCAGCTGGGAGCTTCACCCAAGACTCACGGTGAGTTCCCGATGTCTGACATCAGGGCAGAAGGTGAGACCGAGGCCCCGCGCAGATGCCGCCCGGATTGGGGCTTTGAAGATCTGAGATCACAGGAACAACGTGACGATGGAGGTTCCTCCGACATCTGCAGCGACGGTGAGAACAAAGGAGAGCGAGCCCAGTGTGGGGCAAGCGTGCCAAAACGGAGGAGATCCAGCCCTTGTAGGAGGTGTGGCCCGGCATGGCGAAGTGCTTAAGAAAGACTACAATGGTTGAACTTTTTGATTTATTTATTTATTTTCCAACCTAATGTTAAGAAAGATTGCAATGTTTAACCTTCCCTTTTGCTCCTCATTTCTTTCTACTTTATTCTTAAGTTTCTGCACCTAGGTACTTGTACCCAAGATGGCGCAGCGTGAGGTGGCATTGAAAACTTTTCACTGTATTCCTGTGTTTTGTACTTGTGTGCATGTGACAATAAAGTCTAAATCTAAATCTTCATCCCTCATATGCTTACCTACCCATCCTTAAATGTATGCGTGCATCACCACAATTTCCTTCTGCAGTTTGTTCTATGATCTTGCCACTCTCTTGTGCAGATATGTTGCCCTCTTTTGGGGTTGTAAGTAATTCTCTGGTATTATGTCCCTTGGGCCGATTCCTTACAAACAACGAGGTACATCCCCCCTGTTTAATTCTCTGAGTACCTTTAAGGACCTTATTCCATCAGAACGATCACAACTCTGCTACTTACAGGGATTCTGTGTTTCCCCTGACCAGTCCCAGTCCCACAGGCTTGCCTGTTAATAATCTGTGAGATAGCCTTGTCTGAACTTGTACTATTTCTCCTCGACAAATGTACTAAAGAGATTTTTAACTTTGTCTAGCTTTCTGGGAAGTGAAAGAGCAGCCCCCTATATGACAAATGCTGCATTAGAGTCATAGAGTCATAGAGATGTACAGCACAGAAACAGACTCTTCAGTCCAACCCGTCCATGCCGACCAGATACCCCAACCCAATCTAGTCCCACCTGCCAGCACCCAGCCCATATCCTCTAAACCCTTCCTATTCATATACCCATCCAGATGCCTTTTAAATGCTGTAATTGTACCAGCCTCCACCACTTCTTCTGGCAGCTCATTCCATACACGTACCACCCTCTGCGTGAAAAGGTTGCCCCCCCAGCTCCCTTTTATATCTTTCCCCTCTCATCATAAACGTATGCCCTCTAGTTCTAGACTCCCCCACCCCAGGGAAAACACTTTGTCTATTTATCCTATCCATGCGCCTCATAATTTTGTAAACCTCTATAAGGTCACCCCTCAGCCTCTGACGCTCCAGGGAAACCAGCCCCAGCCTGTTCAGCCTCTCCCTATAGCTCAAATCCTCCAACCCTGGCAACACCCTTTTAAATCTTTTCTGAATCCTTTCAAGTTTCACAACATCTTTCCAATAGGAAGGAGACTAGAATTGCACACAATTTTCCAAAAGTGGCCTGACCAATGTCCTGTACAGCCGCAACATGACCTCCCAACTCCTGTACTCAATACTCTGACCAATAAAGGAAAGCATACCAAACGCCTTTTTCACTATCCTATCTACCTGCGACTCCACTTTCAAGGAGCTACGAATCTACAGTCCAAGGATTCTTTGTTCAGCAACACTCCCTAAGACCTTACCATTAAGTGTATAAGTCCTGTTAAGATTTGCTTTCCCAAAATCCAGCACCTCGCATTTATCTAAGTTAAACTCCATCTGCCACTTCTCAGCCCATTGGTCCATCTGATCATGATCCCCTTGTACTCTGTGACAACCTTCCTCACTGTGTTCCATTCATTAAAGGAATAACGTCATGATATTCATTTCGGAATGTTTGATACAATAGCCTTCTCTCTTTAAGTCAGCTCAACGGAATCTGGCATGCTGAATCTGAACAGGAAAAGTGAACTTTCCAACAAACACTTGTTGCAGATATTTCCTTCGCCTTATCGTTATGTAACTCCCTGAAGACTTTACAAAGTGTTATATTTCTGTAAGTTACAAGGAATATTTGTGCCTCCTATTCAGCAGCCATTGAAGACACTGATACATCGTGTCTGCTGTTTGAAGGGTGTATAGGTCATGCTGAAACTCACTCATACATGCACCCATAGACACACTCACACATACATATGCACGCTCACATGTACACACACGCAAATAAGTATGCACACATGCATGTTTACGCACACAAACGTGCACACTAATGTACACACACACATGCATATACATGCACACATGTGCACACTTACACACACACACAGACCCATGAACTCATATTCCCACACCTCGACTCAGGTGTACACACTTATGCATGCAGATGCACACACAAACATGAACACAGATGCACGCACTCCCACACACACACATGCTCACTCACACACACTTCCACGCGCAAACACATGAATTCACACACATGAATTTGTGTGTGAATCTAGAAGTTTTAAAATGGATGTCCCTATTTCCATGGCCTCACTCCTCCAGGCCCACAGTCCTCCAAGATCTCTGCCCTCCTGTAGTTCTGGCACATCCTTGATTTTACCTTCATTCAGTTCTTCACCTGGGTCACCAATTAAATTACAGAATTGTTCCAGTGCAGAAGGAGGCCATTTGGCCATTGTGCCTGCATCAGTTCTATCCCTAGTGCCAGTCTGCTGCCCTTTCCCCATAACCCTGTCCCCTGTACTTATCCTAATAACCCCTTTGCTTTCTCAAATGCTTCAATCAAACCTGCCTCCACTATATTTCCAGACCATGTAATGCTCAAAGCCTGTCCATCATCTACTAGGCACAAATCAGGACTATGATGATAACAAGAGGGATTGAGTATAGAAGCAAAGAGGTTCTTCTGCAGCTGTACAGGGCCCTGGTGAGACTGCACCCGGAATATTGTGTGCAGTTCTGGTCTTCAAATTTGAGGAAAGACATTTTGGCTATTGAGGGAGTGCAGCGTAGGTTCACGAGGTCAATTCCTGGAATGGCGGGACTATCTTATGTTGAAAGATTGGAGTGACTGGGCTTGTATACCCTTGAGTTTAGAAGTTTGAGAGGGAATCTGATTGAGACGTATAAGATTATTAAAGGATTGGACACTCTGGAGGCAGGAAACATGTTTCCGCTGATGGGTGAGTCCCGAACCAGAGGACACAGCTTAAAAATAAGGGGTAGGCCATTTAGGACAGAGATGAGGAGAAACTTCTTCACCCAGAGAGTGATGGCTGTGTGGAATGCTCTGCCCCAGAAGGCAGTGGAGGCCCAGTCTCTGGATTCGTTTAAGAAAGAGTTGGATAGAGCTCTCAAGGATTGTGGAATCAAGGGTTATGGAGATAAGGCAGGAACAGGATACTGATTGAGGATGATCAGCCATGATCATATTGAATGGTGTTGCAGGCTCGAAGGGCAGAATGGCCTACCCCTGCACCTATTGTCTGTTGATCAGCTATTCCTCACTTTTCTGGATAAGTGCAGCCCCAAAAACCCTCAAGAAGCTTTTATACCATCCAGGACAAAGCATCCCGCCTGATCTGCACTATGTCCATAAGCATCCACTCCCTCCACCACTGACGTTCAGTAGCAAGATGCTCTGCAGAAATTCGTGAAAGACCCTCAGACAGCACCTTCCAGCTACAATCACTGCCCAGCAAGGGATCTGGATCCCGAATCTAGAAGGTTAAGGGGAGATTTGATCAAATTCTTCGGGATATTCACAGGAAAAGACAGGGTAGACAAAGATGAACTATTTCCATTGGTTGGCGATTCTAGAGCTAGTGGCATAGTCTTCGGGCCTGTCTGTTCAGGAGAGACATTAGGACAGATTTTGACCACAAAAGGTGGTGGGCGGTTGGAACTCTCTTCCACAATCAGCAATGGATGTTAATTTTAAATCTCAGATAGCTAGATTTCCGTTAAGAAAAGGTATTAAGGAATATGGACCAAGGACAGATATATTACAGGTCAGCAACAGAACAGGTGGAACAGACTCAAGGGCTGAATGGTCTACTCCTGTATCCTATGTTCCTAAGACAGGGAGGGGATTAAATTGAAGTGGAGCTGGAGTTGGAATCCTCAACTTTACCATTAGTTGCCACACCTTGAGATGTTCAGGCCCCTCAATTTCCCTCCCCAACTATCTCCTGCTCTCTCCTTCCCCTTTAAGATGTTGCTTTCTTTGATCAAGTTTTAGATAATTTTTTTTTGCTAATGAGCTGCATTTCTAAGACGTTTTTATTTTACGTTATGTCTCCTTTTTTGAATTACATTCAGAAAGCGCTGTACATTTGTGGAAGGGCATTTCAGTCACAGCTTCTCCAGAAACCTACCTTAATGTGAGGACCAACTTTCTTCCATGTCATGAACAGTTACTAAGGTCATGAGTGAATTGCTTGAGGGTACGATGGAGGTGGGCGTGATTGAAATATTCAAAAGAAAGTAATACTGTTGTTTAAAATGGAATAACATGCAGGGGTGATGGGGACAGGTTTGGCACTGGGGTGGCATGGGCACGGTGGTTCAGTGGTTAGCACTGGTGCCTCACAGACCCGGGGACCCGGATTCGATTCCAGCCTCAGGCGACTGTCTGTGTGGAGTTTGCACATTCTCCCCCTGTCTGTGTGCCCCAGTTCCTCCCACTGTCCAACGATGTGCAGGTTAGGTGGATTGGCCAAGCTGAGTTGCCCATAGTGTGCAGGCCAAGTGAATTAGTCAGGGGAAATGGAGGTCTGGGTGGGATGCTTTCTGAAGGGTCAGAGTGGACTCGATGGGCCAAATGGTCCACTTCCATACAGTAGGGATTCTATGAGGTTGGGCACATGACAATCTTCTCATTTGTAGCAGCACAGCACACGGGGAAGGCTGAATGGCCTCAGTCTGTACTGGAGCCATTCTGAACACAAGTACCTGAAATGTGGGCCCCTAGCAAGATTCACACACAAGTATCATTTAATTTAATAAAGGTTATCCTTGACATTTCTGCAATCTGCACTTAAGTATCTAGCTCAGACATATTTCTGATTACCAGACAGTCCTATTAGAATACCATGCAGCCAAGTGTCCAAAATTGGCAAGTGGGGATTGAGTTTAACAGATGGCCTAACACAATGAAAAATTATGTCTGAGTAGCATCTGTCCGAGTTGCCTCTGGCTTAGACAATTGCATTGCAGAACATCTGAGGCCACGGATGCCTTGGGTTCTATCAAGGAATTAAGTGGCTATCGGTGGGTGTAGTAGAGTCTGTTATTGCACAGAGCTCAGCTCCCCCCCCTCCCCCCCCCCGCCTTATAAGTCAGTAGGTTTATTATCCCTATTTATCTTCCTCACATCTTATGAGCTCACAAACACTTCACTTTGTTTCCCAACTATACAATCACATTCCTGGTCTCGTCTCAGTCGTTTGTGGAAATATCGAACAGAAACGAGATTGGAGAGTAAAAGGCTTGTGAAGAGGCGGTGAGCTGGAGTGCACCCCCCGCCCCGGCCCTGATCACTGGCGTCTGAGCAGCTAGTTGAATCCATGACTCAGTCACTGATGTGCGCACTTCATTTTATGAACGCGCTTACTTCTTTTCTCCCAGGCGATAAAGAAAGTTGGCACCTCCAACATACCCCATCACCAAACCCACAGGGTGCCAAGTCCCATGGATTTGCCACCCAATGCCACTTCCATACAGGAAGGTCAGAGTTCTGGGTCCCATTCCAAACCTCAGCAGGCTGGAAAAGGAAGAGCATTGAAAATGAGGGAAGACTGTGATTGTATGGTAAGGCAGGAGCATGTGATGGTATTTCCATTGTGCACGAAAGGTAGCACTCTTAACAGCAGCTTGTGACATGTAGCCTTTACAAAGGGTGCTATTTGGCACACGGCAATGAATCATAGAATTCCTACAGTGAGGAAGCAGACCATTCAGCCTAAAATGTCCACACCAACCCTCCAAAGAGCATCCCACCCACTTACTCTACGACCGCACATTCCCAATGGCTGATCCACATTCCTGGACACTTTGGGCAATTTAGCACAACCAGTCCACCTGAACCTGCACATCGTTGGGCTGCGGCAAGAAACCAGAGGAAACCCACACAGTCACTGCACACAGAATATTTTGACTCATCTCACTGCAATGGAAATGAGAGACAGAGAGAGATTCACTGAACAAAGAGGCAATTCTGGGTTCAAATAATACAGCACACAGTTCCAAATATAAAAGTTACCTGAGGGAAAGAAAACAATTTTGAGTCATTGAGATGTACAGCACGGAAACAGACCCTTCGGTCCAACTCGTCCATGGCGACCGGATATCCTAAATTAATCCAGTCCCATTTGCCAGCACCCGGCCCATATCCCTCCAAACCCTTCCTATTCATATATCCATCCAGATGCCTTTTAAATGTTGTAATTGTACCAGCCTCCACCACTTCCTCTGGCAGCTCATTCCATACACGTTCCACACTCTGTGTGAAAAAGTTGCCTCTTTGGTCTCTTTTAAATCTTTCTCCTCTCACCTTAAATCTATGCCCTCTAGTTTTGGACTCCCCCACACCAGGGAAAAGATTTTGTTTATTTATCCTATCCATGCCTCTCATGATTTTATAAACCTCTATAAGGTCACCACTCAGCCTCCGACGCTCCAGGGAAAACAACCCTATTCAGTCTCTCCCTGTAGCTCAAAGCCTCCAATCCTGGCAACATCTTTGTACATCTTTTCTGAACCCTTTCAAGTTGAACAATTGACCAGAATTGAATGCAGTATTTCAAAAGTGGCTTACAAATGTCCCGTACAGTCGCAACATAACTCCCAACTCCTATACTCAATGCTCTGGCCAATAAAGGTAAGTGTGCCAAACACCTTCTTCACTCCCTACAACTCCACCTTCAAGGAACTATGAACAATGACCCCAAGGTCTCTTTGTTCAGCAACAGTCCCCAGGACCTTACCATTAAGTGTATAAGTCCTGCCCTGACTTGCCTTTCCAAAATGCAGCACCTCGCATTTATCTGAATTAAACTCCATCTGCCACTCCTCGGCCCATTGGCTTATTTAAAAAAATGTATTCATCTATGGGATGTGGGCATCACAGGCTGGCCCAGCATTGATAGCCCATTCCCACTTGCCCTTGAGAAGGTGGGGGAGAGCTGCCTCCTTGAAAAGCTGCAGTCCACCTGCTGTGGGTTGACCCACAATGCCCTTAGGGAGGGATTTCCAGGATTTTGACCCAGCGACACTGAAGGAATGACGATATATTTCCAAGTCAGGATGGGAAGTGGCTTGGAGGGGAACTTGAAAGGGGTGGTGTTCCCATGTACCTGCTGCCTTGTCCTTCTAGATGGAAGTGGTTGTGGGTTTGGAAGGTGCTGCCTGAGGATCTTTCATGAACTTCTGCAGGGCATCTTGCAATTAAGCATCGGTGGTGGAGGGAGTGAACGCTCATAGATGTAGTGCAGATCAGGCGGGCTGCTTTGTCCTGGATGGTGCCAAGCTTCTTGAGTGTTGTTGTGGCTATACCCATCCAGGCAAGTGGGGAGTATTCCATCACACTCCTGACTTGTGCCTTGTAGATGGTGGACAGGCTTTGGGGAGTCAGGAGGTGTGTTCCTAGCCTCTGACTTGCTTTTGTAGCTCCTGTGTTTATGTAGTGAGTTCAGCTCTGGTCAATGATAACCTCCAGGATATTGATAACGAGGGATTCAGTGATGGTAACACCATTGACTGTCAAGAAATGGTGGTTAGATTATCCCTATTGGTGATGGTCATGGCTTGGGATTTTTGTGGTATGAACGTTTTTAAGATTAATAGAATCCCTAAAGTGTAGAAACAGGCCATTTGGCCCAACAAGTCTACATTGACCCTCCGAAGAGTAGCCCATCCAGAATTATTCCCCTACCCTATTACCTTACATTTCCCCTAACTAATGTACCTTAGCTATACATCCATGAAAATTATGGGCAACTGAGCATGGCCAATCCACCCTAACCTGCACATCTTTGGACTGTGGGAGGAAACTGGAGCATCCGGAGAATACCCATGCAGACACGGGGAGAATGTGCAAACTTCACACAGAAAGTCACTTGAAGCTGGAATTGAACCTGGTCCCTGGTGCTGTGAGGTAGCAGCGCTGACCACTGAGCCACTGTGTTACCTTTTCCTTGTCACTTTTTGGATTAGTGGTGCTGGAAGAGTACAGCAGTCCAGGCAGCATCCGAGGAGCAGCAAAATCACTTGTCAGGCCAAGCCTGGATATTGTCCAGACCTTATTGCATGTGAACACAGACTGCTTCAGTATCTGAGGAGTTGTGAATGGCGCCGAATATTGGGTAATCATCGGTGAACCTCCCCACTTCTGACCTTATGATGGAGGGAAGGTCATTGATGAAGCAGCTGAAGATGGTTGGGCCGAGGACACTAATCTGAGGAACTCCTGCAGAGGTGTCCTGGAGTTGAGATGACTGATCTCTAACAACTTTCCATTTTCGTATGTGTCAGATATAACTCCAAGCAGTGGAGAATTTGCGCA
Source organism: Chiloscyllium punctatum (assembly GCF_047496795.1). Taxonomy (NCBI): domain Eukaryota; kingdom Metazoa; phylum Chordata; class Chondrichthyes; order Orectolobiformes; family Hemiscylliidae; genus Chiloscyllium; species Chiloscyllium punctatum. The sequence continues at coordinate 85,446,923 of NC_092756.1, read as the reverse complement.
CCCCACCCCCCCCATACCCATTGATCCCAGTTCTGTCAGGGCTCCTTGATGCCACACCAGGTCAAATGCAGCCGTGATGTCAAGGGCTATCACTCCCACCTCACCCTCTGGAATTCAGCTCTTTTGCCCATGTTTGAACCAAGGGTGTAATGAGGTCAGGAGCTGAGTGGCCCTGGCGGAACCCAAACTGGGTGTCACTGAGCAGGTTATTGCTGAGCAGGCTTGGTAGCTGATGATGCCTCCCAACACGTCACTGAGGATGGAGAGTAGACTGATGGGGCAGTAATTGGCCAGATTGGATTTGTCCTGCTTTCTATGTACAGGACATACCTGGGTAATTTTCTATGTTGTTGGGTAGGTGCCAGTGTTGTAACTGTACTGGAACAGCGTGCCTAGGGGAGCGGCAAGTTCTGGAGCACAAGTTTGTTGCTGGAATGTAATCAGGGCCTTTAGGCCTTGCAGTGTCCAGTGTTTCAACCATTTCTTGATATCATGTTGAGCAAATCAAATTATCTGAAGACTGGTATCTGTGAAACTGGGGACCATTGGAGGGGGCCTAGATGGATCATCCTCTCGGGGTAAAAACAATGACTGCAGATGCTGGAAACCAGATTCTGGATTAGTGGTGCTGGAAGAGCACAGCAGTTCAGGCAGCATCCAAGTAGCTTCAAAATCGACGTTTCGGGCAAAAGCCCTTCATCAGGAATAAAGGTAGTGAGCCTGAAGGGTGGAGAGATAAGCTAGAGGAGGGTGGAGGTGGGGAGAAAGTAGCATAGAGTACAATGGGTGAGTGGGGGAGGGGATGAAGGTGATAGGTCAAGGAGGAGAGTGTGGAGTGGATAGGTGGAAAAGAAGATAGGCAGGTAGGACAAGTCCGGACAAGTCATAGGGACAGTGCTGAGCTGGAAGTTTAGAACTAGGATGAGGTGGGGGGAGGGGAAATGAGGAAACTGTTGAAGTCTACATTGATGCCCTGGGGTTGAAGTGTTCCGAGGCGGAAGATGAGGCGTTCTTCCTCCAGGCGTCTGGTGGTGAGGGAGCGGCGGTGAAGGAGGCCCAGGACCTCCATGTCCTTGGCAGAGTGGGCATTTCTGACTGAATTTTCAGCCTTATCATATTTCACTGACGTGCTGGGCTCGTCCATCATTGAGGAAGAGGCTATTTGTGGAGCTTGCTCTCTGAGTGAGTTGCTTAATTGTCCACCACCATTCGCGACAGGACTGCAGAGCTTAGATCTGATCCATTGGTTATGTCTGATCCATTGGTTGTGGGATCATGTGGCTCTGTCTATCACTTGTTGCTCATCCTGTTTGGTATGCAAGGAGTGCTGTTTGGTGGCTTCACCAGATTGACACCTCATTATCAGGCCTGCCTGGTGCTGCTCCTGGCATGCCCTCCTGCACTCTCCATTGACCCAGGGTCGGTCCCCTGGATTGATGGTAATGGTTGAGTGGGGGATATGCCGGGCCATGAGGTTACAGATTGTGCTGGAGTACAATTCTGCTGCTGTTGATGGCCCACAGCACCTCAGTCTTGATAAGCAGGATCTGTTTGAAGTCTGTCCCATTTACCACATTGATAGTGCCACACAACACAGTGGAGGTTATTCTCAATGTGAAGGGGGGGACTGTGCGATGGTCACTCTTACCAATACTGTCATAGACTGATGCATCTGTAGGTGTCAGATTGGTAAGGATGAGGTGAAGTATGTTTTTCCCTCACCACCTGCCACAGACCCAGCTATGTCCTTTAGTGCCTGTTTAGTTCAATCAGTAGTACTGCTGCCAAGCCACCCTCGGTGGTGGACATTGCAATCCCCCATCCACAGTACAGGTTGTGCCCTTGCAATCTTCAGTGCTTCCTCTAAGTAATGTCAACATGGAGGAGCACCCATTCATCAGCAGGAGGTTTCCTTGCCCATGTTAACAATGAAGCCATGAGATGTCATAGGATCCAGAGTCAATATTGAGCACCCACAGCATAACTCCCTCCTGACTGTATCCCACTGTGCCACCACCCATTCTGGGTCTGTCCTGCCAGTGGGACAGGACATATCTGGGGGTGGTGATGGTGGACATTGTCTGTAAGGTACAATACTGTGAGTATGACTATGTCACGCTGTCCCTTGACTAGTCTGTGAGATAGCTTTAGATTACTTGCAGTGTGGAAACAGGTCAAAGCTCACCCACCCAGACCCATTCCCCTACACCTAACACTACGGGAAATTTAGCATGGCCAATTCAACTAACCTGCACATTTTTGGACTGTGGGAGGAAGGCCACACAGACACGGGGAGAATTTGCAAACTCCACACAGTCAGTCGCCTGAGGCACGAATTGAACCCAGGTCTCTGGCGCTGTGAGGCAGCAGTGCTAACCACAGTGCCACCGTGCCACCCAGCTCTCCCAACTTTGACACTAGCCCCCAGATGGTACTGAGGAGGACTTTGCAGGGTCGACAGGGCTGTTTCTGCTGTCGTCTTTCCCAGTGCCTAGGTCGATTCCAGGTGATCTGTCCGGTTTCATTGCTTTGAGACTTTGTAGCGATTAGTACAACTGAACAGCTTGCTAGGCCAACTGAGAGGCAACATTAGAGTGGTGCTGGAAAAACACAGCAGGTCAGGCAGCATCCGAGGAGCAGGAAAATCAAGGTTTCAGTCAGGAGCCCCTCATCATTCCTGCTTCTCGGATGCTGCCTGACCTGCTGTGCTTTTCCAGCACCACTCTAATCTTGACTCTAATCTACAGTCCTCACTTTCACCCAACTGAGAGTCAACCACATGGCTGTGGGTCTGGAGTCACATGTAAGCCAGACCCGGTGAGAATGGTAGATTTCTTTCCTTGAAGCACATTAGTGAACCAGATGGGTTTTTCAGACAATCAACAATCATTTCATGGTCATCAGTCGATTCTTTATCCCAAATCCAATTAAGGTCCCATTGAGTCTGAGGTAACCCGCTTTCCTGTCCACTTCACAACCAATTTTGATGTCAACTGCAATCTTATTAACATGGGTGGTACGGCGGCTCAGTGGTTAGCCCTGCTGCCTAATAGTACCAGGGTTCCAGGTTCAATTCCAGCCTCGGGTGACTGTCTGTCTGGAGTTTGCACATTCTCCCCATGTCTGCGTGGGTTTGCTCCGGTTTCCTCCCACAGTCCAAAGATGTGCAGGCCTGGTGAATTGGCCATGCTAAATTGCCCATTGTGTTAGGTGCATTAGTCAGAGGGAAATGGGTCGGTGTGGACTGGTTGGGCCGAAGGGCCTGTTCCCACACTGTAGGGAATCTAGTCTAATCCCTCCGACATTCACATCCAAATCATTTATAGGAAAGACGAAGAGCAGTACACTAGTGGTCACAGGCCTCCAAATAAAAACTGCCCACCGCTATCCTTTATCTCCTACCTTCAAGCCAATTTTGTATCCAAATGGCTAGCTCTCCCTGGATTCCATGTGATCCGAAGTTGATAGGAAGAGACAGTTCCATGGTGGGGATTGAACCAAAAATAAAATCTTGGACCAAGGTAGGACTCCTACTTCTACATACGGTGTCCCAAAGTTTAACCCCACTCCCAAATTCTTGACCAGTGTGATGGCATGACATTGCCATGAGATCAAGGTTCAGTTTGCCAGTCCAAAAGGACCCAAGCACAATTTGCAGAAGACCAAGGCCTGTCTTGTGTGCTCTGAGCCAAGATTGATCCTTTGGAAAGCCCCACAAAGCACGTTGGTTCAGAATTGTGGAAGGAGTCATTGACGGTGAAGGGTAAATACTCTGTGTCAGATGGTAACGCTCAAGGAAGCTTTCAATACATTGGGCACAATCTTATTAAAGTCCCAAACGATGTAGGATAAGGTGTGAAATCGAGGAGAATTGTTAGAGAGATTGAGTGAAATCTTTCTCGACTTTTCTCGAGAAACAAGAGAGACTTTACAAGAGATATCACAGCGTTGACACGGGATTCTCGGTAGGGAATAACGAGATGCCGCTCATAATGGGGATTGTTGCTTGATATGGCATGGAATCCCACCTCATTAAAATATTTACTGAGCCACCACAATTTTACAGGGTCAGGGCGTCACTGGCTAGGCCAACATTTATTGCCCACCTCAGAGGGTGGTTAAGAGTCAGCCACATTGCAGTGGGTCTGGAGTCACAGGTAGGCCAGACCAGGTAAAGATGGCAACTTTCTTCCTTAAAGGGGCATGAGTGAATCAGATGGTTTTTTTTACCCCAACAGTCAACAATAGTGTCATGGTGATCATTAGACTCTTAATTCCAGATTTTTATTGGTTTCAAGTCCCTCCATCTGCCCTGGTGGGATTCAAACCTGAGTCCCCAGACGTTAGGTGGGTCTCTGGATTGACAGCCCAAATCCAAAGATGTGCAGGTTAGGTGAATTGTCTGTGCCAAATTACCCACCGTCTGGATTAGTGGTGCTGGAAGAGCACAGCAGTTCAGGCAGCATCCAAATGCTGCCTCAACTGCTGTGCTCTTCCAGCACCACTAATCCAGGATCTGGTTTCCAGCATCTGCAGTCATTGTTTTTACCTCAAATTACCCACAGTGTTAGTCAGGGGTAAATATAGGGTGGGGGAATGTGTCTGGGTGGGTTACTCTTAGGAGGGTCGGTGTGGACATGTTGGGCTGAAGGGCCTGTTTCCACACTGTAGGACCTCTAATCTAATCTGTAAAAGACAGTCCAGTGATAAAACTGATTGTTAGTAAGAAGAGAGGGTTCAAAATTGTATATGCCCTTCTTCCAACTGACTGTAAAGTTGCAGAATCTTCCTTCCTCTATTCACACAGAGAAACACAAACCAGTGAGCTACTGCCTGGGGGAGAAAGGTGAAGGTTTTCAGAACAAAAAAAGTGCTTATTAAAAATGGTTCTCTGTCATAAATGTTACAGGCAGTGTAATCTTCTTTTTATGAACACATTGTGCTGTAATTTGAAACACAGACAATTTCATAGTAAACATGAAATGAAAGTGTGATGGATCAGTAGGCTGGATAACACATCCATTCAGATTGCTGTAATTGTTCTACACCAGAGGCTACTTTATAGAGATCTGCAATACACATGTTTAATTTATATTAATAACACTGTCAATATATCTTCTTATTAACATACATCACGTTGCAGCGATGAATATAACTAGCATGTATGACAAACATGAGGGGAAATAGGTTGATAAATTTTAGTCCTTGGTAAACTAAAACTAAGCTTGCAGTTAGAATACAATCGAGGCAAATATGTAGCGAGAAAGCATTTTGAATTTCAACACTTTGTGAGGAGTTTGCACATTCTCCCCGTGTCTGCGTGGGTTTCCTCCGGGTGCTCCAGTTTCCTCCCACAATCCAAAGATGTGCAGGTCAGATGAATTGGCCATGCTAAATTGCCCCATAGTGTTAGGTGCATTAGTCAGAGGGAAATAGGTCTGGGTGGGTTGCTCTTCGGAGGGTCGGTGTGGACTGGTTGGGCCGAAGGGCCTGTTTCCTCACTGTAGGGAATCTAATCTAATCTAATCAAATCTTAAAGTAAAGCCTCTTCAATGTAGAAAAGCTTCCCATAGACTCTTGGTAGATAGAGATGACTTGGCCCATCGTATCTTTGTATGAGCTATCTCCTCGCTGGTCCACATGGACCTGCAGACATTTTCCTTTTGAACATTGGTGACACAGTGGTTAGCACGCTGCCTCACAGTGCCAGAGACCTGGGTTCAATTCCATGCTCGGGCGACTGTCTGTGGGGAGTTTGCACATTCCACTGTGTCTGTGTGGGTTTCCATCAGGTGCTCTGGTTTCCCCCCACAGTCCAGTCCAGTGTCATGCAGGTCAGGTGAACTGACCATGCTAAATTGCCTATAGTGTTCAGGGATGGGTAAGTTAGGTGCATTAGTCAGGGGTCAATGTAGAGTAATAGGGTAGGGGAATGGGCCTGGGTGGGTTACTCTTCAGAGGGTCAGTATGGATTTGTTGGGCTGAAGGGCTTCATAGAATCCCTACAGTGTGGAAAGGGGGACTCTGGCCCAGCAAGTTCACACTGACCCTCTGGAGATATAACCCACCCAGACCCATTCCCCTAATACTCTACATTTACCCCTGACTAATGTATGTAACCTACATATCCCTGAACACTATGGGGTAATTTAGCATGGCCAATTCACCGAACCTACACATCTTTGCACTGTGGGAGGAAACCCATACAGACACAGGAAGAACATGTAAACTCCACACAGACAGTTGCTTGAGACTGGAGTTGAACCTGGGTCCCTGGTGCAGTGAGGCAGCAGTGCTAACCATTGAGCCACCGTGCCAAATAGCCTGTTTCTACATTGTCGGGATTCTATTTATGAGATGGGATGGATTACCAGCTACCTCCTTGGATCCACAACGTAATCCTGGCGTATTGCAAGCTTTTGGGAACCACGCAGTCCTCAAGAGTGAGAAGATTTTCCCGCCTCAGTTACTGCCTTAAAAACAATTACAACAATTTAAACTGAAATGCATTTCAGAGCTGCCTGTATAGGCCATGAAAGTTTCCTTGCTGCAGTGCTCAATGGGTTAATTGCTCTGTGTTCGATGATGTGAATCTTGGTAACAGATCTATGCTCGATTTATGAAGCCTGACTAATGACTCAGAGTAAACTGAGAGGCAACAAGAAATGAAATAAGCACAAGTCCAGACATTTTGAACTGCAGAGATATTTTAAAGTTCAATAACTGAATCTTGTTGCACGCTTAGAAAATAGTGTCACATCTGCATCATTGCAGTACATAATGTATACAAGGCACGGCAGCTACTTCTGATTCTGAATGAAGCATAAACGGATGAAAATTGTATCAGAATATTTCTGTTCTTCTGAATTCAGTTGGAAAAGCCCCATGAGCAAGGAGCCGAGCTGCTGTAGATTTGACTCATTTCAATTTCTCATCGTTTCTTTAAAAATTGCAATTTTTGCACGTACATAATCTTCTCTGATTCCCCACTGCAAGATTTTTCTTCCCAATAGATAGTTATCCTCTGTATGTCCAAGGACTAATAAAGGTGTTCGAGGATAATGCAGTGGTAGCATCCTTACCTTTGAGTCAGGAGTCCAGGGTTCAAGTCCCACCTGCTCCAGACACGTGGCATAATATCTCTGAGCCTGATAACAACCACCTGATGAAGGAGCGTCGCTCCGAAAGCTAGTGCTTCCAAATAAACCAGTTGGACTATAACCTGGGTGTTGTGTGGTTTTTAACTTTGTCCAACACCAGCTCCTCCACATCACGTGTCTGAGCAGGTTGAAGAGAAACTATTTTTAAAAAGGCCTTGATTAGATCAGCCAAGCTCTTGTGTGGCGGAACTGGCTCAAAGACTGAATGCTGACTGTTGCTCCTAACATGCATTTGTACCAATTATTTATTGCCAATGCTTCAAAGCTTTGAGAAGACTATAATATGGAGAAGGTCATTCTGGGCATTCCAGTTTACGCAACGTTATGGTTCATGGGAGACGATGGCCTAGTGGTATTATCACTGGACTGCTAATCCAGAGAGGAAAAGGTGAGGACTGCTGGAGGCCAGAGTCAAAAGCTGTGGTGCTGGAAAAGCACAGCAGTCCAGGCAGCATCCAAGGAGCTGTTAATCCACAAATCCAAGTAATGTTCTAGAGACCTAGAAATGTGAATTCAATAAAAATCTGGAATGAAGAGTCTAGCAACAACCATGAAACCATTGCCAGTTGTCAGAAAACTCCATCTGGTTCCCTAGTGAAGGAAGGAAACTGCTGTCCTTACCTGGTCTGGCCTACATGTGACTCCAGACCCACAGTGACGTGATTGACTCTTAACTATTCTCTTGGTAATTTTGAGGTGAAAAATGTGTTGCTGGAAAAGCGCAGCAGGTCAGGCAGCATCCAAGGTGCAGGAGAATCGACGTTTCGGGCATAAGCCCTTCTTCAATAAACACTGGCCTAGTAAGCGACCCCAAGAAGTGAATGTGTTTAAAAAAAAACTAGTTACAGAGAGCACTAATAATCAACATTTGGATCCTGAGGGGATTTGACTGGGTGGACATGAAAAGGATACTTCCTCTTATGGAAGAATGTAAAAGTAGGGGTCTCTGTTTCAAAACAAGATGGCATCAAGTCAAAACAGAGATGAGGGCACTTTTTTTTCTGTCAGAGAGTTGTGTGTCTTGGAATCCCCTTCCTCAAAGGGTAGTTGATACAGAATCTTTAAATATTGTTAAGGTGGAGTTCGATAGATTCTCGATGACCAAGGGGATGAAAGGTTATCAGGGATATGTAGGAATATAGAGTTATGGTTAAAATCAGATCAGCCATGATCCTATTGAATGGGGGGAGCAGGCTGAAAGGACTGAGTGGCCCAGTCTTGTTTTTTGTTTATGTGTTTGTAAAATCCATACAGTGTAGGAGCAGGTTCATAGAGGCATAGGGATGTACAGCACAGAAACAGACCCTTCTGTCAACTTGTCCATGCCAACTAGTTATCCGAAATTAATCTAGTCCCATTTGCCAGCATCCGACCCATATCCCTCTAAACCCTTCCGATTCATGTACCCATCCAGATGTCTTTTAAATTTTGTAATTGTACCAGCCTCCACCACTTCCTCTGGCAGCTCATTCCATACATATACCCCCTTTGTGTGTAAAAGTTGCCCCTTAGGTCCTTTTTATATCTTTCCCCTCTCACCCTAAACTTATGCCCTCTAGTTCTGGACTCCCCTATCCTCGGCAACAGACCATGTCTATTCATTCTATCTGAACCCTTCATGATATTAAAGACCTCTATAAGGCCATCCCTCAGCCTCTGACGCTCCAGGGAAAACAGCCCCAGCCTATTCAGCCTCTCCCAATAGCTCAATCCTTCCTACTCCATTCTCCTCAACTCCTCTTTGCTGTCTTTGCCTCATAACTTTTGATTCCCTCACTGATTAAAAATCCACCTCTGCTTTGGATATAATTAATATGGAAAATTTGTAAGCCTGCGCTGGTGCCCAAACTTGGATTCTGTCTACCTTGGGGTTTACCAGACATTGGGTATCAGTATTTCATTCTTGAAGCTGTTCTATATTTCTAGATTGTTCACTTTGTATGTTCTTGTAGCCGTACATTGTGGGACTGGCCATAGTTATACCAGATCTGGTACAGGAGGGTAGATCTGCTCCCTAAAATAACTTAGAACAAAGAAAGAAAGAACAAAGAAAATTTACAGCCCAGGGAATAGGCCCTTCGGCCCTCCAAGCTTGAGCTGATTCAAATCCACTGTTTAAACCTGTCGCCCGAATCCTAAGCGTCTGTATCCCTCTGCTCCCCATCTACTCATGCATGTGTCCAGATGCATCTTAAATGAATCTACTATGCCTGCCTCTACCACCTCTGCTGGCAATGCATTCCAGCTACCTACCACCCTCTGTGTGAAGTAATTGCTTGTCATGGAGAAAGTGAGGACTGCAGATGCTGGAGATCAGAGCTGAAAAATGTGTTGCTGGAAAAGCGCAGCAGGTCAGGCAGCATCCAAGGAGCAGGAGAATCGACGTTTCAGGCATAAGCCCTTCTTCAGGAATCTGCGCATGTCCCCCTTAAACTTTTCACCTCTCACTTTGAAATCGTGACGTCTCGTTATTGAATCCTTCACACTGGGAAAAAGCTTGTCTCTATCCACCCTGTCTATACCCTTCATAATTTTGTAGACCCTAATCAGGTCCCCCCTCAATTCTCCTTTTTTCTAATGAAACCAATCCTAATCTACTTAACCTGTCTTCATAGCCAGCTCCTTCCATACCAGTCAACATCCTCGTAAACCTTCTCTGCACCCTCTCCAAAACATCCACATCCTTTTGGCGACCAGAACGGTACACAGTTAACTTAGTAAATTTTGTTGTGTTTAAAGATCCTTTTCAAATGGATCTTAAGTTAACCTTTCCAGTCAGCCAAACAGCCAGCACTCAATGGGGATTGTGTTGTGGATACATTAGGGAGATTTAAACCATCCTTGGATAAGCACATGGATGACAATAGGATAGTGTAGGGGGACAAACTGAGAATGGTTCACAGGTCGGAGCAACATCGAGGGCCGAAGGGCCTGTTCTGTGCTGTGTTGTTCTATGTTCTATATCACTGTGTGGTGGCCTGACCCAGCACTGGGATAGTGAGCACAGCAGTAACACACATCCAATCAAATATCCTCCATTTACGTTGATTCAAGACAAAAATATATTGTGAACATTTGAAGCATTAAGTTGGTTTCATCTCATGAGGCACAATGTTGGAGGTGAAGGCCAAACAGCAGTATTTCACTCCTGGTCTCGGTCTATATTCTGCTCCCCTTCTCTTGCCGTCTCTTGTCAGTGTCTGCAGCAACGTATACGTTTATGCTCCTGATGTCAGGCTGTGGAAATTAGTCCATTTGTCAATGTCAGAGGCTTGCAGTGGCTGGGAGCTGTCACACAGCGAACTCTGCTATCTCTCCACAGAACAGCACAGTCTATTCAATATTGATCTTGCAAACCTACTGTAGGTAATCCATAGGAAGCTTCAGCTATTTAATATTACATGCCACTATTCACACTGAATAAGAATCCCTCTTTATTCACCCATGAGCAGAAATAATACTTTTCTGTTTGAACAATTGATGGGACTGGGAGGAGCTGATTCCCTTAGATTCTATAGATTTGAAGTGACTCAAAACAGCCGCTTCTACATTTCGTGTGTAGACTTAGAGCAACATCTACTGTGGGCTCATTTCAAATCTCCCATCCTGGCCTTTTTAGTCCTTTGAAGGTTAGACTGCCATAAGAATGTCTCTAATGTTGTGGGTGGCACGGTGGCACAGTGGTTAGCACTGCTACCTCACAGTGCCTGAGACCTGGGTTCAATTCCAACCTCGGGTGACTGTCTGTGTGGAGTTTGCATGTTCTCCCCGTGTCTGTGTGGGTTTGCTCTGGTTTCCTCCCACCATCCAAAGATGTGCAGGTCAGGTGAATTGGCCATGCTAAATTTCCTGTAGTGTTAGCTAAGGGATATGGGTGGGTCGGTGTGGACTGGTTGGGCCGAAGGGCCTGTTTCCACACTGTAATCTAATCTAAACTTCAAATGATGTTGTTCTTGCTTCATGCCCCTCCTGTGCAGCGTTAACCTTGTATGTCTCACTCTGTCTAAGCACCCTATGATCTGTATATCCATGTTTGTTATGATCTGCCCATACTGCTCACAAAACAAACTTTTCACTGTACCCAAATATGTGCGACAACAACAAAATCAAATCAAAATGAAGGTATACACAAGGGTTTCAAATTTTGAAAGCGTGGAGTAGAATTCAAACCAGTATATGCGAAGGAACAGGGAACAGGCCCTGTAGTGTAAAGGGTTAACTGTACCTTTCCTCCAAGAATAGCCACTGAGCATGTGCATAAGAAGCTGTGTCATAGCAATGCCAAGTCACATGATCTGGAGACTGCATTTGTTGTGTTCCATCTCTTACCCATGCCTAGTGTACAGTATGCTTAATTACGCATACTCATGAGATCGGACAACAAAAACTTGTCTCATCTGTGATACCCAACTACCATGAGACAATTACTTACAGTGTGGAAATAGGCCCACCAAAGAGCAACCCACCCAGACCCATTCCCCTACATTTACCCCTTCACCTAACACTACAGGCAATTTAGCATGGCCAATTCACCCTAACCTGCACATCTTTGGACTGTGGGAGGAAACCAGAGCAAATCCATGCCAACACAGGCAGAATGTGCAAACTCCACACAGACAGTTGCCTGAGGTGGGGAATTGAACCCAGGTCTCTAGTGCTGTAAGGCAGCATTGCTAACCATTGCGCCACCGTGCCGCCCATAGAAGGGTGTAGACCTAGTCTTACTGCCAGTCACAATTAAATTGATCACAATATTTTAGTTTCCTTTTAGTCTATTCAGTCCCTGAATAAACTTATAGGTTTGCACTTTGGAATCAATACTCATAGAGTCAGAGATATATGGACTCAGTCAGCACAGAAACAGAGCTTTCGGTCCAACTTGTCCATGCCGACCGGATATCCCAAACTGACCTTGTCTCCTTTACCAGCGCTTGTCCCATATCCCTCTAAACTCTTCCTACTCACATACCCATCCAAATGTCTTTTAAGTGCTATAATTGTACCAGCCTCCACTACATCCTCTGCCAATTTGTTCTATACACGTACCATCCTCTGCGTGAAAAAGTTGCCCCTCAGGTCCTTTTTAAATCTGTCCTCTTTCATCCTAAATGTATGCCCGCTAATTCATGAGGAGAGATTGACTGGGTTAGGATCGTTTTCACTGGAGTTCAAACAAGTCACAGGGGTGATCTCATAGAGACTCATAAACTTCTAACAGGACCAGACAGTAGATGCAGGGAGGATATGCTCAATGGTGGGTGTGTCCAGAGCAAAGGGTCACACGCTGAGGATTCGAAGTGAACCATTTAGGACGGAGATGAGGAGGCATTTCTTCACTCAATGGAATTCATTACCATTGATGCCAAAACATTGAATGTATTCGAGAGACAACTAGGTATAGCAGTTGGGGCGAATGGGATCAAAGGTTATGGGGAGAAAGCAGGACTAGGCTTGTGAGTTGGATGATCATGATGAATGGCAGAGCACATTCGAAGGGCCGAATGGCCTCCTCCTGTTCCTATCTCCTATGTTTCTGAATTGTTGGCACAAAAGAAGAAAATGATTTGGTCGAATGTGGAAAAATAAGACATGACAAGATTATGAAATTGAGAAGTCAATTCTATGAGGTACATGCCCCAGCACAGGGCCATGGTTAGAAGACAGTGATGAGTTGGCCTAAACTTGTGCCTTAAAGGCGGATGGAAAGACAATAGGTCAGGGTCCTTTTCACAATTTGTTCCTTAGATTTGAAAAGAGCAATGAGGTCTTACATATCCTCTGCTCACAGGGCACCTAATTCTTAAAACAGCCATTCTTAACAATTGGCAAAATACTGCAGACGCTGCGAAATATGAAATATCAACAGAAAATGCTAGAAACTCTCAGAGAGCATCAGTGGAGAGAGAACCACCGAGTCAGCATTTCAGATCATCAAGCCAAGTATTGCGTTGCCACCATTTCCTGCTTGTAATTATCTGAAAAAGATGGCTCGGTTTGTTAAAGTGAACATTGCGGAGTCATACATCACAATGTCGAGCGTTGGCACCTTAAACCCTGCAACTGATCTAAGCACTGGAATTGTAAAGGGGAGGTCACACCTGGTGCATTTGTTGGAATTCTCAGGGGAATGGCTTGTGTCAACTTTCAGAAGGCACGTGATAAAAATCCCAATAAGATACCGGTACTTACAGTCAGATTTCACGCAATGGAAGAAATATTATTGCTTTACTTGGAACAGGAGGAGGCCATTCAGCCCCTCAAGCCTGATCTGCCATTCAATAGGATCATAGCTAATCAGTTTGTTTAAATTCCACATTCCCATTGAACTATGATATCCTTGGATTCCCTTCCTTATTGAAAACATTAAAAAACTATTCAGTGATCCTTCTGAAATGGAGAATTTCACAACTCTCTGAGAGAACACATTTTCTCCTCATCTCAGTCCTAAAAGGGTAACCCTTCTGTTTTTACCCACACAGCACTGATCTGTTGAAAATGAGGTGAGTGTGAAGTGCTAGACAGCACCAATAATGAGCAATTTCTCGAATTAAGGAAGCGTTGTTTAATTAATCTTTCACAGTATGAGGGTGTCACTGACTGGGCCAGCAGTTATTGGCCGTCCCTAATTGCCCAGAGGGCTGTTAAGAGTCAACCCATTGCTGTGGGTCTGGAGTCACATGTAGGCCAGATCAGGTAAGGATGGCAGTTTCCTTCCCTAAAGGACATTAGTGAACCAGATGGGGTTTTTTAAAATCAACAATTGGTCATGATCAGCATCACTTTTGACAAACTTTATATTCTTCCCTGGAGAAGAAAGCCAGATTAGTTTTCACAAAACAGTAATTGCTGTTTCACCAATGTTTAATTCCAGATTTTACTGAATTCAAATTTCAGTCATGGCGTGATCTGAACCCACATCCACAGAACATTAGCCAGCGTTTCTGGGATTACCAGTCCTGTTTCCTTATTGTTAGATCACTACCTCCACTTGTGGGCGATGTGGAGGAGCTGGAGTTGGACTGGGATGGACAACATGGAAAAAAAAATCACATGACACCAGGTTATAGTCCAGCATATTTCGAACAAACCTCTGGATGTAGTTTTTCTTGCTGAGCTGGATGGCTCATTTTCAGATGTTTCGTCACCAGACTAGGTGACATCATCAATGAGCCTCTGGATGAAGCACTTGTGGAATGGCCTGCTTTCTATTTATGTGTTTGGTTTTCCTTGGGTCAGTGATGCCATTTCCTGTGGTGATGCCATATTCTGTGGTGATGTCATTTCCTTTTCTTTTTCTCAGAGGGTGGTAGATGGGGTCTAACTCGATGTGTTTGTTGATAAGAGTTCCGGTTGGAAGGCCATGCTTCTATGAATTCTCGTGCATGTCTCTGTTTGGCTTGTCCTCAGGTAGATGTGTTGTCCCAGTCAAAGTGGTGTCCTTCCTCATCTGTACGTAAGGATACTAGTGAGAGAGGATCATATCTTTCACAGTCATCAACTAGCCACAAAACAACATGACAGGATTTGGGGACATCGCTGTCTGTGCCAGCATTTATTGCCCATCTCTCATTCTACATGGGTGATTTAAAAGTCAATCACATTGGCTGTGGGTCTAGAGTCACATGTGGGCCAGACTGGGTAATTCCTGATGAAGGGCTTTTGCCCGAAACATCGATTTTCCTGCTCCTCGGACGCTGCCTGACCTGCTGTGTTTTTCCAGTGCCACTCTAATCTAGACTCTGATTTCCAGCATCTGTAGTCCTCACTTTTGCCTGTGTAATTTCCTTCTGTAAAGGACGTCAGCTTAACCAGATGGGATTTTTGCAACAATCAACAGAGGTCACCATTACGCTAGCTTTTTATTCCAAATTTTGATTGAATTCAGCTTTCGCCCTCTTTCATGGTGGGACATGAACTCATGTGTCCACAGCATCCTTTTGCCAAAAAAAACAGACCCGGAGCTCCCAGTTGCCTGCCGTTACAACACTCCACCTTGTTCCCTTTCCAACATCTCTATCTCAGGCATGCTGCAGTGCTCCAGTGATAGTCAGCACAAGCTGGAAGACCAGCTCCTCATTTTCGATCGGGAACTCTACAGCCTTTTAGACTCAATATCAACAGTCTTGGGGCTTCAGCCCTCCCAAGTCCTTACCCCAACCCCCACACACCAACTTTGCTATCACATGGTCTGCTATTAGACACAACCCATTGCTCGTCACTAACAATCTCCATTAATGGCTATTGACCTTCGTAGCCACATCATTACCCACTCCTATGTCTGTCCAACTCTCTCTTTGAGCTCTATCCCTTCCTATCATTTGAATTGCATTGAATTTATTGTCACGTGTACCGAGGCACAGTGAAAAGCTTTGTCTTGCGAGCAATACCGGCAGATCCCAGAGTTAATTTAGCATAGATCAGTAAATAATAAGTAAACAGCAGCAAAAACAAAAACACAGGTACAAGCGAATGTTAAGAGTTTGTGAGTCCATTCAGGAGTCTAACAACAGTCGGATAGAATTTTACTCCTTACCCCTTCCCCCTCTGCCCTATCTTCTGCATATAAACTAACATTTTCTAGCTACCGAAGGGTTCTGAGGAAGGGTAATTGGACCCAAAACTTTAACTCTGTGTTCTAGCTGCAGAAGCTGCCAGACTTGCTGAGCTTTTCTGACAATTTCGGGTCTCGGTGCCCAGAGCATTAGCCTGTGAGAGGCAATTGAAGACGTCTTTTAGCACTGGACGTGTGCTCCAGGAGTGAAGCCATGAGGATGTGATGCATGATTAAAGTCTCAAGCTACTAATCATGCAGTACATCTTCATGAGGAGTCTCTACCTGGAGAGGAATGGGTCCCTTATTAACAATGAGAAGAATTAAAGGATCAGAACCCGAAGCATAATGACTTCCAAAATACTGCCAGGTGTAGGCTGCCCCTCTGTTCTTAGGGAATTGCTTCTCCGATAATGACAGGCCAGCCTTTTAGAAAATTGATGACTGAAATAAAAATACATTTCATTCATGACCCAGCTAACAGATGATTGAATCTGTTTAGACGCTGGCTCAGAGTGAGTGAGTGTCAGGCTCCTAAATTATGAGCAGGCCGCTTAATGAGTCAGTGCTGATCAAACACAGCCCAATCACTGCACAATTACCTCGAGAGAATGAAATATATTGGTCAGATGCATATGTTCCAGTCAGTCACAGTTTGACACTCAGACCTACTCCCCATCCCCGTTCAACAGTGACCGCATCTAAATTATGATCTCCAGAGGATTGACAGAGTTTGCAAACTCAATCAACAGCGGCTATGGAAATGCTATTTCAGTTAATGAGGGATGTCGCAAATTAGTTACAGCGTAGCAACAGGCCATTCGGCCCAGTGGGTCCATACTGATCTCCTTTCATATTGGCAGGACCAATCGCAGACTGGATAACCACTTTGTGGAACACCTTTGCTGCAGAAGCGTAGAAACATAGGAAATAGGTGTGGGAGTAGGCCATTCGGCCCTTCGAGCCTGCACCAATATTCAATACGATCATGGCTGATCATGCGATGGTATCCCACTCCCCCTTTCTCTCCATACCCCTCGAGCCCTTTAGCTCCCTCTTAAATATGCACTGGCCCCAACAGCTTCCTGTGGGAGAGAATTTCACAGGTTCACAGCTCTCTGGGTGAAAGAATTCTTCCTCATCTCAGTCCTAAATGGCTCACCCTCTATTCTTAGACTGTGACCCCTAGTTCTGGACTTCCCCAACATCAGGAACGTTCTTCCTGCATCAATATGGTTGATCCCAGACTTTCAGTCATTTGCCATTTAGAGTCACAGAGTCATAGAGATGTACAGCATGGAAACAGACCCTTCAGTCCAACCCGTCCATGCCGACCAGATATCACAACCCAATCTAGTCCCACCTGCCAGCATCTGGCCCAAACCCTTCCTATTCATATACCCATCCAAATGCCTCTTAAATGTTGTAATTGTACCAGCCTCCACAACTCACTCTGGCAGCTCATTCCATACACCTACCACCCTCTGCGTGAAAAGGTTGCCCCTTAGGTCTCTTTTATATCTTTCCCCTCTCACCCTAAACCTATGCCCTCTAGTTCTGGACTCCCTGACACCAGAGAAAAGACTTTGTCTATTTATCCGATCCATGTCCCTCATAATTTTGTAAACCTCTATAAGGTCACCCCTCAGCCTCCAACGCTCCAGGGAAAACAGTCCCACCCTGTTCAGCCTCTCCCTGTAGCTCAGATCCTCCAACCCTGGCAACATCCTTGTAAATCTTTTCTAAACCCTTTCAAGTTTCACAACATCTTTCCAATAGGAAGGAGACCAGAATTGCACGCAATATTCCAACAGTGGCCTAACCAATGTCCTGTACAGCTGCAACATGACCTCCCAACTCCTGTAATCAATACTCTGTCCAATAAAGGAAAGCATACCAAACACCTTCTTCACTATCATATCTACCTGTGACTCCACTTTCAAGGAGCTATGAACCTGCACTCCAAGGTCTCTTTGTTCAGCAACACTCCCTAGGACCTTACCATTAAGTGTATAAGTTCTGCTAAGATTTGCTTTCCCAAAATGCAGCACCTCGTATTTATCTGAATTAAACTCCATCTGCCACTTCTCAGCCCATTGGCCCATCTGGTCCAGATCCTGTTGTAATCTGAGGTAACCCCCTTCGCTGTCCACTACACCTCCAATTTTGGTGTCATCTGCAAACTTACTAACTGTCCCTCTTATGCTCGCATCCAAATCATTTATGTAAATAACAAAAAGCAGAGGGCCCAGCACCGATCCTTGTGGCACTCCACTGGTCACAGGCCTCCAGTCTGAAAAACAACCCTCCACCACCACCCTCTGTCTTCTACCTTTGAGCCAGTTCTGTATCCGAATGGCTAGTTCTTCCTGTATTCCATGACGTCTAACCTTGCTAACCTCAGGCGACTGACTGTGTGGAGTTTGCACGTTCTCCCCGTGTCTGCGTGGGTTTCCTCCAGGTGCTCCGGTTTCCTCCCACAGTCAAAGGTGTGCAGGTCAGGTGAATTGGCCATGCTAAATTGCCCGTAGTGTTAGGTAAGGGGTAAATGTAGGGGTATGGGTGGGTTGCGCTTCGGCGGGGCGGTGTGGACTTGTTGGGCCGAAGGGCCTGTTTCCACACTGTAAGTAATCTAATCTAATCTAATCAGTCTCCCATGGGGAACGTTGTCGAACGTTTTACAGAAGTCCATATGGATCACATCTACTGCTCTGCCCTCATCAATTTTCTTTGTTACTTCTTCGAAAAACTCAATCAAGTTTGTGAGACATGATTTCCCATGCACAAAACCATGTTGACTATCCCTAATCAGGCCTTGCCTTTCCAAATACATGTACATCCTGTCCCTCAGGATTCCCTCCAACAACTTGCCCACCACCGAGGTCAGGCTCACTGGTCTATAGTTTCCTGGCTTGTCCTGACCACCCTTCTTAAACAGTGACACCACGTTTGCCAACCTTCAGTCTTCCGGCACCTCACCTGTGACTATTGATGGTTCAAATATCTCAGCAAGAGGCCCAGCAATCACTTCTCTAGCTTCCCACAGAGTTCTCGGGTACACCTGATCAGTGGGAGCAGCGGCCGAGTAAAAGTGAACCCAGGAGACTACAGCTAAGGTAAGACAGTTTGTTTTAAAATTACTTACCTGTAGCGGGCAGCGGTGTTTTTTGTCTCTCTCTTCACAGAAAGAGCGGGAGCAGCAGAGGAAGTGACGGCAAGCAGAGGGGCAGCTGGGAAGGAGAACAGTGAGTATAAATACTCACCCTTTAATCACCAATGGTCACTTGAGTGGGAGCAGCAGCCGAGTAAAAGCGAACCCGGGAGACTTTTCACCGCAGAGAGCGGCGCGAGCTGGGCGGAAGTGAGGTTGGAGCGCAGAGCTGGTCGGGAAGGTAAGTGATTAGTATTTGAGTGGGTGTGTTCTAGACCCCAGTCCCTTCGTAGGGCCTCCTCTAACCTAACTTTAAAGTCCACAGGTAAGTGACTGTGTTATTGACTCAGTGTTCTTGTTTTGGAGACAAAGTGTACAGTCATGGCAGCGCAGGCGGTGGAATGTTCCTCCTGCAGGATGTTTGAGGTAGGGGTGACCACCGATACTCCTGCCGACTTCGTCTGCAGGAAATGCAGTCAGATCCTGCTCCTCACCGAACGAGTTAGGGAACTGGAACTGGAGTTGGATGAACTGAGGATTATTCGAGAGGCTGAGAGGGTGATTGATAGAAGCTACAGGGACATAGTTACGCCGGAGAACAGAGGTAGCTGGGTAACAGTTAGAGGTGGGAAGGGGAAGAAACAGGCAGTGCAGGGATCCCCTGTGGTCGTTCCCCTAAAAAATAAGTATACAGCTTTGGAAACTGTTGGGGGAGACAGCCTTGCAGGTGTAAGCTGCAGTGAAGGGGTCTGTGGCGTGAGGTCTGGCTCTGAGACTCAGAAGGGAAAGGGGGAGAGGAGGAGAGCGCTAGCTATAAGAGACTCTCTAGTTAGAGGGACGGACAGGCGGTTCTGTGGACATGAGCGAGACTCTCGGATAGTTTGTTGCCTCCCGGGTGCCAGGGTCCAAGACGTCTCGGACCGTGTCTTCAGAATCCTTAAGGGGGAGGGTGTGCAGCCAGAAGTCGTGGTACACATTGGCACCAACGGCATAAGTAGGAAGAGGGGTGGGAAGGTCATTCAAGAGCTCAGGGAGTTAGGCTGGAAGCTAAAAGCTAGGACAGACAGAGTCGTCATCTCTGGGTTGTTGCCGGTGCCACGTGACAGTGAGGCAAGGAATAGGGAGAGATTGCAGTTGAACACGTGGCTGCAAGGATGGTGTAGGAGGGAGGGCTTCAGGTATTTGGACAATTGGACTGCATTCTGGGGAAGGTGGGACCTGTACAAGCAGGACGGGTTGCACCTGAACCAGAAGGGCACCAATATCCTGGGGGGTAGGTTTGCTAGCACTCTTCGGGGGGGTTTAAACTAATTTGGCAGGGGGATGGGATCCGGACTTGTAGTCCAGCAAGTAAGCTAGCTGTGTGTCAGGATGTCCAAGACTATAGGGAGGCTGTGGAGAAGGTAGCACTGACAGGGACTACTTGCGGACACAGAGATGGGCTCAAGTGCATATACTTCAACGCAAGGAGTATCAGAAATAAGGTGGGTGAACTTAAGGCGTGGATCGGTACCTGGGACTACGATGTTGTGGCCATCACGGAAACGTGGATAGATGAGGGACAGGAATGGCTGTTGGAGGTTCCTGGTTACAGATGTTTCAGTAAGATTAGGGAGGGTGGTAAAAAAGGAGGGGGGGTGGCATTGCTAATTAGAAATGGTATAACGGCTGCAGAAAGGCAGTTTGAGGGGGATCTGCCTCTGGAGGTAGTATGGGCTGAAGTCAGAAATAGGAAAAGTGCAGTCACCTTGTTGGGTGTTTACTATAGGCCCCCCAATAGCAGCAGAGATGTGGAGAAACAGATTGGGAAACAGATTTTGGAAAGGTGCAGAAGCCACAGGGTCGTAGTCATGGGCGACTTCAACTTCCCAAATATTGATTGGAAGCTCTTTAGATCAAGTAGATTGGATGGGGCGGTGTTTGTGCAGTGTGTCCAGGAAGCTTTTCTAACTCAGTATGTAGATTGTCCAACCAGAGGGGAGGCCATATTGGATTTGGTACTCGGTAATGAACCGGGACAAGTGATGGGCTTGTTAGTGGGTGAACATTTTGGTGATGGTGACCACAATTCTGTGACTTTCACCTTGGTTATGGAGAGAGATAGGTGCGCACAACAAGGTAGATTTTACAATTGGGGGAAGGGAAATTACGATGCTGTAAGACAGGATTTGAGGAGCATAAGTTGGGAGCATAGGCTGTCAGGGAAGGATGTGGTGGAAATGTGGAACTTTTTCAAGGAGCAGATACGACGTGTCCTTGATATGTATGTACCGATCAGGCAGGAAAGAAATGGTCGTGTGAGGGAGCCTTGGTTGACGAGGGAGGTTGAATGTCTAGTAAAGAGGAAGAAGGAGGCTTACATAAGGTTGAGGAAACAGGGATCAGACAGAGCAGTGGAGGGATACAGGATAGCAAAAGGGACCTGAAGAAAGGGATTAGGAGAGCTAAGAGAGGGCATGAAAAATCCTTGGCGGATAGGATCAAGGATAACCCCAAGGCATTTTATGTGTATGTGAGAAACCTGAGAATGACGAGAACGAGGGTAGGTCCGATCAAGGACAGTAGTGGGAGACTGTGTATTGAGTCGGAAGAGATAGGAGAGGTCTTGAACAAGTACTTCTCTTCAGTATTTACGAACGAGAGGGACCGTATTGTTGAAGAGGAGAGTGTGAAACTGACTGGTAAGCTAGAAGAGATACTTGTTAGGAAGGAAGATGTGTTGGACATTTTGAACAACTTGAGGATAGACAAGTCTCCCGGGCCTGACGGGATATATCCTAGGATTATGTGGGAAGCAAGAGAGGAAATTGCAGTACCGTTGGCAATGATCTTCTCGTCTTCACTGTCAACGGGGGTGGTACCAGGGGACTGGAGAGTAGCGAATGTTGTGCCCCTGTTCAAAAAAAGGGAATAGGGATAACCTCGGGAATTACAGGCCAGGTAGTCTTACTTCTGTGGTAGGCAAAGTAATGGAAAGGGTACTGAGGGATAGGATTTATGAGTATCTGGAAAGACACTGCTTGATTAGGGACAGCCAGCACGGATTTGTGAAGGGTATGTCTTGCCTTACAAGTCTTATTGAATTCTTCGAGGAGGTGACCAAGCATGTGGATGAGGGTAGAGCAGTGGATGTAGTGTACATGGATTTTAGTAAGGCATTTGATAAGGTTCCTCATGCTAGGCTTATGCGGAAAGTCAGGAGGCATGGGATAGAGGGAAATTTGGCCAATTGGATAGAAAACTGGCTAATCGGTCGAAGTCAGAGAGTGGTGGTAGATGGTAAATATTCAGGCTGGAGCCCAGTTACAAGTGGAGTTCCACAGAGATCAGTTCTGGGTCCTCTGCTGTTTGTAATTTTTATTAATGACTTGGATGAGGGAGTCGAAGGGTGGGTCAGTAAATTTGCAGATGATACGAAGATAGGTGGAGTTGTGGACAGTGAGGAGGGCATTTGTCGTTTGCAAAGGGACTTAGATATGATGCAGAGCTGGGCTGAGGAGTGGCAGATGGAGTTCAACCCTGCCAAGTGTGAGGTTGTCCATTTTGGAAGAACAAATAAGAATGCGGAATACAGGGTTAATGGTAGGGTTCTTAGTCAGGTGGAGGAACAGAGGGATCTTGGGGTCTATGTACATAGATCTTTGAAAGTTGCCACTCAGGTGGATAGAGTTTGTAAGAAGGCCTATGGTGTATTATCGTTCATTAGCAGAGGGATTGAATTCAAGAGTCGTGAAGTGATGTTGCAGCTGTACAGGACTTTGGTTAGGCCACATTTGGAGTACTGTGTGCAGTTCTGGTTGCCTCACTTTAGGAAAGATGTGGAAGCTTTGGAGAGGGTGCAGAGAAGATTTACCAGGATGTTGCCTGGAATGGAGAATAGGTCGTACGAGGATAGGTTGAGAGTTCTCGGCCTTTTCTCGTTGGAACGGCGAAGGATGAGGGGTGACTTGATAGAGGTTTATAAGATGATCAGGGGAATAGATAGAGTAGACAGTCAGAAACTTTTTCCCCGGGTACAACAGAGTTTACAAAGGGACATAAATTTAAGGTGAAGGGTGGAAGATATAGGGGAGATGTCAGGGGTGGGTTCTTTACCCAGAGAGTGGTGGGGGCATGGAATGCGCTGCCCGTGGGAGTGGTAGAGTCAGAATCATTGGCAACCTTTAAGCGGCATTTGGATAGGTACATGGATGGGTGCTTAATCTAGGATAGAAGTTCGGCACAACATCGTGGGCCGAAGGGCCTGTTCTGTGCTGTATTGTTCTATGTTCTATGTTCTATCTATGTTCTAGGTCCTGGGGATTTATCCACCTTGACCTATTTCAAGACATCCAGCACTTCCTCCTCCGTAATCTGGACATTTTGCAAGATGTCACCATCTATTTCCCTACAGTCTATATCTTCCATATCCTTTTCCACAGTAAATACAGATGCAAAATATTCATTTAGTATCTCCCCCATTTTCTGTGGCTCCACACAAAGGCCACCTTGCTGATCTTTGAGGGGCCCTATTCTCTCCCTAGTTACCCTTTTGTCCTTAATGTATTTGTAAAAACTCTTTGGATTCTCCTTAATTCTATTTGCCAAAGCTATCTCATGTCCTTGTTTTGCCCTCCTGGTTTCCCTCTTAAGTATACTCCTACTTCCTTTATATTCTTCTAAGGATTCACTCGATCTATCCTGTCTATACCGAATATATGCTCCCTTCTTTTTCTTAACCAAACCCTCAATTTCTTTAGTCATCCAGCATTCCCTATACCTACCAGCCTTCCCTTTCACCCTCTCAGGAATATACTTTTGCTGGATTCTTGTTGTCTCATTTCTGAAGGTTTCCCATTTTCCAGCCGTCCCTTTACCTGCGAACATCTGCCTCCAATCAGCTTTCAAAAGTTCTTGCCTAATACCGTCAAAATTGGCCTTTCTCTAATTTAGAACTTCAACTTTTAGATCTGGTCTATCCTTTTCCATCACTATTTTAAAACGAATAGATTTATGGTCGCTGGCCCCAAAGTGCTCCCCCACTGACACCTCAGTCACCTGCCCTGCCTTATTTCCCAAGAGTTGGTCAAGTTTTGCACCTTCTCTAGTAGGTACATCCACATACTGAATCAGAAAATTGTCTTATACACACTTAAGAAATTCCTCTCCATCTAAACCTTTAATACTATGGCAGTCCCAGTCGATGTTTGGAAAGTTAAAATCCCCTACCATAACCACCCTATTATTCTTACAGATAGCTGAGATCTCCTTACAAGTTTGTTTCTCAATTTCCCTCTGACTATTGGGGGGTCTATCATACAATCCCAGTAAGGTGATCATCCCTTTCTTATTTCTCAGTTCCATCCAAATAACTTCCCTGGATGTATTTCCGGGAATATCCTCCCTTAGCACAGCTGTAATGCTATCCCTTATCAAAAATGCCACTCCCCCTCGTCTATTGCCTCCCTTTCTATCCTTCCTGTTGCATTTGTATCCTGGAACATTAAGCTGCCAGTCCTGCCCATCCCTGAGCCATGTTTCCGTAATTGCTATGATATCCCAGTCCCATGTTCCTAACCATGCCCTGAGTTCATCTGCCTTCCCTGTTAGGCCCCTTGCATTGAAATAAATGCAGTTTAATTTATTAGTCCTACCTTGTCCCTGCCTGCCCTGACTGTTTGACTCACTTCTGTTCTCAGCTGTACCCGTCTCAGATCGATCTCTTTCCTCACTATCTCCCTGGGTCCCACCCCTCCACCTTACTAGTTTAAATCTTCCCTTTAAAGCAGTTCTAGCAAATTTCCCTGCCAGTATATTAGTCCTCTTCCAATTTAGGTGCAATCCATCCTTCTTGTACAGGTCACTTCTACCGCAAAAGAGATTCCAATGATCTAAAAATGTGGATTCTTCTCCCATACACCAGCTCCTCAGCCATGCATTCATCTGCTCTATCCTCCTATTCCTGCCCTCACTAGCTCGTAGCACTGGGAGTAATCCAGATATTACTACCCTTGAGGACCTCCTTTTTAAATTTCTACCTAACTCTTTGTAATCTCCCTTCAGAGTCTCAACCTTTTCCCTTCCAATGTCGTTGGTTCCAATGTGGACAATGACCTCCTGCTGGCCCCTCTCCCCCATGAGAACATTCTGCACCCTCTCTGAGACATCCTTGATCCTGGCACCAGGGAAACAACACACCATTCTGCTTTTTCTCTGCTGGCCACAGAAACATCTGTCTGTACCTCTGACTACAGAATCCCCTAACACAATTGATCTCTTGGAAGCCGACGTACCCCTCATTGCATTAGAGCCAGTCTCAATACCAGAAACTTGGCTGTTCGTGCTACGTTCCCCTGAGAATCCATCACCCCCTACATTTTCCAAATCAGCATACCTGTTTGAAATGGGTATATTCACAAAAGACTCCTGCTCTAGCTGCCTACCTCTCTTACCCTTCCTGGAGTTAACCCAACTATGTGACTGTATCTGAGACATCCCCCCCCCCCTTCTATAACTGCCATCCATCACATATTGTTGCAAATTCCTCATCGCTTCTAACTGTCTCTCCAACCGATCCACTCGATCTGATAAGATTCGCATCCAACAGCACTTATGGCAGATATAATCTGCAGTAACCCTTAAACTCCCTTCAAACTCCCACATCTGACAAGAAGTACATCTCACTGCAAAGGTCATTTTTGCTCCTTCACAATCTACAGACTCAGAAAATAACACCGTCCGTCTTGTTCCTCTACAAACACTGCCCCAGGTTAAATTAATAGCTATGGCTTATATTTTAAGTTTAATCAAGAGACTTATCTCCAAAAACACACAATCAAGAAAGAATCCACTATACTCACTACTGCAGCCTTTCTCTTGGACAGACTTAAAACAACAATTAACTTATCTGATTCTGTGCTGTGAACTTCACCCAACAGTTCCTCCAAGATTAGTTGTTGAATTTCACTGCTTGTTAATTTTCCCAGATGCACTCCGATGTCCAGCGATACACGAATTCAAACAGCAAAGGGTGCAGGTTCTCTCTCTCTCTCTCTCTCCTGCACTGTCCCCACCATGTTAAATAAACCACTGGACTCCCTCGCTAACAATTCCATTCGGTATCTGCCGGAACATTCCAATGTATCTCAATACAAACTGAAAGGACAGCACTTCATTTTCCACTCAGCTGCATTTCACCCTCAAGGACACAATATTAAGTTGCACAAAGGCAGAGCATAATCTACATTTTTTAACTTCCACCCTGGCTTAGCTCTCAGCTGAGCGGATCCATTTTCTATTCTACGATTCTACCAAATGTGGAACAGGCTAAATGGCCACCTCGCGTTCCTATTTTCTGTGTCTCTGTAAGTTCATAACAGATGAACGAGTATAATTTCCCAAATGTTTTGTAGCCTGAGATGTGGATTGACTACGGATCGAAAGGAGGAGGGAAGGAGAAAATACTGGCTCCATTTTAACTTGTTTTTTCCCGAAAGAAGCAGCAGTGGGAGACGAGGTCAGGCAGCATCCGAGGATCAGGGGCAGCATCCGAGGATCAGGGGCAGCATCCGAGGATCAGGGGAGTCGATGTGTCGGGCATGAGAACCACGTTCCTCACTCCTGATGAAGACCTTCTGCCCGAAACGTCGACTCTCCTGCTCCTCGGGTGCTGCCTGACCTGCTGTGCTTTTCCAGCATCACGCCCTTTAGCTCTGATCTCCGACATCTGCAGAGCTCCCTTTCTCCTGGCAGTAGGAGAGGTTCGATCATTGCTTAACAAAATAGAAACCTGCGGAAGCTGGAATTCAGAAACAAAAACGGAAATTGCAAGGTTCTGAAGAAGGGTTACTGGACCTGAAATGTTAACTCTGATTTCTCTCCCCAGACGCTGCGTGACCTTTGCTGAGTTTTTCCAGCAATTTCTGATTTTGGTTTTGTTCCCAATCGTTGTTTCCTTCCCTACGAAGGATAGAGTCAGAAGTCATATGACACCAGGCTACAGTCGAACAGGCTTATTTGCTATCACAAGCTTTCGGAGCACTGCCCCCCTTCATCAGATGAAGTCTCTTCACTTGATGAAGGGGCAGCGCTCTGAAAGCTTGTGATTTCAAATAAGCCTGTTGGACTGTAACCTGGTGTCATGTGACCTATGACCTTGTCCTCCCCAGTCCAACACTCCACATCATGTGACGATAGGATGGACGATGAGGGTGATGGCAGTATCAGGCCAAGAAACATCACTCAGGGTGACCAACGATTGAGGATTGTCACTTGTTTTGTAAGTTGGTTTAATGCTCTTTATTGCTCCCATGTTCACTGAGATCCAGGCCAATCTGATAATCTTCAACTCCACATTTCTGCCTTCTCCCCTTAACCCTTGATTCTTAAAACTCTGCCTATCGCATCCTTTGACCCAGCCTCAACAGCTATCTGTGGTAAAGAATTCGACAGATTCACTACTATCCCAAGAGAAGAAATTCCTCTGTGCCTGGGAATCCCTTCTCTCCCCTCTGTCTCCTGACCATCACCCATGTGATTAACTGAACCATTTTGGGATTGACTTTAGCGCAAGCGACAAACTGACCCAGGGAATAATTGGTTTGATTTATTCATTGTTTTATTTGATTTGATTTATTGTCATCACATGAACCTGAGTACAGTGAGAAGTTTTGTTTTGCGAGCAGTACAGTCAAATCATAACATCCAAGGACATACAGACGGTAGGGTTTTAGACAGAGCAAAGCGCGTAGGGTCACAGCTGCACAAGACGTGCACAATTATCGTGCAATGCTTTCAAAATTGAAATCAAATCAATTTTTAGACTTGTTCAAAAAATCCAGTTCCCGTCTTTGGTTCAGAGTTTTGAGGCAAAGTCAATAGACTCCACCCAACAGACTCCATCCAATAGACTCCACCCAATAGACTCTACCCAATAGACTCCATCCAATAGACTCCATCCTCGAGACTCCATCCAATAGACTCCACCCAATAGACTCCACCCAATAGACTCCATCCAATAGACTCCATCCAATAGACTCCACCCAATAGACTCCATCCAATAGACTCCATCCAATAGACTCCATCCAACAGACTCCACCCAATAGACTCCATCCTATAGACTCCACCCAATAGATTCCACCCAATAGACTCCACCCAACAGACTCCACCCAACAGACTCCACCCAATAGACTCCACCCAATAGATTCCACCCAATAGACTCCACCCAACAGACTCCACCCAACAGACTCCACCCAATAGACTCCACCCAATAGACTCCACCCAATAGACTCCATCCAATAGACTCCATCCAATAGACTCCACCCAATAGACTCTACCCAATAGACTCCATCCAATAGACTTCATCCAACAGACTCCACCCAATAGACCCCATCCTATAGACTCCACCCAATAGATTCCACCCAATAGACTCCACCCAATTTGCGGCTGACATTCATACTGTTCGTTTTTCGTTCACTTTAGGGTTTCATAACCAGGTGACGTCCCAGTCAGGTTTCGTTTAGTTTCGACTTTCTCCTCTGTTTGAAACATATACAGTTTGACATATTCCAGTCATTGGCTACTCTAATCAGGAAACTAAAACAGGCTGGAAAACAATCCAGCATCTTTTGGTGGCACGGTGGCTCAGTGATTAGCACTGCTGCCTCACAGTACCAGGGACCCGGGTTCGATTCCAGCCTCGAGTGACTGTCTGTGTGGAGTTTACACATTCTCCCTGTAGCTATGCGGGGGTTTCCTCTCTCAGTCCAAAAATGTGCAGGTTTGGGTGGATTGGCCATGCTAAATTGCCCCATTGAGTCCAGGGATATGCAGGCTAGTGTGGATTAGCCATGGGAAATGCAGGGATGGGGTGGGGTTTAGATCTGGTTGGGATGCTCTTCAGAGGGTTGGTGTGGACTCAGTGGGTCGATTGGTCTCTTCCCACACTACAATGATTCTATGATTTTGAGATGAGGGAAGGAACAGTAATATTTGTCCCTCCCTTCACCAACCACCACCTTTCTTTTTTATGGGAACAATACCCCCCAACCTTTTTCATCATCACCCAAACACACCCATGTCCCACAGTCAAAGCCCCTTTTGTTTCACTTCATAGGATCGGACCACTGTGTGACAGCACTGCAATGGTACACATAGCACAACCTCCAATGTCCATTAGGTGTTGTGTCTCTTTCCCCCTGCACTCAGTTTTGAGGATTGGCCCACAGACCTTCAGGGTCAATGTGGAAAGGAAAACGTGGCCCAAATGCAGGTAAATGGCATCAGTTCAGTTAGGGAAACCAGTTGGACTGGTTTGGAGTGGACAGAAGGTGGCACGGTGGCTCACTGCTGCCTCAGGGCTTGCAGGTTCGATTCCAGCCTCAGGCGACTGTCTGTGTGGAGTTTGTACTTTCTCCCTGTGTCTGCGTAGAATTTCTCCCAGTCCAAAGGTGTGCAATTTAGGGTGGACTGGTCATGCTAAATTGCCCAGGAATGTGCAGACGAGGTGGGTTAACCATGGGAAATATAGGGTAGGCTAAGTGGGATGGTCTTTGGAGGGTGTGTTGGACTAGACGGGCTTAATGGCCTCTTTCCACACTGTAGAGATTCTATGAAGGGTTTGTTTCTGTGCTATGATGACTCACTTTTTGGCAAGTCTTGGACCAGAGGGCATAATCTTGCAAGAATATTGGGTCACACATTTTTACGATGGGGATGAGGAGGAATTTCTTCTCTCAGAGGATAGTAAATCCACTGAATTCTTTACTGCAAAGGACTGTTGAGGCTGAATCATAAGTATATTCAAGGCTGGGATAGACAGATTCTTAATCAGAAAGGGAATCAAAGATTATGGGGAAGTGGAGTTGGGAATTGTCGGATCAGCCTCAATCTCATTGAATGGCAGAGCAGAGTCAATGGGCTGAATGGCCTACTGCTGCTCCTGCTTTTTATAGGCAGCGTTATGGACTCCCACTGGATTATAGAATAGAATCCCTACAGCGAGGAGACAGGCCCTTCGGCCCAACAAGTCCACACCCGCCCTCCAAAGAGTAACCCACCCAGACCCATTCCCCGACCCTATCACTCTACATTTACCCCTGACTAATGCAACGAACCTACACATCCCTGAACACTTGACAACCACCTGATGAAGGAGCAGCGTTCCGAAAGCTAGTGCTTCCAAATAAACCTGTTGGACTATAACCTGGTGTTGTGTGATTTTTAACTCTGAACACTGTGGCCAGTTTAGCAATTGACCCTAATGTGCCCATCATTGGACTGGCCTACATTAATGGGTAAGGTCGTGGTTTGCTATTGGATGGCTGACCAGGAGACTCCCCTGTCCTTATTACCTGCCATTCAATGCAGCTTTTGGGACACGGGGTACGTCAAGGCTGAAGAGCAAGGGCCCAAGGCTCTTGGCCTGTGTTTTCGGGAAGGGTATATTCATGTGCTTATCATAGAATCCCTACAGTGTGGAAACAGGCCATTCAGCCCAATGGGTCCACACTGACCCTCCAAAGAGTAAGCCACTGAGACCCATCCCCTGACCCTATTATCCGACATTTACCCCTGACTACTGCACCTAACCTGCACATTCCTGAACACTATGGGCAATTTAGAATAGCCAATCCACCTAACCTGTACATCTTTGGATTGTGTGAGGAAACCAGAGCACCCACAGAAACCCACGCAGACACAAGGAGAATGTGCAAACTCCACACAGACGGTTGCCTGAGGCTGGCATCGAGCCCAGGTCCCTGCCGCTGTGAGGCAGCAGTGCTAACCACTGAGCCATTGTGCCATCCAAATAAAGGCCCAACCTGTTCAGTATGGTCTAACCATAAAGTTGTCTGACTCAATGTTACCGCTCTCGCCATGAAAATCTTTAAACTTAAATTGCATAAACTCAGCTGATTCTCACTCAAGAAGGTTGAAGCATAATTTAATGGACATGCTTGCAATGTTAAAATGATTCCAAGGGGTAGATAGAAACTTTTCCCTTAGAGAGAGTGAACTGGAGGAATGGACATAACTATTGCTGGAGCTCCCTCCCTAACAACATCTTAGGTGACCACATCAAAATGGATTCAAGAAGACAATCTCCACCACATTTCTAAGGATATAAATGCTGCCCTGGCCAGCATTTCCCATATTCCAATAATGAATAAATAAATTGTATAAATCACTGTCTCATAGAATTCAGCGTTCCTACTGGACTGGCTTCAGGGGCTAGAATAGCTTCATGGTACAATGTTCATAGGAATCTGGGTGTGTTTTAAACAGTTCCAGTGAGATTACATGGTGGCAATGCCATGTACATTGATTACTTAGATACAGTGAAGGGCAGTGAGGAAGATGCTAATCTTGGCAGGTGGACAGTACCTCCTTGAAAGACCACAGGTAGAAAGGCCACTCGCAGGGAGTATATAATATCTCTCCCAGTCTTATTCCAGGCCAGCGACATGTTCTTGTAACCCTCAATCATGATGTCCCATGGGGCCACTGCACCTGGGCAGGAGGCCATAGGTCAGAGGTGGCACCAAGGATTGGGATTTCTGTACCTGCCTCTCCTAAGAGGGAAAGAAAACACCTAGACATCAACAACACACGAATATTAAATTTCAGGACTCCTGTTTTGAAAGGCCAGTAGGTCTCATTTGCAGGTTGGTCACCTTCTGGTCAAGAGTCACAGCTTGGTGATGAATCTGTTTGACCACATTACAATGTACCTTCTATAACTGACAATTCCTGGTGGAGGGCTTTAACCCAAATGTATAGGCACCAAGGGTATTACCACGGATGCCCTGTACATTGCCTTTTGAGCTGCGTTCAATTAACTATGGATTTTGAGGTTATTCTTTGTCAAAAACAGCAGGTGCCCCACCTACCACAGTCTGGCCAGTGTTTACCTCCACAGACAAATTATCTGCTTGCTGTTTGTGGGACTTTGCTGTGTGCAGACTGATTGTGCACAGCAAAATTCCAAACAAGCTTTTCAGATAAAGCTCCTCACATCGCTGGATGCCTAAAATAGACGTTAGGCCCCTTCTATGAGGCAATGAGGGGACTGACAAAGGACGTGTTTTCAAGTTGCAGCCTTTGGGAACACTGCCAGAAGTTGTTGACGAGGCAGTTGTAATCCTTCCCCAGCCCCCTCCACATGAACACAAAAGCAAGCTGATATATCTCCCAGCCAAGCCTCTCTTTGCAGTGTAACCAATAAATACGCGCAGTTGGAAAACTGGACTCTGACCTGACTGATTGGAAAGCAAAAGGAAACAGCCAGCTTTTGAAAAGACCAGTTCCGTGACAAATGCCACAGAAGGCCAGCGAGTTTTCAGTAAAGCAGCCGACAAGATTTTGAAAGTTGACAAATGGAAAGCACAGAGGTTTCTGGAAGGACGTCCTGGCTCAGTCTCCAGGAATTCCTGATATTCCTGACTGTCTTCTTGCTGGTAACTCTGGCGATCCGGGGGAGAAGGAACAGCAATCTGCCTCCCGGGCCCTCTGCTTGGTCTTTTCTTGGAAACATCTTCCACCCTGACCAGCCTGTTCCACAAGTCGTGACTGCTGAGGTAATGAGTCCTCTGTATTACAACATTCTTCTTGGTCACTCACTGGAAATTATACCCAGCTCACTCCACTTGTTTAGGCATTAAGGCTGCACTATCTGTCCACTTGCAAAGAAAGGATCACCACACATTTTTAAAAAATCCTTCACAGGATATGGGTGTCATTGGCCAGGCAGGATTTTTTTTTACCCTTCCCTAATTGTTCAGAGGGCTGTTAAGAGTAATAGAGTCATAGAGATGTACAGCATGGAAACAGACCGTTCGGTCCATGACAGCCTGATATCCTAAATTAATCGATTCCCATTTGCCAACATTTGGCCCATATCCCTCAAAACCCTTCCTATTCATATACCCATCCAGATGCCTTTTGGAACATAGAACATAGAACATTGCAGCGCAGTACAGGCCCTTCAGCCCTCGATGTTGCACCAACCTGTGAAACCAATCTGAAGCTTATCCACCCCAAACTATTCAATTTTCATCCATATATTTATCCAATGACCATTTAAATGCCCTTAAAGTTGGCGAGTCTACTACTATTACAGTAAATGTTACTTTTAAATGTTGCAATTGTACCAGCCTCCACCACTTCCTCTGGCAGCTCATTCCATACACGTACCACCCTCTGCGTGAAAAAGTTGCCCTTAGGTCCCTTTTAAACCTTTCCCCTCTCACCCTAAACCTATGCCCTCTAGTTCTGGACTCCCCCACCCCAGGGAAAAGACCTTGTCTATTTACCCTATCCATGCCCCTCATGATTTTACAAACCTCTATAAGGTCACCCCCCCCCCCCAGCCTCCAACGCTCCAGGGAAAACAGCCCCAGCGTGTTCAACCTCTCCCTGTAGCTGAAATCTTCCAACAGGGACGAGTCCTTCAGCCCACAATGTTGTGCCAAACATGACACCAAATTAAACTAATCCCTTCCGTTCCCCTTTGGCCCACCTCCCTGCATTCCTTGCATATTCATGTGCACGGGAGAAAGGGAGCCTGCAGATGCTGGAGAACAGAGTCAAAATGTGCAGTGCTGGAAAAGCACAACCGGTCAGGCAGCATCCGAGGAGCAGGAGAACCGACATTTCGAGCATATGCTCTTCATCAAGAATGAAGAGCCGATGAAGGACCTATGCTCAAAACGTCGACTGTCCTGCTCCTGGGATGCTGCCTGACTGGCTGTGCTTTTCCAGCACTGCACGTCTTGACCATATTCATGTGGCATGTCTCAAAGTCCCTTAAACATCCTGATCGTATCTGCCTCCACCTCTACCTGTGTCAACACGTTCTAGATACCTACCACTCTCTGTTTAATAAGGATTTTAATGTAACAGCACCCCTAAAAGATGGCATCCCTGACTGAGTGGTGCCCCCTCCATACCTCCCTGTAGTGTCCACATTGATCTTTACACACTCAGGCCCTATCGAGAGATGTCAACCCTGAGTCATAGTGAAGTTGACCATTGTCCTGCTCTGTCATTGGAGGGAGATAACCGGTGGCTCTTGGTGACCATGCCCCGGTTGAGGGTTGAAGTTGAGAAGGAGATTACTCCCCTCAGCCTGTACAGGATTCAAACCCACACTGTTAGCATCACCAAGTAGGCATCCAGCCAAAGGTATCTCAGTGGTTAGCACTACTGCCTCACAGCGCCAGGGGTCTGGGTTCAACCCCAGCCTCGGGTGACTGTCTGTGCGAAGTCTTTTCTGTGTTTACATGGGGTTTTTTCCCAGGTGCTCTGGCTTCCTCCCACAATCCAAAGATGTGCAGGTTAGGGTGAATTGACCATGCTCAATTACCCCATAGTGTTCAGGGATGTATAGTTCAGTTGTATTTGTCATGGGAAAGCAGACTAATAGAGTAGGGCCATGAGTGGGTTATTCTTCGGAGGATCGGTATGGACTTGTTGGGCCAAATGGCCTGTTTCCAAACTGTAGGGATTCTATGAAACTGAGCTAACCATTCCCTGACTGCATGGCTCAGTGGTCAGAGTACTGCCAACTGCAGTCCGAACCGATCATTTCTTCCTTTTCCTCAACAGCTCTCCAGGAAATATGGAAACATTTATACGACACATATCCTGTGGATACCAGTCATTATCCTGAACGGCTTCCAGACCATCCAGGAGGCTCTGATCCAGCATGGCAGAGAATTCGCGGGGCGACCACACCTGCATATCACTGACCTTCTGTCAAAAGGTCAAGGTAATAATTTCTCTGAATCTCGTTAAGAGGGTTGAGTCTGCTCTTCGGGGGTGGGGGGGGGAGTGGGGGGGGTTTGGTGTTGTCAGTGTATTGGCCGAATGCCCTGCTTCCATCCTATAGGAATTCTGGGAAACCCCTGCTGTCCTCCAGGGAAGGAAAATGCCACCCTTTCCTAGTCTGGACTACATGTGACTCCAGACCCACAGCAATGTGGCTGACTCTCAGCGGCCCTCCAGACAATTACAGCTGGGAAATAAATGCTGACCCAGCCACATATCCCATCAATGAATATGAAAAAATAATTTACCCTCATGTTGGTGACTGGTGATAGTTATGAATCCCACCCACAGTGAAGGCAGTCTTGCATTTATATAGTGCCTTTCACACCCCTCGTGGCCTCAAATACTTTTACAGTCAAGTAGTTTTGGAATGTAGGCAAACAACACCAATTTCTACCCAGAAAGATCCCGTAAGCAACATTGTCATCTATTTTCCTTTTAGTCGATCTTCACAACAGAGCCCACACCATGCCATGCCATTCCTGTGGGGAGCAGTGAGGGTGGGGGTTGGATTTCCAGGCTGGTTATCAGTCTGTTGAGCCACATGGCATTCATTCCTTCCATGTCCAGTGAGTCCTGGACTCAAGCCTTGAGCTCGGATGGCTCAGTGGTTAGCACTGCTACCTCACCAGCGCAAGGGACCCGGGTTTGATTCCAGTCTCGGATGACTGCCTGTTGCACGTTCTCTCTTTATCTGCGTGGGTTTCCTCCGGGTGCTCTGGTTTCCTCCCACAGTCCAAAGATGTGCAGATTAGTTGAATTGGCCATGTTAAACTGCCCATAGTATTCAGGGATGTGTAGGTTAGGTGCCTTACTCAGGGGTAAATATAGGGTAGGGGAATGGGTTGCTCTTCAGAGGGTGGTGTGACGTGCTGGGCCAAAGAGCATGCTTCCAAACTATCGGTATCGTATGACACTGGCCTAGAAGTACTGCCTGCTGTGCCACAGGATCTCCCATGTTTGCACTAATGAGCAGATTAATCCATTAAATGATGTGGTTCAAGGGATAATGTGTTGGCCAGGTAACATCAGCCTAATTCCAGACAGCTGCTCTCTCATTAGGAATGGACAACTTGTCGCAAAGTTAACCTGAGGGTCACCACACCTCAGACAAGGGGTCAGATTAAAATCGTCACGGTAACCTCAACCAGTGTGGGAGTTGAACCCACACTGTTGGCATCACGAGGCAGCTGTCCAGCCAACTGAGCTAACCAATCCACCTGCTCAGGCTCCTCTGGAGAACTCCACAACTGTTCTTCAAAATATAGGGGTCCTTTACATCCTTCCGAGAGGACGGGATGAGGCCATTGGAAAGATGGCACCTGTGCCAGCGTGGACATTCCTTCAGCACTGACACTTCAAAGCATTGATCACCTGCTCAAATTTCCAGAGCAGGAACGTTGAATGCCTAATTTACTTTTATTCTCTTGTGGGAATATTTTCCCTGGAGCGTCGGAGGCTGAGGGGTGACCTGATAGAGATTTATAAAATCACGAGGGGCAAGGATAGGGTAAATAGACAAGGTCTTTTCCCTGGGGTGGGGGAGTCCAGATCTAGAGGGCATAGGTTTAGGGTGAGAGGGGAAAGATATAAAAGGGACCTAAGGGGCAACTTTTTCAGGCAGAGGGTGGTACGTGTATGGAATGAGCTACTAGAGGAAGTGGTGGAGACTGGTACAATTATAACATTTAAAAGGCATCTGGGCTGGTACATGAATAGGAAAGGTTGCGAGGGATATCGGCCAAGTGCTGGCAAATGGGACTGGATTAATTAAGGATATCTGGTCGGCGTGGACGGAAGGAATTGTTTCCATGCTGGATGTCTTTATGACTCTATTACTCTCATCGCTGGCTGACCAGCATTTATTGCCTGTCCCTTGAACAGACTGGCCCATTTGAGAGTCAACCACATTGCTGTCGGTCTGGAGTCACATATAGGCGGGTAAGGATGAGACGCTTTATTCCCTGAGGGCGGATTAGTGAGCCAGGTGGGTTTTCACCCAGTCATCAGTGGATTCTTAACCCCAGAGGAGGCTGGTACAATTGCAACATTTAAGGGGCATTTGGATGGGTATATGAATACGAAGGGTTTGGAGGGATGTGGACCAGGTGCTGGCAGGTGGGACTAGATTGGGTTGGGATATTTGGTCGGCATGGACGGGTTGGACCGAAGGGTCTGTTTCCATGCTGTACATCTCTATGACTATGACTCTATTTAACCTATTTTTCTAATTATCTTGTGCAGAGATGTTATTACATATCTCTGGAGTAGGTGGGACTTGAGCATAGTCCTCCTGGTCTAGGGGAGGGACACTACCACTGATCCACAGGGGGGGCCCTGATTTTTTTTTAATTTTAGGATTTGAACCCAGGTCCCCAGAACATTAGCTGAGTTTCCAGATTAATAGTCTCGTGATAATACCTCAAGGGGTACTTTGGAGGGGAGTATGTCATCAGTTAAGCTGTGGACCACTCCTTACTGTTGCTGTCATATGAGATTGCAGAACATAATCGAATTATTCAAATGTTTTTGGCAAGGAGAAACCGGTGGTAGACTGCTTCAACATTGTGCATTTTTTGTTGTACACCTGAAAATGCGGCAGACTCTCACTCAACGTTTCGGTTTCCTCCTTTCTCTCAGGTATTCTAACGGCCCAATACGACAGGTCCTGGAAACAGCAACGTAGGTTCGCCCTGACTGTCCTGAGAAACTTTGGTTTAGGGCAATTTACCTTTGAGGACAGCATATTGGAAGAGGCTCATTACTTAGCTGCGGCTTTCGGAGAATCTGAAGGTAAGAATGTGCAACGGTATTGTTCGAAATTCCCAGGAACTCATGGGCTGAAAGCAAGGTGAAACAGCCCCACTACCCCGAGAACTACTCTCTGAGCATGTTTTTTCCCTCAACTGTTATAGTTAGGCTGTGAATGACCCGAGCGTCAAGTTAACAGAGGGGTTCACAGAAGATTTCACAATAGAACTTATCTGCAAGGGTAATGGGGATAAAGCAGGAGACTGGCACTCGAGATTCGAGTACATAATTCTTTGAAGTTTGTGTCACATGTAGATAGGGTGGTTAAGAAGGAGTTTAGCATGCCTTCATTGCTCAGACCTATGAGTACAGGAGTTGGGACATCATGTTCAGGTTGTACTGGATGTTAATGAGGCTTCTTGTGGAGTACAGAGGAATCTCGACTATCCAAAGGAGACAGGTGGGGAATATTTTGTTCAGTTAATCAAATGCCAGATGACATAGTTTAGCTGAGCTTGGGGCGTTGCTAACCTGCTGGATAATCCGATATTTGGATAATCGAACGACAGATATTTGAGGTTCCTCTGTACTGTGTCCAGTTCTGGTCACCTTGTTATAGGAAGGATATTATTAAACTGGAGAGGGTTCAGAAGGGATTTACCGGGATGTTGCCGGAAAAGGAGGGTTTGAATT
Source organism: Chiloscyllium punctatum (assembly GCF_047496795.1). Lineage (NCBI taxonomy): Eukaryota > Metazoa > Chordata > Chondrichthyes > Orectolobiformes > Hemiscylliidae > Chiloscyllium > Chiloscyllium punctatum. The sequence continues at coordinate 85,408,810 of NC_092756.1, read as the reverse complement.
ATAAGGAGAGGCTGGATAGACTGGGACTATTTTCACTGGAGTGTAGGAGGTTGAGGGGTGACCTTATAGAGGTTTATAAGATCATAAAAGTTATAGATGAGGTGAATGACAGGTGTCTTTTCCCTAGGAATGGAGAATTTTGAGTCGAGGGTGAGAGGAGAAAGATTAAAAAAAAGACATGAGGGCACTTTTTTACACAGAGGGTGGTTGGTGTGTGGAATTAACTTCCAGAGGAAGTGATAGATGCAGGTACAGTTACAGCATTTAAAAGACATTTGGATCAATACATGAATAGGAAAGGTTTGGAGGAAGTAGAGAGGGTATTGCTGGAAAAACACAGCAGGTCAGGCAGCATCTGAGGAGCAGGAGAGTTTACGTTTCGGGCATAAGCTCTTCATCAGGAATGAATGGGAGGGGTATGGAAGGATATGGGCCAGGAGCAGGCAGGCGGGACGAGTTTAGTTTGGGATGATGGTCAGCATGGATTGGTTGGGCCAAAGGGTCTGTTTCCGTGCCTGATGACTCTGCGATGTTTGTTTGAAGAGCTGGTATGGACAGGAAGGACCAATTGGCCTCCTTCTGTACCACAACAATTTTGTGATTTGTCACATCCTGCTCATAATGAATTGCAGGATTAAGGGAACGAATCCAAAATCAGTCATTTGGTAGACTGGCCATGCTAAATTGCCCCATAGTGTCCCGGGATTTCAAGGCTAGGTGAGTAGCCATGGGAAATACAAGGTTACAGGAATAGGGTACGGGGTAGGTCTAGGTGGGAGGCTGTTCGGAGGATTGGTGTGGGCTCGATGGGCTGAATGGACTGCTTCCACACTGTGGGGATTCTAAGACAGAACTTGCTGACTCAGCGCACATTTGATGACTTTGATCCAAAACCCACAGACAGGATCTATTCACGGGCAAATTTTTATTTCCACTGTCCTGTGGATGTGTAAAGACCTGAGTTTTCAAGCAGTGACCCATTAAGAATAATGCATGTTCCCCGATGGATCTCTTTCTTGGTTCAATATTTGGTAAATTAATCAGTTAGCAACATTATTAAAAAGCTGGTAATATCCAATAATGTATTCTCCAAGAAATATACCCAGGAATATACCTTGTAACAAGGAGTGGTGGCAAACGGCAATGTTCCTGATATTTTCCTTACACTCTATGCTTCTAATTTCACTCAAATCACTCTGTGAAGTTGCCATTGGCACTTCTACACTAATAAGAAAAACTTCACAGTTGTTTTAGCATGCAGCTTTCATTTGTATAATATAACTGATCAATCTGGAAGTTCTGACGAATCTACCATAAACTCAGACTGACTTTGGTAAAATAATTCTAAAAGAGGTCACTTGTTTCCAAACGCATCTGAAACGACTTGCAAAGCTAATTGAAAGGGAAGAGGGCAATTCAAGGGGAGCTTCATTGCAAGAGATGGAAGAATTTACAATGATGTTGAAAGAATTAAAAGCCACTACAACCCCTTGCCAACCTATTGGTAGATGGAGTTAGGGCCCTGATCCACGTTAGGCGAAAGTGAGGACTGCAGAGGCTGGGGTCAGAGTCGAGATTGTGGTGCTGGAAAAGCACAGCAGGTCAGGCAGCATCCGAGGAGCAGGAGAGTCGACGTTTCGGGCATAAGCCCTTCGTCAGGAATGAGCTTATGCCTGATGAAGAGCTTTTGCCCGAGACGTTGATTCTCCTGCTCCTCGGACGCTGCCTGACCTGCTGTGCTTTTCCAGCACCACAATCTCGACACTGGTCTGAGTTGTTATATTTGAACGATAGAAAGGTTTTGAGCCAGATATTCTGGGTTCATTTCTCATTCAAAAACTCAACAAATAGCATTCATGTGTACAAGGCAGTGACCATCTCTGACCAGGGGAGAATCAGATGTTGCCCTTTGACATTCAATGGCATTACCAATATTGAATACCCTTCCCCCATCGATATCCTGTGGGTACAATGGACCAGAAACAAAGATGAACTCTACTAGCCACATAAACACAGTGGCTACAAGAGCAGGTCAGAGGCTAGGAAACCCGCAGTGAGTAACTCACCTCCTGACTCCCCAAAGCCTGTTCACCATCTACAAGGCACAAGTCAGGAGTGTGATGGAATACTCCCCACTTGTCCTGGATAAATGCAGCTCCAACAACACTCAAGAAGCTTGACACCATCCAGGACAAAGCAGCCCACTTGATTGGCACCACATCCACAAGCATCCACTCCCCCCACCACCGACGCTCAGTAGCAGCAGTGTGTACTATCCACAAAGCACACTGCAGAAATTCACCAAAGATTCTCAGATAGCACCTTCCAAACCCACGACCACTTCCATCTAGAAGGACAAGGGCAGCAGAAACATGAGAACACCCCCCAGCAAGTTACCGTCCAAGCCACTCACCCTCCTGAATTGGAAATATATCACCGTTCCTTCACTGTCCCTGAGTCAAAATCCTGGAATTCCCTCCCTCAGGGCATTGTGAGTGAACCCACAGTGCAGGGGCATCAGCGGTTCAAGAAGGCAGCTCACCGCCACCTTTACAAGGGGCAACTAGGGATGGGCAATAAATGCTGGGCCCAGCCAGTGATGCCCTTATCCCATCATGAATAGTAAAAAGGCAAAAAGAATAGGAGAGATTCCTGGTCAGCCATGTGGTAGAAAGAAACTAGACCCTCTGCTAATCTGTCACTTTGGAGGAGGCTTTGTCTCCAGTTAGATGTGGCAATAATTCTGTTAGCTCCCGTAATGTAGGAACTTGATGTGGGCATCATGGAATTGAAAGATTTGACAGGTTTATTACAACTCCTGAGTGTGTAGTACACATATTGCAGTTCCAGGCCCTTTAATGCCTGGGCTGTGTAGTTACAAACAATAGCATGTTTCCCACCAGCATGTCATGCTTCAAGTGGATCTAGAGACCTTTATACTGTCAGGCCGCATGCTCTGCTAACAGAGATTATATCCCAGATGGGTCTTTTAAAGGTATACTGCATAATGACCAGGAGACATAACATCCTTATCCTTAACTACACACCACAACATTCAAGTAAACATGTAGGTTGCTATAGCAGCTCCTTGGAGTTGGGGGAGATGGTTTTCGATGGGGGTGGTAGCGTAGTTGCTGCTTACCCTTTGGGGTGGCACGGTGGCTCAGTGGTCAGCACGACGGCCTCGCAGCGCCAGGGACCTGGGTTCAATTCCCATCTCGGGCAACAGTGTGGAGTTTGCATATTCTCCCCGTGTCTGAGTGGGTTTCCTCCAGGTGCTCCGGTTTCCACCCACAGTCCAAAGATGTGCAGGTCAGGTGAATTGGCCATGCTAAATTGCCCACAGTGTTGAGGTATGTGTAGGTGAGGCATACCTCACCTACACATTAATCAGGGGTAAATGTAGAGGAATGGGTTTGGGTGTTATACTCTTCAAGGAGTCAGTGTGGACTTGTTGGGCTGAAGGGCCTCTTTCCACACTGCATGGATTCTGCCTCAGTCTGGATCAGAGTGGTGGAAACAGCATGAGGTTTGATACCCCTTCCAGCTGTGGTGGATTCAAGAGGATTTGGGACCTGCCTCCTTATCATAGGATCACTAAAGGGTGAAAAAAGGCCACTTGGCCCATCAGGTCCACACTGACTCTCCAAAGAGCATCCCACCCAAACCCACCCCTGTTTTTTTCCATTGCTAACCCACCTAGCCTGCACATCTCTGGGGCAATTTCCCATCCTCCTAATCTGCACACCTTTGGACAGTGGGAGGGAAACCCACGCAGACACGAGGAGAATGTGGAGACGCCACACAGTCACCCAAGGTGGGAATCGAATCCTTGTTGCTGGCGCTGTGAGGCAGCAGTGATAACCACTGAGCCACCGTACCACCCTCATGCTAGTGAGGACGCTCCAACTGTGTTTGGATGGAGAACTCAAAATAAAAATGTAAGCCTGGGCTAAATCACATTGATTAACCTTCTGTGTTCTTGTGTAGGGTCTTCCTTTGATCCCCAAGCCATCATCACCAGTGCTGTTTCCAATGTGACCTGCAAAGTCATCTTCGGCAAGCGTTTCCATTACCAGGACAGGAAATTCATGAAACTTGTCGCATTGTTCGATGAGGCTCTGAAACTTCAGGGAGGATTCTGGGCAATGGTAACCGTCTTAATGTTTATCAACTCTTTATGTTCAGGAATGAGAGAACACTACCTCACAATGGACGTACAAAAGCCTGTCTGCATGTGGGAGTACTGAAGGTGTGCTGCACTGTCATTCAGGTGTTAGACTATGAAAATGTATTGCTGGAAAAGCGCAGCAGGTCAGGCAGCATCCAAGGAGCAGGAGAATCGACGTTTCGGTCATGAGCCCTTCTTCAGGAAAGTGGAGTTGAGGGCTAAATGAGACCAGCCATAATTGTATTAAATGGCAATTCACACTCAAGGGGCTAAATGGCCCTCCCTGAAGAAGGGCTCATGCCCGAAATGTCGATTCTCCTGCTCCTTGGATGCTGCCTGACCTGCTGCGCTTTTCCAGCAACACATTTTCAGCTCTGATCTCTGCAGTCCTCACTTTCTCCTCGAAGGTGTTAGACTATCCCCATCTTTGTCTACCCCAGTCCAACACCGGCACCTCCACACAGTGGGCGGCACGGTGGCACAGTGGTTAGCACTGCTGCCTCACAGCGCCAGAGACCCGGGTTCAATTCCCGCCTCAGGCGACTGACTGTGTGGAGTTTGCACATTCTCCCCGTGTCTGCGTGGGTTTCCTCCGGGTGCTCCGGTTTCCTCCCACAGTCCAAAGATGTGCAGGTCAGGTGAATTAGCCATGCTAAATTGCCTGTAGTGTTAGGTAAGGGGTAGATGTCGATGTAGGGGTATGGGTGGGTTATGTTTCGGCGGGGCGGTGTGGACCTGTTGGGCCGAAGGGCCTGTTTCCACACTGTAAGTAATCTAATCTAATCTAAAAAAATTGTGTCCTCCCAAGCTGGTTCAGCAGATGAATGTAGGATCGCCTGGTGCTATGCTGAGTGCTATATGGGACCTGCCTCCTTATAGGAGCACTCCTTCATGTTATTCTGACCATTATTAACCCTGCAGTGAGCAACATAAAAACAGATTACCTTGTCATTATCACAATGCCTGTTTCTGGAAGTTTGTTGTCTGCAAATTAGTTGGCGCATTTCCTTTAATAGATCAGTAACTACACTTCAAAGGTACTTTCATTGGCTGTAAATTATTGGGTAAATGTAATCTATTCTTTGTTTACATCGGTCCATGCAGGGAGTGGCTTATTCGGCGATTCTGGGACTGGAGTGTCACTCCTGTTCCCATTACCGGACCACCACCTCCACGGCTAATGGTGGCTGGAGCTTGTGCTACTTATAGAAACGTTGGTGGCATGCGCATGTTCTTCTGGGATGCAGACCCAAATTAAACCACAGCAAGAATACGAACGTGAGAACTAGGAGCAGGAGTCAGCCATTCAGCCCCTTGAGTGTGCATTGCCATTTAATACAATCATGGCTGGTCTCATTTAGCCCTCAACTCCACTTTTCTGCTGACTCCCCATAGCCCTACAACCAATGACTCATTAAAAATCTGTCTAGTTCCTCCTTCAATTTACTCAGCGTCACAGCATCCAATGCACACTGGGGGAGTGAATTCCACAGATTCATGACGCGTTGAGAGAAGTAATTTCTCCTCATGTCTGTTTTCAATTTGCTATCCCTTATCCTAATATTATTCTAGTTGTCTCATGTGAGGAATTATCCTCTCCTTTGTGGGCAGCGCAGTGGCACAGTGCTTCCTCACAACACCAGAGACCCGGGTTCAATTCCTGCCTCAGGCAACTGTGTGGAGTTTGCACATTCTCCCCGTGTCTGCGTGGGTTTCCTCCCACAGTCAACAAGGTGTGCAGATTAGGTGGATTAGCCATGGGAAATTGCTCATAGTGTCCAGGGGTGTGAAGGTGAGGTGGATTGGTGATGGGAAATCCAGTGTTACATGTTAATCTCCTTCTGGGGCCCGATTGGAGATTCGACCCTTCCTGAAGGCTTTCGATCAGTTTCCTACTCCCTTGTGGGCAGGACCAAGATTTGACCTGATCTCTTTCTCTGCCTCTGTCACACAGATATGCAGGACTAATAGAGTTGTCTCTATTTTGATGACTCCCTCTTTCCTGGCTCTTTGATCTTATCGTTCAGGTTGGAGCTTTGAAAGGAGCTGTAACTTTCCTCAATGGATTCTGAATTGGTCTTGTGTTCTTATTTACTTTGAGATGATGCTTTCCTGGAAGACCATTGTGAATATATCACTCCACCCCTGTACAACCTGTTCCACACTCAATGGTTCAACGTACTGCAATCCTTTTGGCATGTTAAGAGTTGCCAGTCCAAGTTTTGATTGGTTGAGATGAGTGCCACTTGCTTGAAAATCTACCATGACCTGGATCTCCAGACCATAATTTGTCTTATTGAAATAGAGTTGTACAGTAACCTGCCCTCTCAGATAAGTTGCCATCATGTCGCTTTAACCTTGCTTTCACAGGCTTCACTTGTGGATTGACCTGTATCGAGCACTTCACATGGGTCTCTGAAGGTGCACTAAACACCAGTGTCTCTCTGACCCCTTCATCTTGGCTTGACACAGTCTTCATTCCATGAGACCATAAGGTATAGGAGCAGAATTAAGCCATTTGACCCATCGGGTCTGACCACCATGGCTGATACGTTTCTCAGCCTCATTGTCCTGCCTTCTCCCCATGAACTTTGATCCCTTTACTCATCAAGAACCTTTCTATCCCTGCCTTAAATGCACTCAGTGACTCGGCCTGAGTTACTGCGGCAATGAGTAACATAAGTTCGCCACTCTCCGACTGAGGAAATCCCTCCTCACCACAGTTCTAAAGGATCGTTCCTCCACTCGGAGGCTGTTCTCTTGGATCCTCATCCCTCCTGTTCATGGAAACATCCAGCCCAAGTCCACCCTGTTCACTATCCAAGCCCCACAGCATTCAGTAACTTTCAAACAGAATCCCCCTCATCCTTCTCAACTCTATTGAGTCCCGACTCAGAGTCCTCAACCAATCCTTATATCACAAACACTTTTCATCCTTCGTAATGGATTTCCAGTCCTCTGTGGCCCTCCCAACCCCGCTACCGACTCCAGAGATTCCTGAACGACCACCTCCAATGCCCCTACAACCTTGTCAGCTATGTCTTGCAGAACTCTGGAGAGTGGCCCATCTGTTCCAGGGGATTTATCCACCTTCGGGATATTTTAGCTGACTCAGCACCTTCTCCTTAACAATGGTCCCTACACTCACCTCTGTAACCCCCCCCCCACTTACTTTCTAGAAGTGATGGGTCTGCTAATGGTGTTCTCCACCATGAAGGTTGATGCAAACTACCTTTTCAGTTCCTCCGCAATGTCTTTGCTCCCCATGTAGAGTCACAGAGTCATAGAGATATACAGCATGGAAACAGATCCTTCGGTCCATGCCGACCAGATATCCCAACCCAATCTAGTCCCATCTGCCAGCACCCGGCCCATATCCCTCCAAACCCTTCCTACTCATATACCCATCCAAATGCCTCTTAAATGTTGCAATTGTACCAGCCTCCACCACTTCCTCTGGCAGCTCATTCCATACACATACCACCCTCTGCGTGAAAAAGTTGCCCCTTGGGTCTCTTTTATATCTTTCCCCTCTCACGCTCAACCTTTGCCCTCTAGTTCTGGACTCCCCCACCCCAGAGAAAAGACTTTACCCGATCCATGCCCCTCATAATTTTGTAAACCTCTGTAAGGTCACCCCTCAGCCTCCGATGCTCCAGGGAAAACAGCCCCAGCCTGTTCAGCCTCTCCCTACAACTCAAATACGTGCTTCACCAACCTTGTTTTCCAGCGGTCTCAAATCCAATCTCTCTCTTCCCTCTTAGATATCTAAACAAAACCTCTCGCAATCTTCTTTTCGATTCCTTTTATAGATTTCTTTTATGTATTTAAACAGTCCCTTCCTAGCAGTGATAAAAATGTAACAACGTGTATTATGTTTGCTGAACAAACCTACAGCTCTTGCATTTATCTGCCACTGCGCGTGGAAGATTTCTTCCCAGTTGTGCCTCTTAACCTTAGTCGTTTGGAAAGGAGCTAGTGGAGGGAAAGCAGCAGCAATTTTCTCTGAAGAAATGTTTTCAGCGTGATCTTCATTTTCTCTTGTTTTGCAGTGATAGCTTAGAAGTGCGGCACTTTGCCACTGTGATCAGCACAGTGGTGTGTTCCCTACCAGGATGTTATTGAAGTGAAGTTTGAAGATGTCTGTCTACAGGGTGTGAGCAGTAGGATGGAGATCACATAACTACTGCAGAGTCATAGAATTGTGAAGCACAGAAACAGACCCTCCAGTCCAATTCGTCCATGCCAACCAGATTCCGAAATTAATCTAGCCCCATTTTCCAGCCCATATCCCTCAAAATCCTTCCAATTCATGTGCTCATCCAGATGCCTTTTAAATGTTGTCATTGTACCAGCCTCCACCACTTCCTCTGGCAGCTCATTCTATACACACACACACACACACACATCACCTGCATGAAAAAGTTACTTCTTAGTTCCCTTTTACAGCACAGTGACTCAGTGGTTAGCACTGCTACCTCACACTGCCAGGGACCTGGGTTCAATTCCCACTCTTCAGAGGGTCAGTGTGGACCTGTTGGGCCGAAGGGCCTGTTTCCACACTGTAGGGAATCTAATCTAATCTAATCTTTTACATCTTTCCCCTCTCACCTTAAACCTATGCTCTCTAGTTTTGGACTCCCCGAGGAGAAACTTTTGTACATTTTTTATTAATTCATGGGATAAGGATGTCACTGCCTAGACCAGTGTTTATTGCCCATCCCTATTTACCCAGAGGGCAATTAAGAGTCAACCACATTGCTGTGGGTCTGGAGTCACATGTAGACCAGACCAGGTAAGGACATTAGTGAACCAGATGGGTTTTTACAACAAGCGCTGTGATAGGATTTGAGGCAGGATCCCAGGAACATTATATGAGCTTCCTGCAGTAGCAAATCCAGTGATGATACCACTAGGCCATCACCTGCCTTATCTCCATTGCAGTTCAAACCACACAGTTTAACATACAAACACACACATTTACACAAACACATATACACATGTACATGTGCCTGCACAAACATGCACATGCACACACTGGAACATGCAAGTACATACATGCAAGCATGCACATGCACACATGCAAACATGTGCACATATACACATGACACACATGCGCACACACATATATGCATATACACGTGTTTACACACACACGAACACGCACACACACATACACATGGACACAAATACACGTGCGCATGCACACATACACACACGCACACATATGCAAACAATTGCACTCACAAGCATAGTCGATACGGGTGGTGCTGGAAAAGCACAGTAGGTCAGGCAGCACCCAAGGAGCAGGAGGACTTATGCCCAAAACGTCGACTCTCCTGCTCCTCAGATGCTGTCTGACCGGCTGTGCTTTTCCAGCGCCACCATTCTTGAGTCTGGCTCACCAGCATCAACAGTCCTCAGTTTCTCCACACGCACTAACATGCACAACGCCAATAAAACCCAGTCTTACCTCAGGGGGCGCATCAACCCCTTGAAACTGCATTGCTGGGTATTAAAACCTCAGACGTCATCTTTGCAATTGAAGAGAAACCGCTCCTGTGTTTCCTGCTTAGGTATGTGCTGCAGTTCCCAACATCCATCGTTTCCCAGGGCCTCATCAGAGAATCTTTGAAAACAAGGTTCAAATTGAAGCTATTCTCCAGGATTTCATCCAGCAGCACAAAGACTCGCTGGATGCTGAAAGGATCCGTGATTTCATTGATGCCTACCTGCTGGAAATGGAGAAGGTGAGCAAAGTCCCAAATGCAATTTTGCTGTCCATTAGAATATTATCCTTTGAGATTTGGTCCGTGCAGAATCATCCCTAGGGTGGGGGGAGGGGACGTCTGTGTGACTGCCCGGGCCTCCAGATTGGGGAGAAAGTCGGGATGGGGGGGGGGGGGGGGGGGGCTGGAAGAATGGCCTCCAATCAGGAACTGGAAACCAAAGTGGAGGAACAAGGAATGACCTTTGGGAAAGGCACTGAGTGACCTTTCTTTTTGTTTCCAGTTTAGTTTGAAGGCAGAGTCATTACCACAAAGGATCTCCATGGAATTCTAAATATTTCAAGGTGGGACTTAAGCTTGAGACTCCAAGCTCAGAGGCAGGGACACTGCCACTGCCATCCCAAGAATCCTTTTTGCTTCATGGTGATCAGAGGTTGATCCGGCAGGCTCAGAGAATGGAGGGAAAAGCTGGAGAGCTGAGGGGACAGGGAGGGGGGGGTCTCTCACACAGTGTGAGTTTGCCCAGACCCTGTACCCATCTTCTCCACAGTAAATACTGACACTAAATACTCAGTTAGTACCTCACCCATCTCCTGTGATTCCACACATAGATGACCCCCCTCGTTGATTTTTAAGGGACCCTAGACCCTCCCTGGTTACTCTTTTGTCCTTAATATATTTGTCGAATTTCTTTGGATTCTCCTTAACCCTATTTGCCAAAGCTATCTCATGCCCGCTTTTTGCCCTCCTGATTTCCCTCTTAAGTATACGCCTACTGCCCTTATAGTCCTCAAGGATTCACTCAATCCCAGCTGTCTATGCTTGCCAAAAAATTCCTCCTTCTTCTTGGCCAGAACCTTAATTTCTATAGTATTCCAGCATTCCCTACACCTATTAACCTTGCCCTCCACCCTAACAGGAACATACTGCCTCTGGACTCTCGTTATCTCATTTCCAACCATCTCTTTACCTGCGAATAGCCCCTCCCAGTCAGCTTTTGAACGTTCTTGCCTCATACCAACAAAATTGGCCTTACTCCAATGTAGAACTTCAACTTTTAGATCTGGCCTATCCTTTTCCAGCACTATTTTAAAACTAAAAGAATTATGCTCACTGGCCCCAAAGTGCTCCCCCACTGGCACCTCAGTGACCCGCCCTGCCTTATTTCCCAAGAGAAGATCAGTTTTTGGACCTTCTCTGGTAATTACATCCAGATACTGAGTCAGAAAGTTTTCTTGTACACATTTAACAAATTCCTCCACATCCAAGACCTTAACACCATAGCAGTCCTAGTCTATGTTTGGAAAGTTAAAATCCCCTACCACTACAACCCTATTATTCTTACAGATAACTGCAATCTCTTGACAAACTTTGCTTCTCAATTTCCCGCTGACTATTAGGGAGTCTATTGTGCAATCCTAGTATGGTGGTCCTAGCTCCCTGGACGTACTCCCCGGAATATCCTCCCTAAGTACAGCCGTGATGTTATCCTTAATGAAAAATGCCACTCCCCTTCCTTTCTTGCTCCCTTTTTATCCTTCCTATGGCATCAATACCTGGAAAATTAGGATGCCACTAGTGCCCATCCCTGAGCCATGTTTCTATAATCGTTACAATACCCCAGTCTCAGGTTGGAGGAGAAAGTGAGGACTGCAGATGCTGGAGATCAGAGCTGAAAATGTGTTGCTGGAAAAGCGCAGCAGGTCAGGCAGCATCCAAGGAGCAGGAGAATCGACGTTTCGGGCATCAGCCCTTCTTCAGCCTGACCTGCTGCGCTTTTCCAGCAACACATTTTCAGCCCAGTCTCATGTTCCCAACCATGCCCTGAGTTCATTTGCCTGACCTGTCAGACCTCTTGCATTGAAATAAATGCAGTTTAATTTACCTCGCTCTCTGCCTGTCTTGACTAATTGACTTGCTCCTCTTCACATCTGCCCCAGCCTCAGACTTAACTGTTTGCCCACTATCTGTTTGTGCCCCACACTCCCTGCCCCTTACTAGTTTAAAGCCTTCAGAGTAACACCAGCAAATCTCCCTGCCGGTATGTTAGGCCCCTTCAAATTCAGGTGCAACCTTATACAAATCACATCTACCCCAGAGGACATTCCAATGATTCAAAAATGTGAATCCCTGACTCCTGCACAACTCTTCAGTCACGCATTCAGCTCCCCTATCCTCCTATCCCAAATCTCATCAGCATGTGACACTGGGAGTAATCCAGAGATTATTACCCATGAGGATCGACTTTTAAACCTCCTGCCTGATTTCCTATATTCTTTCTTGGGAACCTCATCCCTTTCTCTACCTATGGCACCAATGCGTGCAATGACCTTATTCTGGTGCCTCTCCTTTTGAAGTCTTGCACTTTTAAAAAAAAATTACCTGGGAGACTGGGGGAGGGTGGGGGTGCGTCCAACAGGGCTCCATTTCTATCTCCATGGCAAGTTGACTTGACAATCAGTCAGCAAACATCTTCTCCTTATTGTTGACCATTTGGCATTTGCCTAATGGCAAAGGTTTTGCGGTCAAGTCCTGGAGTGAGATTCGACCTTGTGATCTTGAAGTATGAGGCCAAGAATCACACAACACCAGGTTATGGTCCAACAGGTTTACTTGGAAGCACTAGCTTTCGGAGTGCTGCTCCTTCACCACCTGATGGAGCGTCGCTCCGAAAGCTGGCGCTTCCAAATAAACCTGTTGGACTATAACCTGGTGTTGTGTGACTTTTTTGGTTTTGTACACCCCAGTCCAATACTGGCATCTCCAAATCTTGATGTATGAGAATGATCTACTCAGCCGTGAACAGAAAGAGCATTTCTTTTCTCAGGAGCGTAACTTCCCTGGTTCTTGTTTAACGGATGGAAACCTGCTGTATAATATTTACGACCTCTTCCTGGCCGGCACTGAAACCACGACGACCACACTCTGCTGGGCTCTTCTGTATATGATGGCTTATCCGGATGTACAAGGTAAGAGCACGTCTCCAACACCAAGGAAGGAAAGTTCCAACGAAGATTGTCAAAACATGATAAATTGAAGGTGTTCAGGTTTTCTGACAATAAGGCTTGCATTTACAGAGCAAACTTGATTATCCAACAAGATCCTGATGCTTGGTTAAACTCCATTATCCGGCATTCGATTAACTGAATGAAATACTACCCGCCCATGATAATTGAGGTTCCTCTGGATATAGCGTTCATCACATGAACACCAAGGATCGCTCCCCAAAGTGTCTCACAGCCAGTGATGAGACAAGGAGAATTTTCCTTTCCTTTCAGGGGGTTGTGTGACTGCGGAGCTGTCGATCTCAGAAGGCAGGATGTAAATATTTGAGACAAAGGAAGAAATGGACAGATCGTGGTTGGTGAAAGGGAATCAACGATTATAAACCGCAGTGCGGAAACAGGCCATTTCGCCCCAACAAGTCCACACTGACCCTCTGAAGAGTAACCCACTCAGATCTATTCCCCTATATTTGCCCCTGACTAATGCACCTAACCTACACATCCCTGAACACGATGAGCAATTTAGCACAGCCAATTCACCCTAACCTGCACATCTGTAGACTGTGGGAAGAAACCTACACAGACGTGAGGAGAATGTGCAGACTCCACACAGGCAGTCGCCCGAGGCTGGAATTGAACCCAGATCCCTGACGCTGTAGGGCAGTAGTGCTGATCACTTGAGCCACCACGCCACACCAGTTGTGAAACAGACCAGGTCTCCCATCCCATTGAATGGCAGGGGAGATCTACTCTGCTCTCATTGCATACACGTTCGTTTGTATCTGCCCCAAAATCAAATGAACGCCGTGGAAAATTGGCAACCTGAATTATTTATTTTGATAAAATGAAGAACTGTGGACACTGGAGATCTGAAACCAAAACAGAAATTGCTGGAGGAGCTCAACACAACAATGACAAGGTCCCCCAGTTCCTATTTATCACCCACCAGCCTCCTCATCCAAAAGGATTGTAAACTTCCATTTCTGCCTCTTCCAGTGGGATGCCCCTACCGGACACATATTCCCTTCCCCCTCCCTTGTCTGTATTCCACAGGGAATATGCTGTCCAGAATAACTAAGGTCCACACCTCCTCCATTCCCAACAAATCCTCATCCAACCATGGCACCTCCCCATTTAGTTGCAGAAGTGTAACTCCTGCCCATTTACCTCCTTCCTCCTCACCATCCAAGGCCCCAGACACACCTTCCAGTGATTTATCTGCACTTCACTCAATCTGAGCTCCAGCATTCACTGCTCACAATGTCGTTTCCTCAAAACACAGACTGACTGACCGCTTTGCGGAACATCTGCGTTCTGTCTGTAAAGATAACCTTCGACTTCTGGTGGTCAGCCACTTCAGTGCATCACCACGTTCCAACGCCAACATTTCTGTCACAGTGTTCAAGCGAGTCTCAGCGCAAGCTCAAAGAACAACATCTCATTTTCCACTTGGGGACACTGCAGTTTCTAGGACTCAACATCGAGTTTAATAACTTTGCAGCCTAATTCCATCCTTCCATGTTTTTTTACCCACCCCCTCACCCCACCCTGTTGTGACATAGATGGCTTTTAGCACAGTCACCGGCCTCACTTTGTTCCTTCAATCTTTCTACCTTGCCCTTTAAGTTTTTGTACCTAAGATGGTGTTGTGTGTGGGCGACATTGTGCACTTTTCACTGTCCTCCTGTGCTTTAGTCACCTCAGTACACGCGACAATAAAACCGAAGTCTAAATCTACTCCTTGGCCCATTCTCACATTAAATGTAAACAAAAACTGAAAGAACTGTGGATGCTGTAAATCAGAAACAAAAACAGAAATTACTGGAAAAGCTGGCAGAATCTGTAAAGTCAGAGCTGACGTTTCAGGTCCAGTGACCCTTCCTCAGACGTTCTCCCCACAGATGCTGCCAGACCTGCTGAGATTTTCCAGTAATTTCTGTTTTGGGTTGCTTTCAGTATAGTTGATCCCATTCCCTCCCACTCTTAGCACTTGTTATCACTCATTCAGCTTCTCTTCTGCATTGGTCTGGTATCCATTATCTCCTTGTTTACCTCACTCTTTCTTATATTCTTTCTGTGTCTCTAGGCTCCACTCACCTCTCGTGCCACCCACCCTTACCCAACCATACCTTCAGCGTAAATGCCACTTTACCCCAGCTGCTAAAGGCTCTGATGAAGTCGGCAGCACTCTAAACGCTAACTCTGTTTTCTCTCCACAGATGCCAGGTTCTATTCCAGCCTCAGGTGACTGTCTGTGTGACTTAGATTACTTACAGTGTGGAAACAGGTCCTTCGGCCCAACAAGTCCACACCAACCCGCCGAAGCGCAACCCACCCAGACCTATTCCCCTACATTTACCCCTGTACCTAACACTCTTGGCAATTTGGCATGGCCAATTCATCTAACCTGCACATTTTTGGACTGTGGGAGGAAACCGGAGCACCCGGAGGAAACCCACGCAGACACGGGGAGAATGTGCAAACTCTACACAGTCAGTCACCTGAGGCGGGAATTGAACCCGGGTCTCTGGTGCTGTGAGACAGCAGTGCTAACCACTGTACCACCGTGCCGCCCATTGATGTTTGCACATTCTCCCTGTGTCTGTGTGGGTTTCCTCCGGGTGCTCCAGTTTCCTCCCACAATCCAAAGAAGTGCAGGTTTGGTGGATTGGCCATTCTAAATTGCCCCATAGTGTACAGGGATGTGTAGGTTAGGTGCATTAGCCTGGGGAAAAGGTAGAATGATAGGATTGGGGAATGGGTCTGGGTGGGTTAATCTTCAGAGGGTCAGTGTGGGCTTGATGGGGCAAATGGCCTGTTTCAACACTGCAGGGATTCTATGAATGTCTTCCATCAATTGCTGTCAGACCTGCTGAGTTTCTCCAGCAACTGCTGCTTTTGTTGTTTATTTTGACATTCCTCTTTTGCTTTACAGCGAAGTGCCAGAAGGAGATTGACGAGGTGATTGGCAGCTCCCGCAACCCATCATTGAATGATAGGCCCAAAATGCCATATGTTAACGCTGTCATTCATGAGATTCAAAGATTTGGCAACATTGTTCCGGTTTCAGTCAGTCATGCTACAACACAAGACACTGAATTTATGGGATACACATTGAAAAAGGTGATTTACTCTTTCCTAGGTCTGTCCTTATCCCTGAATAACATAACCATTGGAGTAGGTAAACAGGCCACTGGACCCAGTTATAGAGTCATACAGCATCGAAACAGCCCCTTCAGTCCAACCTGTCCATGCTGACCATGTTCCCAGTCTAAACTAGTCCAACCTGCCTGCTCCTGGCCCATATCCCTCCAAACATTTCCCATTCATGTAATCAGAACAGAAATGCGGAGACATTTCTTCAGCCAGAGAGTGGTGGGCCTGTGGAATTCATTGCCGTGGAGAGCAGTGGAGGCCGGGACGCTAAATGTCTTCAAGGCAGAGATTGATAGATTCTTGTTGTCTCGAGGAATTAAGGGCTACGGGGAGAATGCGGGTAAGTGGAGTTGAAACGCCCATCAGCCATGATTGAATGGCGGAGTGGACTCGATGGGCCGAATGGCCTTACTTCCACTCCTATGTCTTATGGTCTTATGGTCTTATCTAAATGTCTTTTCAACATTGCAACTGTACCTGCATCCACCACTTCCTCAGGAAGTTCATTCCAAACACGATTCATTCTTTGTGTCAAAAAGTTGCCTCTCCTGACCTTTTTAAATCTTTCTCCTCTCACCTTGAAAATATGCCCCTGGTCCATGAAGAGAGAGAGAGAGAGAGAGAGAGAGAGAGTTACAAGAGAAGCTGAAATTGTGATCAGCACCGTGAGCTATTCTCATGTTAACAACTAACAGAAAGTTTGTAAAAAGTTCGTCCTCTGTGTGAAAGGTAACAGAAGATAATATTAGGAGTAAGCCATTCAACTTGCATTATAAGAATTAAGATTTAGAATCATCTAGAGAGGAATAAGTTGATTAGAAGAACAAAGAAGAACAAAAAAAATTTACTGTGCAGGAACAGGCCCTTCGGCCCTCCAAGCCTGAGCCGATCCAAATGTGCTGTCTAAAGCCGTCAGTCAATTCCTAAGCATCTGTATCTCTCTACTCCCCACCTTCTCATGCATCTGTCCAGACGCATCTTAAATGATTAGGGATAGTCAACACGGTTTTGTGAAGGTTAGGTCATACCTCACACACCTTATTGAGTTCTTTGAGAAGGTGACCCAACAGGTAGATGGGGGTAAAGCAGTTGGTGAGGTGTATATGGATTTCAGTAAGACATTTGATAAGATTTCCTACAGTAGGCTATTGCACAAAGTTCGGAGGTACGGGATTGAGGGCGATTTAGTCATTTGGATCAGAAATTGGCTAGCTGAAAGAAGGCAGGGTGGTGCTTGATGGGAAATGTTCATCCTGGAGTTCAGTCACTAGTGGTGTACCACATGGATCTGTTTTGAGGCCACTGCTGTTTGTCATTTTTATAAATGACCTGAATGAGGGCATAGAAGGATGGGTTAGTAAGTTTGCAGATGACACTATGATCGGTGGAGTTGTGGACAGTGCGGAAGGATGTTGCAGGTTGCAGAGAGACATAGATAAGCTGCAGAGCTGGACTGAGAGGTGGCAAATGAAGTTTAATATGGAAAAGGGTGGGGTGATTCACTTTGAAGGTGTAACAGGAACAAAGAGCACTGGGCTAATGGTAAGATTCTTGGTAGAGTGGATGAGCAAAGAGATCTCAGTGTCCACGTGCATAGATCCCTGAAAGTTGCCACCCAAATTGATAGGGTTGTTAAGAAGGCATACTGTGTGTTAGTTTTTATTGGTAGTGGGATTGAGTTTTGGAGCCATGATGTTATGCTGCAGCTGTACAAAACTCTGCTGCGGCCACACTTGGAGTATTGCGTACAGTTCTGGTCACCACATTATAGGAAGGATGTGGAAACATTGGAAAAGGTGCAGAGGAAATTTACCAGGATGTTGCCTGATATTGGATGGAAGGCCTTATGAGGAAAGGCTGAGGTTCTTGAGGCTGTTTTCGTTGCAGAGAAGAAGGTTGAGAGGTGACTTATTAGAAACATATAAGATAATCAGAGAGTTAGATAGGGTGGACAGTGAGAGTCTTTTTCCTCAGATGGTGATGGCCAGCATGAGGGGACATAGCTTTAAATTGAGGGGTGATAGATATGGGACAGATGTCAGAGGTAGTTTCTTTACTCAGAGAGAAGTAAGGGCATGGAACGCACTGCCTGCAACAGTAGTAGTTTCAGCAAGTTTAAGGGCATTTAAATGGTCATTAGAAAAAGAGGAGGGGGTGTAGCACTACTATTCAGAGAGGGTATCACAGCTACAGAAGCTTCCATTGTTGAGGAAGATCTGCCGACCGAGTCAGTATGGGTGGAAATTAGGAACAGCAAGGGAGCAGTCACCTCGTTAGGGGTTTACTACAGGCCCCCCAATAGCAGCAGGGAGACTGAAGATAGCATAGGTCGGCAGATTTTGGAAAAGTGTGGACATAGTAGGGTTGTTGTAATGGGTGACTTTAACGTTCCCAATATTGATTGGAACCTCCTTCGATCAGAAGCTTTGAATGGAGCTGTTTTTGTAAGGTATGTTCAGGAGGGTTTGCTAACTCAGTACGTTGACAGGCCGACGAGGGGAGAGGCCATTCTAGACTTGGTGCTCAGAAACGAGCCGGGGCAGGTATCAGATCTTGTGGTGGGAAAGCATTTTGGTGATAGTGACCACAACTACCTCGCATTCTACAAAGCTATGGAGAAGGAGAGGATTAGTCAAAACGGGAGGATATTTAATTGGGGAAGAGGAAACTATGATGTGATTAGACATGAGTTAGGAAGCATGGATTGGGAGCAATTGTTCCATGGTAAAGGCACTATAGACATGTGGAGACTGTTTAAGGAACAGTTGTTGCAAGTGATGAATAAATATGTCCCTCTGAAACAGGCAAGAAGTGGTAAGATAAAGGAACCTTGGATGACGAGAGCGGTGGAGCTTCTCGTCCAAAGGAAGAAGGTAGCTTACGTAAGGCGGAGGAAGCTAGGGTCAAGCTCAGCTCTAGAGGATTACAGGCAGGTGAGGAAGGAGCTCAAAAATGGTCTGAGGAGAGCCAGGAGGGGGCACGAGAAAGGCTTGGCAGAACGGATTAGGGAGAACACAAAGGCATTTTACACGTATGTGAGGAATAAGAGAATGGTCAAAGAAAGAGTAGGGCCGATCAGGGACAGCATAGGGAACTTGTGTGTGGAGTCAGAGGAGGTAAGGGAAGCCCTAAATGAGTTTTTTGCTTCTGTCTTTACGAAAGAAACAAACTTTATAGTGAATGAAACCTTTGAAGAGCAGGGTGTGCATGCTGGAATGGATAGAGAGAGAGGAAGCTGATGTGCTGAAAATTTTGTCAAACATTAAGATTGACAAGTCACCAGGCCTGGACCAGATTTGTACTCGGCTGCTTTTGGAAACGAGAAATGCAATTGCTTCACCGCTTGCGAAGATCTTTTCATCCTCGCTCTCCACTGGAGTCGTACCTGAGGACTGGAGAGAGGCAAATGTAATTCCTCACTTCAAGAAAGGAAATAGGGAAATCCCTGGCAATTACAGACCAGTAAGTCTCACGTCTGTCTGCAAGGTGTTAGAAAGGATTCTGAGGGATAGGATTTATGACCATCTGGAAGAGCATGGCTTGATTAAATACAGTCAACACGGCTTTGTGAGGGGCAGATCATGCCTCACAAACCTTATCGAGTTCTTTGAGGATGTGACTAGAAAAGTTGATGAGGGTCGAGCTGTGGATGTGGTGTATGTGGACTTCAGCAAGGCATTTGATAAGGTTCCCCATGGTAGGCTCATCAGAAGGGCAGGAGGAATGGGATACAGGGGAACCTAGCTGTCTGGATACAGAATTGACTGGCCAACAGAAGACAGCGAGTGGTAGTAGAAGGAAAATATTCTGCCTGGAAGTCAGTGGTGAGTGGTGTTCCACAGGGCTCTGTCCTTGGGCCTCTACTGTTTGTAATTTTATTAATGACTTAGGTGAGGGGATTGAAGGATGGGTCAGCAAGTTTGCAGATGACACAAAGGTTGGAGGTGTCGTTGACAGTATAGAGGGCTGTTGTAGGCTGTAGCGTGACATTGACAGGATGCAGAGATGGGCTGAGAGGTGGCAGATGGAGTTCAACCTGGATAAATGCAAAGTGAAATATTTTGGAAGGTCGAATTTGAAAGCTGAGTACTGGATTAAGGATAGGATTTTTGGCAGCGTGGAAGAACAGAGGGATCTTGGTGTGCAAGTACATAGATCCCTTAAAATGGCCACCCAAGTGGACAGGGTTATTAAGAAAGCATATGGTGTTTTGGCTTTCATTAACAGGGGTATTGAGTTTAAGAGTCATGAGATCTTGTTGCAGCTCTATAAAACTTTGGTTAGACCGCACTTGGAATACTGCGTCCAGTTCTGGTCGCCCTATTATAGGAAAGATGTGGATGCTTTGGAGAGGGCTCAGAGGAGGTTTACCAGGATGCTGCCTGGACTGGAGGGCTTATCTTATGAAGAGAGGTTGACTGAGCTTGGACATTTTTCATTGGAGAAAAGGAGGAGGAGAGGGGACCTAATTGAGGTATACATGATAGTGAGAGGCATAGATAGAGTCGATAGCCAGAGACTATTTCCCAGGGCAGAAATGGCTAACACGAGGGGTCATAGTTTTAAGTTGGTTGGAGGAAAGTATAGAGGGGATGTCAGAGGTGGGTTCTTTACACAGAGAGTTGTGAGAGCATGGAATGCGTTGCCAGCAGCAGTTGTGGAAGCGAGGTCATTGGGGACATTTAAGAGACTGCTGGACATGCATATGGTCACAGAAATTTGAGGGTGCATACATGAGGATCAGTGGTCGGCACAACATCGTGGGCTGAAGGGCCTGTTCTGAGCTGTACTGTTCTATGTTCTATGTTCTATATGGATGATAATGGAATAGTGTAGGTTAGATAGGCTTCAGATTGGTTCCACAGGTTGGCACAACATCTAGGGCCGAAGGGCCTGTACCGCGCTGTAATGTTCTATGTTCTAACCCCTGGAGTCTGCTCCCTCCAATCATATATGATTGTGGCTGACAATCAAGCTCAATGCCTTAATCCAGCACCCCCCACCCCCATATCCCTTCATCCTTTTAGCCACAAGAACTATGTCTACTTCCTTCTTGAAAATATTTCGACACTTTGGCCTCAACCGCTCTCTGGGTGAAGACGTTTCTCCTCATCTCAGTCCAAAAACACTATCCTTAAACTCTGACTCCCTGGTTCAGGACTTTCCTCATCATCAGGAACATCGTTTCGGCATCTAACCTAACTAATCCTGTTAGAATTTTATAGGTTTCTGTGATATCCCCCTTCATTCTTCGAAACTGCAGTGAATATCCTAACCCACTTAATCTCTCCTCATCGTCAGTCAGAGAGTCTTAGATGAAGAGCTTATGCTCAAATCATCAACTCTCCTGCTCCTCGGATGCTGCCTGACTGGCTGTGCTTTTCCAGCACCACAAGTTTTGATGAAGTCCTCACTTCCTCCACAGAGTCATAGAGGTCTACAGCAGGGAAACAGGCCCTTCGGCCCAACTGGCCCATGCCGCCCAGTTTTCACAAGTAATCTAGTCCCATTTGCCTGCATTTGGTGCATACCTTACCCATCCAGGTACCTGTCCAAATGTCTCTTGAATGACAGAATTGTACTCACCTCCACTACAGGCAGCCTGTTCCAAACACTCTCCATCCTCTGTGTGGAAAGATTACCCCTCTAGATCCTATTGTATCTCTCCCCTCTTACCTTCAACCTATGCCCTCTAGTTTTAGACTGCCCTACCATGGGGGAAAGCTGTTAGCTGTCTCCCTTCTCTATGCCTCGCATGATTTTACAGACCTCTGAAAGGGTCACCCCTACCCTCAAGGAGAAAGAAGTCTCAGCTTATCCAACAACGTCTCCTTAAAACCCAGTCCTGCCCACCCGGGGAATCAGCTTGGTGAGCCTTCACTGCACTCCCCCAATAGCAAGAACATTCTCCCTCAGACAAGGAGAACAAAGTCATAGAGTCACAGAGTCATAGAGATGTACAGCACGGAAACAGACCCTTCGGTCCAACACGTCCATGCCGACCAGATATCCCAACCCAATCTAGTCCCATCTGCCAGCACCCGACCCATATCCCTCCAAACCCTTCCTATTCATATACCCATCCAAATGCCTCTTAAATGTTGCAATTGTACCAGCCTCCACCACATCCTCTGGCAGCTCATTCCATACACGTACCAACCTCTGCGTGAAAAAGTTGCCCCTTAGATCTCTTTCATATCTTTCCCCTCTCACCCTAAACCTATGCCCTCTAGTTCTGGAATCCCCGACCCCAGGTGAAAGACTTTGTCTATTTATCCTATTCATGCCCCTCATAATTTTGTAAACCTCTATAAGGTCACCCCTCAGCCTCCGACGATCCAGGGAAAACAGCCCCAGCCTGTTCAGCCTCTCCATGTAGCTCAGATCCTCCAACCCTGGCAACACCCTTGTAAATCTTTTCTGAACCCTTTCAAGTTTCACAACATCTTTCCGATAGGAAGGAGACCAGAATTGCACGCAATATTCCAACAGTGGCCTAACCAATGTCCTGTACAGCTACACCATGACCTCCCAACTCCTGTACTCAATACTCTGACCAATAAAGGAAAGCATACCAAACGCCTTCTTCACTATTCTATCTACCTGCGACTCCACTTTCAAGGAGCTATGAACCTGCACTCCAAGGTCTCTTTGTTCAGCAACACTCCCTAGGACCTTACCATTAAGTGTATAAGTCCTGCTAAGATTTGCTTTCCCAAAATGCAGCACCTCGCATTTATCTGAATTAAACTCCATCTGCCACTTCTCAGCCCATTGGCCCATCTGGTCCAGATCCTGTTGTAATCTGAGGTAACCCTCTTCGCTGTCCACTACACCTCCAATTTTGGTGTCATCTGCAAACTTACAAACTGTACCTCTTATACTCACATCCAAAGCTGCACACAACATTGCTAGTGTGGCCTCCAGTATAACTGCAACGAGGGGACAGGGCTGACTGGACTCTAGCAGATTGAAGGAAAAAGGAGGTGGGCCCGACCTGGTGAGACTCAGTGCTGGAGTGTTCCGGATGCATGGAATGATTTTTGAAAGGGGATTTGGGAGGTGCTGAGGGCTTCAACTTGCATTGCCATACATCTGCTGAAAATATCGTAGACTGTAAAAGGAACTGAAAGAAACATCCTCAATGGAGAAACTCAGTTCATGTGATTGCAACATTGCACCTGAGGTTGGAACCCAGCCTGGGCCCCTGCTACCATTCTAACCACTGAGTCACCACATCTATGGAGAGGGTAACAGTGTAAAGTCATTCAGGTCAATGAAGTCTGGGTGATCAAGTTGAAAACCAGGTAATTAGATGACTTACAGTGTGGAAACAGACAAGTCCACACCAACCCAGACCTTACATTTATAGAACATAGAACATAGAACATAGAACAATACAGCACAGAACAGGCCCTTCGGCCCACGATGTTGTGCCGAACTTCTATCCTAGATTAAGCACCCATCCATGTACCTATCCAAATGCCGCTTAAAGGTCGCCAATGAATCTGACTCTACCACTCCCTCGGGCAGCGCATTCCATGCCCCCACCACTCTCTGGGTAAAGAACCCACCCCTGACATCTCCCCTATACCTTCCACCCTTCACCTTAAATTTATGTCCCCTTGTAACACTCTGTTGTACCCGGGGAAAAAGTTTCTGACTGTCTACTCTATCTATTCCGCTGATCATCTTATAAACCTCTATCAAGTCACCCCTCATCCTTCGCCGTTCCAACGAGAAAAGGCCGAGAACTCTCAACCTATCCTCGTACGACCTACTCTCCATTCCAGGCAACATCCTGGTAAATCTTCTCTGCACCCTCTCCAAAGCTTCCACATCTTTCCTAAAGTGAGGCGACCAGAACTGCACACAGTACTCCAAATGTGGCCTAACCAAAGTCCTGTACAGCTGCAACATCACCTCACGACTCTTGAATTCAATCCCTCTGCTAATGAACGATAATACTCCATAGGCCTTCTTACAAACTCTATCCACCTGAGTGGCAACCTTCAAAGATCTATGTACATAGACCCCAAGATCCCTCTGTTCCTCCACCTGACCAAGAACCCTACCATTAACCCTGTATTCCGCATTCTTATTTGTTCTTCCAAAATGGACAACCTCACACTTGGCAGGGTTGAACTCCATCTGCCACTCCTCAGCCCAGCTCTGCTTCCTATCTAAGTCCCTCTGCAGCCGACAACAGCCCTCCTCACTGTCCACAACTCCACCTATCTTTGTATCATCTGCAAATTTACTGACCCACCCTTCGACTCCCTCCTCTAAGTCATTAATAAAAATTACAAACAGCAGAGGACCCAGAACTGATCCCTGCGGAACTCCACTTGTAACTGGACTCCATGCTGAATATTTACCATCTACCACCACTCTCTGACTTCTACCGGTTAGCCAGTTTTCTATCCAATTGGCCAAATTTCCCTCTATCCCATGCCTCCTGACTTTCCGCATAAGCCTACCATGGGGAACCTTATCAAATGCCTTACTAAAATCCATGTACACTACATCCACTGCTCTACCCTCATCCACATGCTTGGTCACCTCCTCGAAGAATTCAATAAGACTTGTAAGGCAAGACCTACCCTTCACAAATCCGTGCTGGCTGTCCCTAATCAAGCAGTGTCTTTCCAGGTACTCGTAAATCCTATCCCTCAGTACCCTTTCCATTACTTTGCCTGCCACAGAAGTAAGACTAACTGGCCTGTAATTCCCGGGGTTATCCCTATTCCCTTTTTTGAACAGGGGCACAACATTCGCTACTCTCCATTCCCCTGGTACCACCCCAGTTGCCAGTGAAGACGAGAAGATCATTGCCAACGGTACTGCAATTTCCTCTCTTGCTTCCCACATAATCCTAGGATATATCCCGTCAGGCCCGGGGGACTTGTCTATCCTCAAGTTGTTCAAAATGTCCAACACATCTTCCTTCCTAACAGGTATCTCTTCTAGCTTATCAGTCCGTTTCACACTCTCCTCTTCAACAATACGGTCCCTCTCGTTCGTAAATACTGAAGAGAAGTACTTGTTCAAGACCTCTCCTATCTCTTCCGACTCAATACACAGTCTCCCACCACTGTCCTTGATCGGACCTACCCTCGTTCTCGTCATTCTCAGGTTTCTCACATATGCATAGAATGCCTTGGGGTTATCCTTGATCCTATCCGCCAGGGATTTTTCATGCCCTCTCTTAGCTCTCCTAATCCCTTTCTTCAGGTCCCTTCTGGCTATCCTGTATCCCTCCACTGCTCTGTCTGAACCTTGTTTCCTCAACCTTATGTAAGCCTCCTTCTTCCTCTTTACTAGACATTCAACCTCCCTCGTCAACCAAGGCTCCCTCACACGACCATTTCTTTCCTGCCTGATCGGTACATACATATCAAGGACACGTCGTATCTGCTCCTTGAAAAAGTCCCACATTTCCACCACATCCTTCCCTAACAGCCTATGCTCCCAACGTATGCTCCTCAAATCCTGTCTTACAGCATCGTAATTTCCCTTCCCCCAATTGTAAAATCTACCTTGTTGTGCGCACCTATCTCTCTCCATAACCAAGGTGAAAGTCACATTGTGGTCGCCATCACCAAAATGTTCACCCACCAACAAGCCCACCACTTGTCCCGGTTCGTTACCGAGTACCAAATCCAATATGGCCTCCCCTCTGGTTGGACAATCTACATACTGCGTTAGAAAAGCTTCCTGGACACACTGCACAAACACCGCCCCATCCAATCTACTTGATCGAAAGAGCTTCCAATCAATATTTGGGAAGTTGAAGTCACCCATGACTACGCCCACGACTTTACCCCTTCACCTAACGTTATGGGCAATTTAACATGGCCAATTCACCTAACCTGCACATTTTTTGGACTGTGGGAGGAAACCAGAGCCAGAGCACCCAGAGGAGACTCACACAGACACGGGGAGAACATGCAAACTCCACACAGGCAGTTGCCTGAGGCAGGAATCGAACCCAGGTCTCTGACAATGTGAGGCAGCAGTGCTAACCACCGAGCCACCCACATGAAGGAAGAGACTGGAATAAGGTTTCAAACTGGACTTCAGAGTAACCAAATATCAGATTCTGTTTAGAAACCTATCTTTTTCCTCTTGTGTGTAAATGTCCTTAGATTATAGGCAGAGATGTCAACAGTGTTTTCCAGTCGATGGTATATGAGGGGGAATGTGTTTAGTTCTTTTCATTATATGCCTGATTGAAAAACCCAGGCTATGAAGTTAATAGCATGTGCGTGAAATGAGTTCAATATGTCTGTGTAACCATGTACTTCGGCACTGTTTTGCGTTGTTACTCCAGGGCACTGTTGTTTTAATAAACCTGTCATCAGTCTTGCTTGAGGAGAGCCAATGGAAGCATCCAAACCAGTTCAACCCCGAAAACTTTCTGAATGAAAATGGAGAGTTCTTCAAACCAGATGCCTTCATTCCATTCTCAATGGGTGAGTAAGTGAACTGTCACCGGTTAAACGTTTTGGATTTCAGATGCGTGGGGATTTTCACCTTACCCCCACCCCATGGGAGCTCCGAATGAATGGGCTGTACTGTTGCGAGGTTGGGACAATGACAGTATTTGTATTTATGGACCTCCATTCGTACATTGTTTTGCTGACTTTTCTCAGAGTGTGGGCTGTGGCAGTTGTGTTATGAGCTGCCATTGAGAGGATTTGGCAAATGAGGTCAGAGGCGCCTCCTACAGGGCATTCCGACCCTAACATCAGAGCCCAGTGTGGTCAGGAGGTGTAGTGGACAGTGAAGAGGGTTACCTCGGATTACAACAGGATCTTGACCAGATGGGCCAACGGGCTGAGAAGTGGCAGATGGAGTTTAATTTAGATAAATGCTTTTTGGGATAGCAAATCTTAGCAGGACTTATATAAGTAATGGTAAGTTCCTAGGGAGTGTTACTGAACAAAGAGATCTTGGAGTGCAGGTTCATAGCTCCTTGAAAGTGGAGTCGCAGGTAGGTAGGATAGTGAAGAAGGTGTTTGGTATGCTTTCCTTTATTGGTCAGAGTATTGAGTACAGGAGTTGGGGGGGTCATGTTGTGGCTGTACAGGACATTGGTTAAGCCACTGTTGGAATATTACATGCAATTCTGGTCTCCTTCCTATCGGAAAGATGTTGTGAAACTTGAAAGGTTTCAGAAAACATTTACAAGGATGTTGCCTGGATTGGAGGATTTGAGCTACAGGGAGAGGCTGAACAGGCTGGGGCTGTTTTCCCTGGAGCATCAGAGGCTGAGATGTGACCTTATAGAGATTTATAAAATCACGAGGGGCATGATTAGGGTAAATAGACAAAGCCTTTTCCCTGGGGTGGGGGAGTCCAGAACTAGAGGGTATAGGTTTAGGGTGAGAGGGGAAAGATATAAAAGCGACCTAAGGGGCAACTGTTACACACAGAGGGTAGTGCGTGTATGGAATGAACTGCCAGAGGAAGTGGTGGAGGTTGGTACAATTACAGGCCAAGTGCTGACAAGTAGGACTAGATTGGGTTGGGATATCTGGTTGGCATGGGCGAGTTGGACCGAAGGGTCTGTTTCCATCTGCTTTACATCTCCATGATTCCATGAATCTAGGATCTTGGAGGGATCATAGAAGATCATACAATCCCTACAACGTGGAAACAGGCTCTTCAGCCCAACAAGTCCACACCGACCCTCTGA